>NW_024746541.1:3917668-3955492 GCF_018991925.1 Homarus americanus | reverse complement strand
TAATCCAATATCTTCAGCAGATTCAGTCTCCATCTTATCTTCTCTCCTCCTTATCCTTTGTCTTGTAGACTGTCCTTTTGTTGTTTCTGTCTTCTCCTTGTCACTTCTAGTCATTCGTCTGGGATCTCTATCAGTCACTTGAATTTCTTGTGTATCAGCTGTTGCTCCTTGTTCATACCCTTTTCCTAGCTGTAGCCTTTCTTTAAGTTCACTTGAGTATGTTGCCTGAAATAATTTATCGGATTCTGGATTCTCTGGGGATATCACCTTTGGTAGTTCATTTAATTCAATCAATTTTCTTAACTCATTATTGTATGATCCGGGTGCAATGATATTGTGCAGATGTGCGTAGATCATACTGATCATTACCTTGTCGTGTATTGGTTCGCTTAAGTTTAAGATGGTTGATTCTGGTCTGTGAACCTCTTGGACATCACTCCTGGCTGTTTCAACGTTTGTTGTGTCTTTCTTTTCTTGTTCCTTTTTCATTGTTTCTTGTTCCTTGTACTTTATCATATGCTTTTTTAATTGGGCATGCCATTGCTACCGTTCTGTGTTCTATATGTGCATTCCCGTTTCTCCTACAGTTGAGACAGCCAACATGTGTGTTCTTACATTCAGTGTAGGTATGGTCGTCGCCTGCACATTCTGAACAATACTTTTTCTCTTTTTCTGGGCAGTCTCTCATTGTGTGTTCTTCGTACTTGTAACAAGAAAAACAAGTTTGCAGATTGATGAATGTTTCCTTTTTTATTTGATGAGGTGTTACAGACATGTTAAAGGTTAGAAAACCTTGTTGTAATACTTTTTCAGCCATTGAAACTTCGAATGTAATCTTGAAAACATGAGTGTAGTCTCTTATTTTGATAGTTTCCTCGATCTTCGTCCAACTGTTTTGACTTTCCAATTCATCTTTCAGATCTTCCGATGTATTCCTCCTGATCTCCTGGTCGACTTGGCGAACAAAAACTGATCTTTTGGCTCTTTGTTCTGAGGCCATGACCACAACAAGTACCTCATTGTAAAAAACATCTCTAGCTTCCTTTGAAAGGATTTTGTCTGAATCAAAGTCATCTTTGCAGAATACTTTGAAACCTTCGTTGGTACTAAATATTCTTGTTAATGGGACTTGTAATTTGTTATACGTGATTTCTGCAACTTTTCCTCTTCCAATAGGTTATCCCTTACCTCTATGCTTAACCCAATTGCTTATGGTCATCTTCCCAGTTTACATCACACTCCTGTCTATGACACAGGGCTCCTGCCTGGTTCTTGTGTTGTTGTTGAGATTATCGGACTGTAATCCGACACGGCCCTTTGCCTGTAGGCGGCCCGTTTGGTGGTTCCGGCTGGAGCTCTTGTAGCAGCCAGACCGGATTGGGGATTTGGAGATGGAAGGTGTCCTACTTGCAGAATTTTTTTTTTTTTTTTTATTGGGCACCTCCTACATCCTTGTGTAAGGTGAAGCGCAGAAGCGTTTACAGCGCCCAACAGGGAAGCATGCTAAGTTCATGCTTGCCTTTATGTCTCACGAGTTAAGGGAGTAGAAGCCTGAAGAGTCAAGGGCGTAGAAGCCTGAAGAGTCAGTGGTTTATGTCATCAAGTTATTGGAAGATTCAAACAACTTGTCCCTGAATACGAATTCGCAACTTTCGACTTACAACAGGTACCTACTTCACTGCTAGGTGAACAGGGACTAATGGGGGCTAGGAAGTAAGTCCAAACAACTTCCACCGGCCCGGGAATCGAACCCGTGACATCTCGCTTGCGAGGCAAGAACGGTACCGCTTCTACCACCGGTCGCCTACTTGCAGATATGAAAGGATACTACAGGTTTGCAAGTGTGAGCGGATCCTCGATCAGTGAGCGTTTCCCAGCAACCCCCACTCTTGGACGTGGTTAATTTCGGAGTGGCGAGCCCCCCGAACCGAGGTCCGAACTTGCTGGGGGAGGATACTTCCTAAGCTATCTGGGTGGTGGGTATGACCAGGAGAAGGTGGTGAATCTGGTTTGTTTGGATCTTTCGGGTTAGAGTGGCCGCTGGTGTTGTGTATTCTTCTTGGAAGTTTTGAATTATGTTTCGGAGACTTTGTGTGACTTCACAGTCGAGGAGATAGTGTTCCAGTGGGTTGGCCGCCGCCTCCTGACAGTAGGTGCATTTCCTGACGACATTTCCGATCGTCTGCCAGGTGTACTTGTACCCTAGTCGTAGTCGATGAAGGCTAACTTGGGTTTGTCTTGGTGTTTTCTTGGCCGTGTATGGTGGTTCCCCTTTTGTAGCTCACGTACCATATGGCTGATTGGGAACCAGAGTTGAATGCGTCAAGGAAGCTCTTTGGATGTGGAGCATGGTAGTCGTTCTGAAATGGTTCTTGATCTGTTGCACGCTTGCTGGAACTTGAATGTGTACGCTTCTAAAACGCGTGGCTGCCTTGGCTGCTTCGTCTGCCATATTATTTACCCCGATCCCTACATGACTGGGAATCCAGTGTAAGACGACTGGGCGATTTTGTCTTTGGAAGTAGTGTAGCTGTGCGAGGATCGAGGTAATGATGTGAACGTTATCTCTTGGTTGATTGTGTTGCAGCGCCTGCATGGCCGTTTTCGAGTCCGTGTGAATTATGATGGACTTGTTGTGTTGTGTTGAAGCGTGTTGTAGGGCCTTTGAGATTGCTACCAACTCTGTTTGTAGGGTGGAGCAGTCATTGGAAAGTCTCCATAGGAGGGTCTGACCTTGGGTGTGGAAGGCCGTTCCGGATATTTCATGTTTTGGGTCCACCGAGCCTTCTGTGAATTATGATGCTGCATCAGCCGGTGTCTCGGTGGCAATGGTCTCCTGAGTTATTTTGTAAGGTCATCCTTCTGGAGGTTGGCTTTGCTATCACCTAGTTCGGTGATTTTGAATCTGGCTGGTGGAGGGCTCCATGGTGGAGGAACTACATAATACCTGTCTCGTATGTCTTGGATGTTCTCGACAAGTGTTTCTGTTTGCAGGTGCCTGATGACCTCGCTTGCCTCATCCGACCAGGTGGCCCTTCGCACTCTAGGGTCGAGGTGGAGGGAGGCACTCATTCGCGATTTGGCAGCAGTGGGCTTATCTGATCTACAGATTCTGGCGAGGAGTCCGGCTGTCACCTGCTTGACTCGTACTGCCAGGGGTGGTAGTTCAGTTTACATTTGCAAATTACAAATTCTGGTCCACCTGGGTGCTCCAAGCATGGTCCTAAGAGCATTATTTTGGATAACTTCTAGCTTAACTATCTGGTCTTCTCTCAGTCCAATGAGCACTGGAGCACTGTAATCTACCAGCGATCTGATGGCGGCCGTGTTGTAGGCTTTAAGCACGTATATGTTCGCTTCTGTGGTTGTGCTGGTGAGCTACCTTATTATGTTGTGTCTATTTTCTCGTCCTGTGCTTGAGATACTCGAGTTGCTGCTTGAAAGTGCGTTTCTGGTCGAACCAGATTCCAAGACACTGGTGGGTATTGGTCCAGACTACCGGCGTGTTTTGTATGTAGAGCATCATGTCTGGTGTGTCTGTGCAGATGACCATCACTTTCGACTTGGCTGGATTTATCTTGAGTCCAATTCTATTGCACTCCTCTTTTATAAGTTGGAGTGAGTGTTGCGTGTTGACTAGTCTGTTTGCTCCTCTTACTATGAGTTGTAAGTCGTCGGCATAGCAGAGGAGCTTGGCTGTTTGTCTTAAAGGTAGTCTGACTAGATTTTCCATCAGGACATTGAACAGCGTTGGACTGAGGATGCCTGTTTGTGGGGTTCCGTTTTCGGGGGCCCTGTAGCTTGATGTTGCCCTTTGAAAGCGTACTCTTGCTTTTCTCTGTGTAAGGTAGTTCTGGATCCACCCCAGCAACTTTCCTTTGACGCCTTTGTCGGCGAGCGTCGTTATAATGGCCAGTGGATTTGCTAGTTCAAAGACCTTCTCCAAGTCCTTTTGGGCTGCTTGAGGGATTTCTTTTCCCGAAAATGCATGTCGGCGTTTTTGGTTTTCAACCTTCGTCCAGTTGTTGTCCTCGGTGGCAGTGGTGGTGGTGGAGTTGGGGGCGGCGGAGGTGGTGTGGATAGCGTTGTTCTTGGTTTTCAGGGCTTCGTGGAAGGCCTGCAGCTGGTCCGCTTTCTCTGTGCGGAGCCTGTCGTGGCTCGGGTTGTCAGGTTGGCTGATCAGGCTGGGGTCGCGGTTAGGAGGGCGTACGCACTACATAACCGGTGGTTAAGTGGTGTTTTCTTCTTCTTTAGAGGTTTTTTCTACTTACTCAACCGGAATACAGTAGGTAGGCTTACCTACTGTATTCCGGTTGAGTAAGTAGCAGAGGAATTTCAACACTCCCCACCGCCACTTGATGGCTGGGTGGTCGTAGAGTGGTTCCTGAGCTTTTCTCCCGGAGCCCAGTTTGGGAAAACCTACTTTCTAGTGTATGTGACTGCTCACTTATAGACGTGAGCTGAGTGTGTCTATTGGGTAAGGATGAGGTTTGCTATCCGCTTTCCAAATGGACCCGAACGATCACTGTTTTCCTGGAAAGACTCAGGAGATGGGTTCTTGCTCCAACCCCCCTTCGTGTTCACAATCTCTTGGGAGGGAGGTGAACAGTTACAGGGGGGACCGCAGGACGAATACACTTTTGAGGGTGCAGGTCCCTAGGCCAGAGCGAATAAAGGAAAAACAGTAGTAGAAGGAAAAGAGCTCAAACCACGTCGGGAATATCACGCTATAGCTGCTCCCCAGATGAGTGTGGGTCACTCACACCACGAGTGAGGAGGGCACACTAATGCTCGATAAACCGAAAACTCTCGTGAGATGTTGTCGACGATGTCAGTGGCGGACGGTCCGGTAAGCAAATTTGGCCAACAATGGCAACAGAGAGAAGCTTCACAGCTCCGGGTCCAGCAGTCGGTGTGTCCTTGTTGGTTGGTTGGTGATACGGAGAGAAGAGAGCCTGGCTCTGAGGGTGCAAGAAGGGTACAGTACAAGGTAAAGTTCAGAAGTGGGAAATATAGGAAGAGGTTGACAGCAGGTGGGCTATCCACCGTGTAGAGAGGAGGTTTTGTCTACCTGTCTACCTTCAACAATACTGCATTAGAGGACTCTTGCGGCTAGGGAAGGCCGGTCTCACCTAAGCTACAGTAAGCTTAGTTGTTCTATTTGATGTTTGCTTGGGGCATATTATGTTGGGGGCGGGGGTTCCATCCAGGTCCTTGTGGCACTGGAGGGATGATCCCCATCTTCTTCGTTTTCTAGTTTTTATTGTGGGTGTTTGTGATCATTTTTGAGGTCTTTGGTTTTTTGTGGGGACCCTCCAGGTCCTTGTGTGACTGGAGAGTTGTTCCCATCTTTTGGTTCTTCTTTATTGTGTGTACAGTATAGTGGCTCCGGTTCTTCGTTATCGGTTTTTCTGCTTCTAGGCCACCATCTGTGCGATGTGTTGTTGATTTCCTCATTTAGTTGGTTTGTTATGAGATCTTGTTCTTGATGGATTTTTTCCCATATTGCATTTGCTGGGGTGTGTATTCTGGTATTGAGTGGGTCTATGCTGTGTTCTGTGTGTATGTCTTGTACTGTTTGTGTGTATGGCGGTCTGTGTTTTGCCGCTCCTCTGAGGGCTATATTTTGCACTGCTTGAAATTTAAGTTTGTTTGTTTTTGTGAGTGTGTTCAGAGGTATCGTCGGGTATTCTATAGATGCAGTTGTGTGTTGGTGTTTAATTGGCGGAATCTTCTGAGCTTTGTAAGTTGTGATTTTGTTATTGAAGGTTCCAAGTGTTCCCTGAAGAATGCAGTGATGGGTAGGGAAACACCGGGTAACACTGAAATCCGTTTATTAAAGGATAGGAGAAATACAAGTGGGGACTAGCGTGTGCCATGCACGGCTCACGAAGTCAGACTGAGACTGCCCTGCCATATGGGAGCCTCTGGGCAATGTTGCCACATAACTCGTGCAGTGTTGCCACGTAATTATATATATAAATGCTGCTCGGCACAGTAGCTTATATACAAGGTTGCTACTCGGCACAGTAGCTTAGATACATAACCTACATCTCCCTCCCCCCTCACGCTCATAGTCTTTGTCTTGAGCGGACTTCTTAGTCCTAAGTAGCTCCGAGCGTCGAGGTGCACTGTGGGGCGGATCCTCGTGAGGTGTAGGGGACTCGTCCTCGGTCAGGGGGCCAGCAGCAAGGGGTGTGACTGGCCGGAGGAAGCGGAGGTTCCTCCACCAGACGCGGCCGCTCGGCATCCTGACCTTGTAGTCCCGCGACCGGCCGACGCCCATCACTATGCCCACCTTGTCCCAATGTGTCGTCGTCGGGTCCCGGACGCGGACAAGGGCACCAATCTCCAGTGGCTGAAGAGGGCGGGCACGGTCGTCATACCGAGCCTTGGTGTCCTGGGCACATGAAGCAGCGCGGCGGTCGCAGCTCTCTACTCTGGTCTGCCACTCCTTCGCAAAGGCCTTGGCGTGTGCAGGAACACAAGAGCGGAGAGGGTGACCATACAGGATCTGGGCAGGGGAGCGCCCTGTGTGGGTGGGAGTGGACGCTGGTTCTGGGCAGCTCTGTGCTGCAGCGCCAGGCGCGTCGCTCGTTGATTCACGCACCCTGCCGGCGATGTGCTCGTCGGCATTGTTCACACACTTGTAAGTCCACAGATCCTACTCACTGCGCCATGAAGGTTCCAAGTGTTCCCTGAAGAATGCAGTGATGGGTAGGGAAACACCGGGTAACACTGAAGTCCGTTTATTAAAGGATAGGAGAAATACAAGTGGGGACTAGCGTGTGCCATGCACGGTTCACGAAGTCAGACTGAGACTGCCCTGCCATATGGCAGCCTCGGGGCAATGTTGCCACATAACTCGTGCAGTGTTGCCACGTAATTATATATATATAAATGCTACTCGGCACAGTAGCTTATATACAAGGTTGCTACTCGACACAGTAGCTTAGATACATAACCTACAGTTATTGCAATTCTTTAATTGATGTAGGGGATTATTCCGTTTCTAGTTATCTTGATTCCTAATATTTTTCCGTTGGCAGCATATGGCATTTGTTGGTTATTGACAATAATGGGATAAGGTTTTGTTTTTCCCATGTGAATTATTTTGAGTTTTGGGATATTGGTTTTTATCTTTAATTTTCTTTCATAGTTATTTATTATCTCTATTTCTCTGCTGTTCATATGGCCATCATTTGTTTAGATTTTCCTGGGTACCTGACTATCTGTATGACATCAACTGCGTATGCTATATATTCTGATTGCCGTTGTTGTGGCATGTCTGCTGTGAATATAGTGCATAAAAAGTGATCGTGGGCCCTTCGTGCCCAGTGGCGAGTCCTATGGTACAGTTTACCGAGGTTGTTATAATCATGGTCGTTGTTGTTATAATCATGGTCCTGGTTGTTATAATCATGGTCGCGGTTGTTATGATCATGGTCGTGGTTGTTATAATCATGGTCGTGGTTGTTATAATCATGGTCGTGATTATTATAATCATGGTCGTGGTTGTTATAATCATAGTCGTGGTTGTTATAATCATAGTCGTGGTTGTTATAATCATGGTCGATGTTGTTATAATCATGGTCGTGGTTGTTATAATCATGGTCGTGTTTGTTATAATCATGGTCGAGTTTGTTATATTCATGGTTGTGCTTGTCATAATCATAGTCGTGGTTATTATAATCATGGTTGTGAGTGTTATAATCATAGTTGTAGTTGTTATAATCATGGTCGTGGTTGTTATAATCATGGTCGTGGTTGTTATACTTATGGTCGTGGTTGTTATAATCATAGTCGTGGTTGTTATAATCATAGTCGTGGTTGTTATAATCATGATCGTGGTTGTTATAATCATGGTCGTGGTTGTTATAATCATAGTCGTGGTTGTTATAATCATGGTCGATGTTGTTATAATCATGGTCGTGGTTGTTATAATCATGGTCGTGGTTGTTATAATCATATTCGTGGTTGTTATAATCATGATCGTAGTTGTTATAATCATAGTCGTGGTTGATATAATCATGATCGTGGTTGTTATAATCATGATCGTGGTTGTTATAATCATGGTTGTGGTTGTTATAATCATGGCCATGCTTTTTATAAACATATTCGTGGTTGTTATAATCATGGTCGTGGTCGTGATACTTACAGTATCTAATATACTATAAGAAGGAATAGAATAAGGGTTAGAATAATTAGTAAAAGAAATATTCGCCATAAGGAGAGGTTAAAATCATAAAAAAAATAAAAATATTATGAATCACCGATGATCATTCCGAGATAAATTCTATTATGAAGAGAAGTGACCTTGATTCTGGTTAGATTAGTCACCATCTGCTTAAGTCACACCTGTGTTAAGTCATCATAGTCATCATCTACGTTAGTCAGTTTTAGGCCCATCTCACATGACTGATCGACCATAGATGTTCTTTCCGCGCGAGGGTGTTAGTTTTCAATGCTTCTTATTATTTACGTTGGTGGATGTAAGACCTCCTACCCTCATTGACGTAGCTATGGTCAATTTGGTGTTATTCTTGTTTGTAAATGCCTTCTAATCTGTCTCAAGTCTATCCGTCCTGTCTATTGCCATCCCAACTGTCTGTTAGTCTGCGTGGTGAGTGAATGTAAGGTCGTCTGTACTCTTTGTGTCATCAAATCTGTCTGTCTTATCCGTTGTTGGCGTGTGTCTGCCTGTTTGTCGAATGTGAACCAGTCAGTCAGCTGTCTGTCTGTCATGTTAGTTGCCATATTGTCTAATTGTGCATGTATGAATCTGTTTATTTTTATCAACCTCCTGTCTGTTTCACTGTCTATATTCACCCTGTGTCTATTGTAGTCATCTTCTCCTTTTCCATGAGCCACAGGAATAAGTATACACTGCAGCTGTAAGGTCGTCTGGTAAAGTTTAAACTGCGCATCCAGACGCATGATGAAACTCAGCTCCCCCCACCTGTTATCTCTAACTATTGTCTGTTTCCCCTTCTTTATTCTTCTATTTACTCATCTTCCTTCCTTTACTAATCCAAACAACATTAAAAAAAAAGTAGGCTAAGAGAAAAAGTGGGGGGAGGAGGAGGGAGCCGTATGATAACTGCTTTCGTCCGGCCGGTTGACAGCGTACAGCGACATCTGTTGCCAGCGTAAATAAAATCGTTAATTAATGCATTCCTAAAGAAACCATCGACATGGGACCAGGTTTGTTCCACTCTACGATTTTTTGCGATTTTTCCACCAAGTTTGATGAAAAACGATTGTGACGTTTCGGCTGCCCACAACAGATACACACACGGCTAGTCCTATAGCCTATTAGATGTCGGCGATATATTACTGCCTTGGGGAACTCCACTGTGGAGGTTGAAAGTTTGTCCTAAGTGGTTATCGACGATTAATTTGGCCTTTCTATTGTTTAAAAAATTGGATAGTAGTGTGGTGATATTGGGAGGCATGTCCAGTTTGATTATTTTCAGCTTCAGTTCTTCATGCCAGACCTTATCAAATCCTTTGGATACATATCTTCGAATTATATTGCGTTGGTCTCTGTTGCTTCCAACATTTGCACTTGATTCGAATATTAGTGCTATTGCTGTGTTGGTTCCTCGATTTTTACGAAAGCCATGCTGTCTCGGGTTATATTTGTTATTTGGTTCTAGATAATTTCTGAGTCTGTGGTTGACTATTTTTTCCAATATTTTACCGGGTGTTTCCAGTAGTGAGATTGGTTTGTAGTTCTCTTCTTGGGTAAGGTTCTTGCCTGATTTCGGAATGAGTCTGATTTTGGCTATTTTAAATTTGGTAGGGACGAACCTAGTTGCAAGTGAGGCATTATAACAATTTTTAAGCTGTTCGATCATTGACTAAGGTATGTTATGTAGTACGATTTTATTAATTTGGCTTATACTAGGTGCTTTGTTCTTAAGGCTTGCTATTGTTTTTTTCAATATCTTTTTTGGTTAAATGAGCTATTATTGGGTTATTATTATTTAATGAATTTAGGGTGATTTTTCTAGTGGGTTTCCATTTCTCTGTGTGCTGGCTCAACTATGTTCTAGTTGCCCGTTCTGTTTCTTGGCAGTAGCTTCTAATGTCTTCTTCATTGATTCTAAATTTGTCTTTCTAGTATTCTCTAAATATTGGTTCGTTATCGTGTGGTTCTGTTGCCTTTCTTCCGTTTTTGTCCTTTATGTAGCTACTTTCTTCCGTGTTAGTTCCCATTAGGTTATTTATTCTTTTCCAGAATGCTTTTGGGTTTCTGTAGTCTGTTTGTGTGTCATTGATCAGTTTGTTCCAGTTTTCATTGTGTTTGTTCTTACTTATGAGTTTCAGTTCTTCTTTTAAATTCCTGTATAATATTCTGTTGTCATTGTTCCACCCGTGTGTTTTTGTGTATTCATATAGATTGGTGAATCTGGTTTGGATCATTTTCTCTTCATGAGTTAATTGTGCATATGGTAATGTTTGGTATGTTGTTTTAGGGATGTTGTTTTTCATTGCTGTTATTACTTCATTGTACCATGTGTCCAGTGTTTTGTCAATCTCTGTTGTGGCTTTGTTGTGTAGTAATGTTGGTTCGTTGTTACTAAGATCCGATTTAAAATTTTCCCAATTTGCTCTATTGAGTGAAAATCTTGGGATTGATAAAATTTGTATCGGGGATGTGGATAGAGTTTTATTATGGGTAGATGATCACTGGTTGTTGTGGGTCCAGCTTTTAGATGTACGTTTTGATGGTGATGCCTATTGGTTAAAACATTGTCTGGTTTTCCCGAGCTACCGGCTGATACGTAAGTTTCGAAGTCGGGCCCGAGGTGTGTTATTGTCCCGTGTTCGATTTGATCATATAGGATTTTTCCTCCTGGGATTTTGTTTTGTGTCATAAGGTTGTGTGTTCAGCGTTGAGGTCTCCTATGAAGTATGCTGGATTGTTTTGCATCATTAGTATTAAGATGTCCCCTGTAGGGAATATTGGCCTTCTGAATGTTAGATATGAAGTTCCAATAGTTATTGGGTCTCTTGTATTTATTTCAGCTGCAAAAAAAGTTACTTTGGAAGTTGTCTATGATTTTATATTGTATGTTGCGTTTTATAGTTATTGCTATTCCGTCATGTGGTTCGTCACGTATCTTCATTTGGTGTATATGGTTAGTTAAAGATCTTGATTTTGTCACTGTTTATCCGACCATGCGAATTGATTAGTATTATGTCCGTGTCCAATATATTGTATGCATTTGATAGCTCTGTTTTACGTGTCTGTGTCCAAGCAAGGACATTATGTTGTAAAATATTTATGTTTCGGTTCTGTGCACTCGTGGATCCCGCGAACTCAGTGCAAATTGCTTGCTGGCTCTTGTCTCTCCTGTCGGACATCTCTGCCTTTCCTCTTTTAGGCCTGTTCTTATTTTCTTGTATATCGTAATGTCGACTTTTTCAATGTTGTTGTATTTGGTGTTGATTCTCCCGCTTCTGATTAGGGTTTCAATGTGTGACTCTCCACTCTATTGTCCCTAAATGTGTATTAATGTTGCCTTCTTTTATTTATTGTATAAATTTCTCGTTAGGGATTATCGGTTGTGAGTTGACGGAGAAAAATCGGATGCCGATATTCTCGCCGTAGTCAGGAATCTTCTGAGATTTAATTGGTGATGATGGTGGGGCTCGGTGGCCAGTGGTGATCTTCCTTGCCTTTGGTTTTGTTGAGTCCGTCTTTTGTATCTGTGGCTTGTCTGTTGTGCTTATTGCTTGAGGGTATGATCTGTCTAGTAATTCCCCGGTATTTATTTTCATTCCTCTCACTTCATCTTCTTGTTCTGTATTTGATGCTTGCGTTTTAGTTCCTCTCTTGTCCGTTGGTTTCTGGTGTGGTTGCAACTGAGTTTTTTCTATTCCCAGGCTGCTTTGTTAGGTTCTGATAGAAACCAAGTAAGTGATTTTCGCCTTTCTTAACTTTTCTATATACTCCTTTCTTTTTCCCTAGAAGATCTAAGAGTCTATTATTCATCCACTTTGGTTGGTTCCGTATCGATCTGAATTTTCTTTTAGGGATGTATTTATTTTGAGCTATGGATTGTCGCAATAAATTGTTCATAAGTAGCTGCTAAATTAAATTCGGGGTTATCCCGTCCTAAGTTGACAGTTTCCGGAGGTGTGGGGGGGATTAATCTTTTGACCATAGGGTCATCCCTTAGGTCTCTCCTTAAGCTACCGTAATTAGCCTTCCTAAAATCCGGGATCAAGGCCGAATTTTCCTTCTTCCTGCCATTCCATATTATGTTAAAATATATGGCTTTATGATCACTGTTTCCTAGTTCGTCTCCAATCCCAACATCTTTTACTAGATTTTCATTATTACTGAGAACTAAATCGAGGATATTATTTCCTCTAGTGGGCGAGTTTATGAATTGATATAAAAAACTATCTTGTACTACTTCTAGAAAATCTTCAGATTCATTATCGCTAAGTTGATTTTTCCAATCTAAGCCTGAAAAGTTGAAATCGCCTAGAATACATACATTGTTTCTATCAGATGCCTTCTTTATTTCCTCCCATAGCAATTTACCATCGTTCCTACTCCCATAGCAATTAGATATCTGGCCTGTAAGAGGGGATAGCATCCTAACCAACCACTTCGATAATTGTAAGTAACAGAACCCACAGAACTCACGATAAGACGTGAGTTTTGATCAATCCATACATATAAGGTAAAGTTGGATTGGTATCAGAGAACTGTTTGATGATAGCGGTTTTTGTTTTTTCAATAGCTCCTTCATTTTAGAATTGGATAACTTATTAATATTTTCCAGGGGACCTTTTCTAGGCTCACAACAAGTGCTTTCATGACCTTGTAAGGAACTCATCTTATCATTATAGTCGCTTTTCTCCAAAATTACAGTAGCATTGGTCCTATCAGCCTTAGCAATATGGATATTCTCATTACTTTTCAAGTTTTTCAAGGCTGTTTCAAATCTTTTTGAAATGTTTGAAACCATTTTCTTACATAAAATTTTGTGTATACAACCTTTAGCAATGGAAATATCTTCATTTGTAACATCTATCGTCTTATTCTTTTCCAGTTTGATTGTACCTTTCTCAATAGTAAGTGGAGCAATAGAAAACTTCCTACCAAAACCCAGCACAAGCTTCTCAATTTGTCTGTAAATCATAAGAGGCAATTTATGCCGACCTTGACAGTGTGCTAACCTCTATCCCTAGTGAAGATAAGTTTGTGATCCAAGGTGACTTCAATGCCAGAGTTGGCAGAGACGCTGATTTTTGGCAGGGAATCATAGGGAGAAATGGAAAAGGCAAGTGTAATCCCAACGGCCTACTCCTCCTCAGCAACTGTGCTGAACACAACCTCACTATTACCAATACCTTGTTTAGGCAGGTCGACAAGTTCAAGGGTTCGTGGCAACACCCACGATCCAAACACTGGCATCTAACTGACTAATGTACATCATTGTCAGAAAAAGAGATCGCCGAGAGGTCCTCATCATCCGAGCCATGCGTGGCTCAGACCACTGTGACTCTAATCCTCGGCTCGTCAGAACTAAGCTCCTATTTCACATCGCCCCAAAAAGGCAAGGCAACAAGCCTACATAAGTGGTTTTAACATTAAGCGTCTGGAGCATCCAGTGAAAGCACATGCATTCAGAGAGCAGCTCGAACATGGGCTGACAAACAACCTGACAACAAACAAGCCAAATCCAATTGCCGAATGGGGTGTTCTCGACACCTCCATGACAAAAACCTGCAGAGACCCTCGGCCAGGTCGAAAGAATACACCAGGACTGGTTTGATGAAAATTACCCGAAAATCAATGTACTAACTGATGATAAACGTACTGCTTTAACTGACTGGCAGAACAACCCTCATTCTTGAACCAAATCTTATACCTTCTGAAAGCGGAAAGTGGTGGCCCAGCCCGTTCTTCGCAAGCTAAAGAATGACTGGTTTATAAATAAGGCATTTGAAATGCAAAAACTTGCAGATAAACCCAAGTTGTGTGAATTTTTCAATTTCACTGAAACATTTTATGGGCCAATTACTCATGATGTAACCGTCCCTCCGCTCATCCGACGGTAACTCATCAATATTTATAAGAACAATGGAGACCAGTCAGGCATTGGCACCTACCGTGGGATCTTGCTGTAGTCCATAGATTGGCAAGGTTATCGCTCAAGTGCTCCTAAACAGACTTATAAGAACAAGGCTGTGGCAACTACCATGGAATCCTTCTGCTGTCCGTAGCTGGCAAGATTATCGCCCGAGTGCTCCTAAACAGACTTCTTCCTAAGGAGGAAAGCTTCCTCCCACAACCTCAATGTGGCTTTAGACCATTACGTGGCACCACTGACATGATCTTTACTGCCCACCATATACAGGAAAAGTGCAGAAAACAGCATCTTGACCTATACATAGCTTTAATCGACCTTACCAAGGCCTTCAACTCGGTCAACAGGGAATCCCTCTGATGAACCCTCAGCCGTTTTGGCTGGCGACCAAAATTCATCGACATTGTAAGGCAACTACACGCTGGCATGAGCAGCAGTGTTCTGTACAATGGCACCCAGTCTGAGTTCTTCCCCATTCATTTTCCTGGCTGCTTTCCTTACTCGTGCCAGTGCCAATTTAGCCGGAAGGGTGGACATCTATTACCAGATGAAGGGTCTTTTCAACATAAGACGACTCCAGGCAGAAAAAAAGGAGTCAGCAGCGTCCATTACTGAACATCAGTATGCAGGCGACCTTATCCTTGTCGCTCACACAGGAGATCGATAAACACTTATTGGCCTTAGGGTGAATGTACAGTTTCGTTCAAGATTCTTTGAACACTGCAGGAGACAGCTGGCAACTCAAGGCCGTTTGTTTACTATAGTATGTAATATATTATAATACGAAACAACAAAGCCCAACCAATAATTAAGCAACAGAGAACTAAGTAACCAATCACCGATAACCATTTACATTCAATCATAATTTTTACTAGGCACTATAGTAAACAAACGGCCTTGAGTTGCCAGCTGTCTCCAGCAATGTTCGAACAATCTTGAACGAGACTGTGCATAAGACCCAGATTCTCTTTCAGCCTGCCCCTGGTTCAGCCAAACCTCTACCATGCAACTGGCCTAATTATACTACTCTTGTTACGACCGTGTCGTATTTTTCTATTTTTTTTATATAACATGCTTCCATGTTCCATAATTTTCCTGTAATGATGTGTTGTATTTACTATTATATAATCTAGTCACCTTAACCCTGTGCTGTTAAGGTTTTAACTGTTATTATTTGTTCAAACCCATTTTGTATTGTAACCAGTATTCTTTGTTCTCTAACGACCATCTGCATCGTTAAACGACCCACCGGCGGGTCGCGTGGCGGGAGCCGACCTTATATATAGGACCCACCAACTGACGGAGTCAGTTCAGTCATCTTGTCATACAGTTCACATCCTTTGAGTGACACTCGTCACCTGTTACTTATACCTAATTTATTTGTGTTGTTCCAGTCGCCACCAATGTGGTATATCTATGTGAGTACCTATTTATGTCTCTATTTGTGTCCATCAGTATTTGCTGAGATACATTTAAGTAATTCAGTGTTCTTTCACGTTAGTTAATTTCAGTGTTAGTTTTTATATGTTTATGCAGTGTTAACGTAATCCAATGCTTTATTATTAATCTTTTGATGTTTCGATGTTTAGTATCGTTTGTGTCTTAAAAGTTTCGATGGTGAATCAATTTGTTGTGACAGCCTACGAGGCTCTTTATTGTGTTAATATTTAATTAATTATAAATTCTTAAAGGTTTACTTTATTAATTTTTATTCCCTTTTAATTTACTTCACTTTTTTTGTTTGATTACGCCTAGAACCTGGATATTTAAGTAAATTAAGAGACGGCGTAACAGTTTTGGCGACCTTGCCAGGATTCACTAACGACCTTTTGACACTTGCGATATTCTTTTGTTTTATATATATATATATATTTTTATTAACTAGCCCTCATGGTTATCATTACCCAAGCTGATGTGGCTGCATTTATATCAGGTAGTCCCTCCGTTGAGGAAATTTCAAAATTAAGTGCACATGAATTAAGATTAATTTGCGGGCATTATGGTATGGAAATTTGTAGCAGCGCCAGTAAGGTAAAATTGTTTAACGCGGTAAGTAGTCAGCTGTTAGGAGATAGTGTTGATATTAGTTTAAGAGAAGACCACGGTGAAGCTAGTCAAGTTAACGTAGTTGAGTCACGGTCAGTGACTGATGAATTACGCCTTCTCGAGTCACAAATAAAATTGAAAGAGGCCGAAGCTATAGCGAGAAGAGTTGGAATATGTCAGGCTGAAGCTAAGGCGAAAGAGGTTGGAATACGTCAGGCGGAAGCTGAAGCTAAAGAGGCTGAAGTTAAAGCAAAAGAATCCGATTCGGAAAACTTGCGGCTGCGTATACAGCTCTGTCAGAATAACCCTTCTAGCACCGATGGCCTCACCCCCAGATCTAGTTTTCCTCATTACAATCCAGCACGTGCTGCTAGACTAATGCCCACGTTTTCAGAGGAAACAGTTGAGTTTTTCATTGCTTTCGAGAGACTTGCTACTACTTTAAAGTGGCTTATTGAGTTTTGACCCATTTTGCTTCAGCAGGCGTTTACAGGTAAGGCTCTGTGTTTTTTCGTCTCTTACAGACAGTGACGCTAAGGATTACTTGTGTATTAAGGAGGAAGTTTTAAAGGCTTATGCCCTTGTTCCTGAAGCGTACAGACAATGCTTTCGTGGCCTCCGTAAGAAGGCAGAGCAGACCCACCTTGAATTTGCTAGGAGTAAAAGAGAGGTATTCTCAAAGTGGTTACACTCCAAGGAAGTGAGTGAGTTTGACTCCCTGTTTGAGTTAATGCTCAGAGGAATTTCTGAGAACCATCGACGAAGAGGTTACCTTGTACTTATTAGATAGGGAATTTAGTACTATTGAAGAGGCTGCTAAGCATGCTGATGGATATGTTTTGAGGCATGGTAGGACTAACAAAGATGTTATTCCCCCACAGGTTCAAAGGACTTTTAATCCCTCTCTCCACAGAGCGAGACAAGGGAATACTAATAGTAATTTTGTGCGTGACCGGAGGAGCTGGACGCGTTCGCCACCTAATGGGGCGTCCAAATTTTCTACATACTCTTGTAGTTACTGTGGAAAGCCAGGTCACAAGGCAGAGGATTGTTGGACAAGGCTGCAGCTAAATACGGGCAAACCAGCTATGATTGTGACTGAAGAGACTAATACGTCACCAGTCGGAGTGATGGCTGATTTGAGTAAGGCTGACAGCATGCCAATTGGGATGGTTTTCACAAAAGGTGTAGTACGAGAGAGTGCAGTTTCAGTTCTCGCCTCACGAGACTTTGATCTTTTCCAGGAGAGTTTTGCGGAGGACCCAGACGTTGGTACCTTTAGTCCCTTTTTGTCACAAGGCACGGAAGAAGTTGGTGTGGAAACACCAGTCACTATTTTGAGAGACTCGGGTTGTCTCCAAACTCTCATCAAAGAGAGTGTTGTTGCGGCGAGGAAGACTGACAAATACGTCGTTTTGGGATCCCTTTGGGGTCAAGGTGTAGTTCCTTTGGTTTTAGTACGTGTCAAGTCTTCTTGTTTTTCAGGGATAGCTAACGTAGCCTTCGTGCACGAGCTGCCTGTTGCTGGAGTGGACCTCATACTCGGTAACGATTTGGCGGGAGGTCAAATGGGGAACGTAACCTCACCTCCTGTGCTGCTGGAAAAACCAGAATCTACCGCAGAGCTGCAACAACTTGAAGATGATATGCCCGGTGTTTCCCCTTTGTGTGCTGTGACTCGTTCTATGTCAATGACTAAGGATCATAATGCGACTCCTGTTGTAGACGATTCACTTTCCTTAGAAGGACTTTTTGCTAACCCAATTGCTTCACAAGACATTTCTTCCGCAGTTAATGCTGGGACCCGGAGAGTTGCTTTAATAGCTGCGCAAGAGCAAGACGATTCATTGCGGCTCTTGTTTGATTCTGCCAATGATTCAGGCCATACCACGAGATATTTCAGTCAAGACGGTGTTTTGTGCCGCCGCTGGCTCCCACCGACTATGTCAGAGGAAGATGCGGACTGGGCTTCTGTCACTCAAATAGTTATCCCACACACTTGCAGACAACATGTTCTAGCTCTGGCCCATGACGGTCGCTTTTCTGGACATCAAGGTGTCCGAAAGACGTTCAACAGGCTGGCCAGAAAGTTCTATTGGCCAGGAATGAGGAGAGATGTCACTAAATATTGTAAGTACTGTCATTTTTGTCAAGAGGTAGGCAAAGCCAATCGGGCTATTCCACCTTTTCCACTTGTAGGAGTACCTCACGTACCTGAGCCCTTTACAACAATACAGTGTGACATTGTAGGCCCTCTGCCTAAAACTTCTAGTGGGTTAAAATATTTATTTACAGTCATTGATGCCTCCACTAGGTACTTGCATGCTGTACCTCTTAGGAAAGTTACTGCTAGAGCCCTAATATCATCCATTTTGTTTCTCTTACTTCTACTGTTCGCTCATCCAGTAAGAGGTCCTTTGCACATAGCTAGAGATAGATTGTTAGGTTGTAGTGAAGAGAGCATTAATGTATTAAGTTTAGTTGGAGATGTTAAAGAGGAGCTTCTAAGTTGTTGGAGCCTTGCCGCAGACCATTTACAGCAGTCGCAGTCCAAGACCAATACATGGTACGACAAGCATGCCAGACACAGAGTTCCAGATAGATCAAGTACTCAATCTCTTGCCGAGACATGGACAGCCGCTCCATGCGAAGTTCAGTAGGCCATATAGAGTGGAGAAGAAGGTAAGCCCCACGAATTATACTATCTCTACCCCTGACAGGCGCCGACTACAGTGCTTATGTCACGTCAACACCATCAAGCTGTACCACACACGCCCAGCACCCCCATTTGTTGCTGATGATACAGTTCCCGTGTGTGCCGTTGACACTTTCTTGGTAGATGGTGAGAAAGAAGAGGAAAGAAAAGGGGCAAGTCCACTCGCCCTGTCATCAGTCAGGATTTGGCAGCCCAACTCCGTGGAATTGCAGGGGAAGCTACAGCGTCTACCGGGACACCAGAGAGGTGACGTGCTGGCCGCCATCCAACAACATCCTCTTGTCTTCCAAGACAGGCCTGGCTGTACCATTGCCGTGGTGCATGATGTTATTGGTTCTGCTAAGCCTATCAAGCAGGCTCCCTACCAGCGAGTGGTGCTCACCAGTCACTCTAGTACCAAAGAAGATTGATTGCCTTCGAGGGTTTTGGCAAGTACCATTGACCCGTCGTGTTAAAAAATCTCCAGTTTTGTGATATTAGGTAAAACCTATAAATTTAATGTTATGCCTTTCGGGCTTTGCAATGCCCCTGCTACCTTTTAAAGGCTGATGTCACAAGTCACGTCCCATTGGCCTGGTTGTGTAGTATATTTAGATGTTGTAATTTTTTCTGACACTTGGTCAGAACGTTTGTCAGCTATACGCTCTCTTCACTGAGTTAGAAAATGTAGGACTTGTTTTAAACTTTACTAAGTCAGAATTTGTTTGTGCTCAAATTTTGTATCCGAGACATGCAATTGGGTTGGAAACTTGGTCCTCCCACAGCAAGGTGTGACACTATTTCTTAGATGCCTTGTTCTGTGTAACAAACGACAAGTCCGCAGATTTTTGGGTTGTGTGGGATATTACCGGAGATATATTTGTAATTTTGCCGAGTTGGCACTACCCCTTACTGATTTGTTGAAGAAGGGAAATATTTTTTGTTGGACTTCAAGGTGTCGGGATTCTTTTCAAGACTTGAAAAATGTATTATGCTCATATCCTATTTTGAGAGCCCCTAATTTTTCTTAGCCTTTCAAGCTAGCCTGTGATGCTAGTGATCTGTTATCTAGACCCACGGAATGAACACTGATGTCATATCAAAATTTGTGCAAGCAAAATTTTATTTTATGGGGGAAGTGTTACGACCGTGTCGTATTTTTCTATTTTTTTTATATATCATGCTTCCATGTTCCATAATATTCCTGTAATGATGTGTTGTATTTACTATTATATAATCTAGTCGCCTTAACCCTGTGCTGTTAAGGTTTTAACTGTTATTATTTGTTCAAACCCATTTTGTATTGTAACCAGTATCCTTTGTTCTCTAACGACCATCTGCATCGTTAAACGACCCACCGGCGGGTCGCGTGGCGGGAGCCGACCTTATATATAGGACCCACCAACTGCCGGAGTCGGTTCAGTCCTCTTGTCATACAGTCCACATCCTTTGAGTGACACTCGTCACCTGTTACTTATACCTAATTTATTTGTGTTGTTCCTGTCGTCTCCAATGTGGTATATCTATGCGAGTACCTATTTATGTCTATTTGTTTCCATCAGTATTTGCTTAGATACATTTAAGCAATTCAGTGTTCTTTCACGTTAGTTAATTTCAGTGTTTGTTTTTATATGTTTATGCAGTGTTAACGTAATCCAATGCTTTATTATTATTCTCTTGATGTTTCGGTGTTTAGTATCATTTGAGTCTTAAGTTTCGATGGTGAATCAATTTGTTGTGACAGCCTACGAGGCTCTTTATTGTGTTAATATTTAATTAATTATAAATTCTTAAAGGTTTACTTTATTAATTTTTATTCCCTTTTAATTTACTTCACTTTTTTTGTTTGGTTACGCCTAGAGCCTGGATATTTAAGTAAATTAAGAGACGGCGTAACACTCTCTAATGTTCCCCACTTTCAGTATCTCGGCTCCCACCTGTCCACCAACCACCACGGACGTCAATGAAGAGTACGAGTACGAAGTCTTTAGTTAAGAGGTGAAAGAAGATTATTAGGGGTTGAGGGAAAAGTGGTGAAACTGAAATAAAGCAGAAGTAGAAAGAATCTGGGCTCAACCAGATCGCTTCATCTTTCTTATTGGTGTTTTTTCTTTGTTCTGCTCCCTTGGGTCGTCAGACCTTTGTATTAAAATTGGTTTATTTATATAATGCTGATTATTATTATTATTTTTATTATTGTTGGAGTTGGTGAGCTCGCCCAGGTCCTTGTGTAACTGGGAGGGTAGTCACTTTTTTTTTTTTTTTTTTTGTTAGTTGTATTAGTCTAAAGGTACACTGTATGGAGAGGCCTGCCAGGTTCTTAATGGAGCTGGTAGGTCACTCATCTTTTATTCTCTCTATTAAGGTTTTATATGTATATTGGGGCAGGAGATGGTTAAATTACTTTCTTCCTGGCTGATTTAAACCAACTGTGTTCTTGGAATTCTTCGTTGTCTATATTATTTATCCAGTTTTGATATGTTTCTGTGTTAAGTTCAGTCACTTTTTTCCAAATATTTACAGCTTTGTTGTGTATATCTACATTGATTGCTAAGAGGTTTGTTCTCTTGTGTAGCTGTTCATTACTGATGTGGTCTGTATATTTTATGTTATATATAAATCTGAGGGCTATATTTTGTACTGTTTGTAACCTTTTAATGCACGTTTTACTAGGTGTTCAATGGGATGGGTGGGTAGTCCATAATTGATTTGACAAGGGCAATATATATCTTTCTTTTGTTATTAATGCTAAGATTCTTAAAGCGTTTTATTTTTGATAATCTTATTCTTGCCTGTCGTTCTTTATCTTTTAAGTATGTTATATATCCTCTTTTTGTTAGTTTTAATCCAAGCATCCTGCCTTCAGTGTCGTATGGGTATAGTTCCTGGTCGACTATTACTGGACTTGTCTTAATCTTGGCTATTGGTATTATCTTGAATTTGTTCTTATTTGTCCTGATTTTCCATTTTTTCTCAAAATCATTTATGTTTTTTATCGCTCTTACCGTGTAGAGTGCCATAAATTGGGTTGATTTTCCTGGGTATGATACTATTTGAGTAATATCGGCAAACATTACATATTCGCTAAAGGGGGTAGGTTGAGGTGTGTGTGAAGTATAAATTGTATATAGTGTTGGAGAAAAGCTTCCTCCTTGAGGTACTCCACTCTCAAGATTAAACATAGTTCCCAAAAAGTTATAAATTTGAATTTGTGCTCTCCTACCATCTAAATAGTTACACAATATTCTTAGCTAGTATTCATTAAGTCCCAGTTTTAATATTTTATATTTTAAGCCTAAATGCCAAACCTTATCAAAGGCCTTAGAAACATCCCTTAAAATTATATTGATCTGGTTACCCTTGCTTTTTTCTATTGCAATTATTTCCGTTATTGTAGCTATTGCAGTTAGGGTATTTCTATTGGGCATAAATCCATGTTGTCTGTTGTTAGTTTTCCCATGTTGTGTTAAAAAGGCTATAAGTCTTGAATTTAAAATTTTTTCCAATAGTTTCCCGGTAATTTCTAATAAAGATATTGGCCTGTAGTTTAATATTTCCTTATTGTCCTTACCCTCCTTAGGAATAAATATCATTTTAGCATATTTTAGTTTGTCTGGAAAGTAACCAGTTATTAAGCATGCGTTATAAATGTTTAATAGTGTATTTAAAATGTTTTCAGGTAGATTCATGATCATATTTCGTGTAATACCTGTGAGCCCAGGGGCTTTTTCCTTAAATTTCCTCAGACAGTGCATCATTTCTCCCATGGTTATTATTTGATTATTAGGTAATAAGTTATAGTCTATATATTGCCTTGGGGTGATTCTATGTATTTGTCTTCCCATTTCTTCTTCTATCCTTCTTCGTGTTCACTATCAAAATCTTCATTTTCCTCATCTGATATTTTAAAAACTTTTACCCATTCCCTTTTGAATGCTGACTCTTGTTCATTTTCCTCGTGCAATTTTGTTCCATTTTGGTCTTTAATGTATGGTGTTTTTTGCTTGTTGTGCCCCATCATCTTGTTTATGGAAGTCCAAAATGTTTTTGTGTCTTTAGTCATGTCAGCCGCCATTATAATATCATTCCATTTTTTATTGTTTGCTTCCTTACATGCGTCTCTTAATTTTATCTGTAGTGCTATCTGTGTCGTATATAGCCATCTGTTACTGCCGTGTCTTTCCATATACCTGTTTATTTCATTGTAATAGGTCTGGATTAATTTAACTTCTTCTGGTAGTCTGTTGTTGGGTAATGTTCTAAAGTGTGAAGTAGGAGTGTGTTTGGTTATAGATGTTTTTATTGCTGAGTGCAGTCTGTCCATTTCTGAGTCTATATCTTCTGTTGTTTTCCCTTGTAGGTTAATCGAGTGGTGATTACTTAAGTCGTCTTTGAAGCTGTCCCAGTCTGTTTTACTCATTTTCAGTCTCTTTTTTATTGGTATCTGTATGGGGCTTGTTGACAGTGTTAGTATAATTGGCAGATGGTCACTGCCTGTAAGAGGTCCCTGTATTATATGGTAATTGAAAAAGGCTTTGTTGTTGGTAAAAATTTTGTCTGGTGTCGATTGTGTATTGTGATTTCTCCAGGTTGGAAAGTTAGGACCCAGATGATTGATTTTCCCTAAATTTATTAATTGATTAAGGGCGTTTCCCACGACGTTATTATTTGTATTGTCAAAAATCCTGTGTCTGGCGTTAAAGTCTCCTAAGATGTACATCGGATGACTGTTGTTAGCCAATTTTAATAGGTCTTCTATAGGTAAGTAGGGTCGTCTCGGTGGGAGATAAGTAGTAGCAATAATTACGTCTCCTTGAGTTGTATTTATTTTTATTGCTAGAAATTCATCCTGGAAGTCATCAATTAGTTTAAATTTTAAGTTTCTTTTAACCGCTATCGCTACTCCGTCATTTTTCTCGCCCGATTTATTTCTTTGGTTTACATAATAGTTAAAGAGTTTTATGTTGTTGTTTTCTGTCTCACCGTGACTGTTTATTAGTATAATGTCAGGGTCAATTTCGCGATATATATTACTTAGGTTAATTCTCTCGGTCTTCCAGGTTCTTACGTTGTGTTGTATTATTCTTAAAGTTCTTACTGTTTGTCTATTGTCCATTATTTCTTATACTTGGATTGTGGCAGTTGGAGTGGAGACCTATCATCCTGTTTCCCGCTTCTGACTCTTCTAAACTCTGACGGGTCTACTATTTTAAAGTCTTTGGTCGTAATCTTTAGTTTGTCCGTAGTAATTAGTGACCAGACATAATCTTCACTTAGGAGAAGTACAAAACAAGGTGTATATATACAGAGGAGGGTGAGATCAAGTCCACAATGGTCAGGTATTAGATAATGACCCTACTAATCTTTAAAAAGCACTGCAATGGTCGGTAGTCTGGTCAGAGGGTAAGGTGACCCAACCTTCTCACATGGTTACAAATCTTCTTAATTACAAATTTGTCCAGTTTGTACATGCCATTACTCAAATTAATGTTGACTGCTTCGGTATGTTTAATGAAACTAGATTCTATAATATTCCTATTGTCAATTGAATTACATGGTAATTCAATAATTCCATGTAATTCAAATGACATACGTCAACATACAGGAGTATTTGAGCAAACTCATCTTCCTGTGAAAGCTTAAAGAGTGCCGTGAGAGTCGTATCAGCAGGATTTGCCATTTGATTTTGTAGAGACTTCTGTGAAGTATACTCATTTTCTATTTTCCAGGTGAACAGCCAGATGAACTGGGATAATGCCTCCTCAATATTACCTTGTAATTCAATTGACAGTAGGAACTTAATAGAATCCAGTCTCATTAAACATACCGAATCTGTCAACATGAATTTGAGTAATGGTATGTACAAACTGGATAATTTCGTACTTAAGAAGATTTGTACCCAGGTGAGAAGGTTGGGTCATCTTACCCTCTGACCTGACTACCGACTGCTGCCTTGCTTTTTGAAGATTAGTAGGGTCACTACCTAATAACCTGACTATTGTGGATTTGATCTCACCGTCCTCTACTGTACAGTATATATATATTTGCCTTGTTATGTATTTCTCCTTAGTCTGTACTCACCCCTGAAGATGTGAATTACACGAAAGCTCTTGGGAACTTCGTGTTTTATTTTTCCTTGTGGTTATCAGCATATACCAGGATCACGCGCACCTACAGTGATTTACATGCATATATAACTTGCATATATATATATATATATATATATATATATATATATATATATATATATATATATATATATATATATATATATATATATATATATATGTGTGTGTATCAGGAATTAACTAGTCTCGTAGAATACATCTTATACATAAACCTAACCATAAGAACAAAAGAATGGAGGGAACTGCAGCGGGCCTATTGGCCCATACTGGGCAGTCCCATTTACACCCAACCCCTATTGCTCATATAAACATACAACCTATGTTTGAAGCTATCCAGCGTATTCGAGTTAATGATGATATTTGGTAACTTGTTCCATTCATCCACTACTCTGTTACCAAACCAGTGTTTACCTATTTCGCGCCTAAATCTAAATTTGTCTAATTTAAAACCATTGTTATGAGTTCGCTCCTGGTTGGATAGTTTGAGTACCTTTGTAATGTCCCCTTTGTTTAGCCCTGACTTCCATTTATACACCTCTATCATGTCGCCCCTCGCTCTACGTCTCTCAAGGGAGTGCAAATTAAGACGCTTTAACCTGTCTCTGCACTCAAGGTTCCTAATGCCCGGGATTAGTCTTGTCATTCTGCTCTGGATTCTTTCCAAGGATTCTATATCCATTCTGTAATATGGTGACCAGAACTGAACTGCGTAATCCAGGTGAGGTCTCACAAGCACAAGAAATAATCTTAAGATGACCTCGCTAGTTTTGTAACTAACACTCCTTTTTATGAACCCAAGCACTTTACTAGCCTTGTTACGAGCAAAAACACATTGTTTACTTGGCTTAAGTTTCCTACTTATTATTACTCCTAAATCTCTCTTGCAGTCGGATTTCACAATGGCATCGTTGTTCATCTGGTAACTGGTTTCCCTGTTTACATCTCCTGTACTGAGTACTTTACATTTGTCCACGTTGAATTTCATCTGCCATTTTTCAGACCATTCGAAAAATTTGTTTAGATCTTCTTGTAGTTTTGCAGAGTCCTCGTCAGATTTAATTACACTTCATATTTTAGTGTCATCAGCAAATATATTATGTTGCTGTCTATGCTGATATCTATGTCGTTTATGTATACAATAAATAATAATGGTCCAAGTACTGAGCCTTGGGGAACTCCACTAGTGACGTTGCTTCAATGGGACTTAGTGCCGTTAATGCTCACCCGCTGTTTCCTGTCCTGTAACCACGGCCTAATCCATTTTAGAATATTACCTTTAGTGTCATGTGCGTCTACCTTTCTTACTAGTCTTTCCTGGGGGACTCTGTCGAGGGCTTTGCTAAAGTCAAGATATACCACATCATAATTGTACCCCTCGTCCACCGATTCGAAAACTGATGAAAAAAATGTTAATAGATTAGTTAGACACGAACGCCCGCTTGTGAAGCCATGCTGCGAATCATTGATCAATTTGTGCTTCTCCATATGTTACAAACATATGTGTAGACACTAAGCTGGAGACTCTGGAACCATGGGTTCACTAATTACTGGGGTCCTAGACTTAAGTGTCATGCGAGATAGTATATTATGTCCGTGGACATATCCGTCAACACAACGGTGCCACAAAGCAGAAGGAGCAGTACAATGATGATCCAAGCCATTTTCTAAAAGTTTCAATGTATTTTAATATTTGTTTGCAGAACGAAGTTTCAGCGATAATCGTTAGGTACACTTGGTGTGTGTACTGTTTGAAACGATGTGTCTATGACATCCTTACCATTCTTGGGTAATAAATCTGGATGGCACCTTCTTAATTCGGTCCGCATGCACTACATCTTCGGTTTGTGCATTAGTCTTCCACATTTTAAACTTGTTACCCGCTTCTTAGCCGATAATGCGGAAGAGACCAGAAAATTTGGCTGAAAGCTAAGAGTTTCTTCTAAGTTCTCTCACCAAAACAGCCTCGCCAATTTCTAACATGACAGGCTTAGCTTGTTTATGTTGCTTAAAAATCATTTCAGCGCGTTTCGCTGCTAAATGTTTCCGTACTTAGCCATGAATATCGGAGAAAAAGCTGATCTGCTTTGTCGCGAAATATTCCATATTATGGTTTGTCCGTAAGTACGTCATAAGGCAGACGTTTGTCTTTGCCATAAACAATATAGAAGGGTAATTTGCCGGTAGAGCTATTAATTGACCCATTAATAGATGCGGCAACTTACGGTAGCTAATCCTCACATGCGTGGTGCATGTCACACACAATTAGCCTGTGGATGGTAGGCTGTATTAAAACTTTGTTGTATTCCATATTGTACACAAATTTGTGCTACTAGCTGATTCTTGAAATCTAATCCATTGTCGGAAAGCAGAACCTTGGGCGTAGTAAAAGGACATAACTAATGCATAAGCCACAGATTCGGCTGTTTTATCCTTCAGTTGGACTAAACCACAAATCTAGAAAAATGATCCACACACACAAGCACGTACGAGGATCCCTGATGACTCCTCGGAAGTTTTAGCAAGTCTATCGCGACTGTGTCAAACGGATGTTCAGGTGTAGGATATTGTAGAATTGGAGCCGGTGACCTTGTAGTACCCTTAGGTTGAGCACATGCCAAGCACTTAGCAATATGCAATTCTGTCTCTTTCTTCATAGTATTCCAAAAATATTTTTTTCTAATATCCGCAAGGCATTTGTCACGTCCTTGGTGACCTGCTTGAGGAACATCGTCAGGGGAGGGTACCAATCCAGTAGTGTGTCTTAGTGTGGGAGGAAACGACATAGGTAAGGTTAGGAGTGAGGAACTTTTCAAGAGGTATAGGGAGGCGCTGGGGAAGATTAGAGATAGGGGAGGGATCCCGATAGTATGTGGTGTCTTGCCTAGAAGAGGGGTTGGTCGTGAATGGCTGTCCAGGGCAATTGCTATTAATTGCCGACTGGAAAAACATTGTGCAAACAATGGCTGGGCATTCATTGATGACTGGCAACGATTTTATGGCAACGACTACCTGTACTGTCGCGACGGAGTACACTTGTCTCGTGAGGGGGTAAAGACGTTGTCTGCATCCCTGGAGCGTGAAATTGTCAAAAAACAAGCAGGTCCTGGGAAGTAGTGAAACAGAAGTAGATAATGCTGAAAATATAGTTAGTCATAATAACAAACATCAAAGTAATAAATGTAAAACAGATAGAAACGGAAGAAATATATTGAGTGTTTATTATACTAATAGTAGAAGCCTGTGTAACAAAATGGACCAGCTCAGGGCCATTGTTAGTAAAGAGAACATAGATATAATTGCAATAACGGAAACATGGATAAATTCAAACAGCAAGCATTTTTTAGCAGAATTTCATATTCCAGGATATAACCTATTTAAATTTGACAGAGTAGGAAGGAGAGGTGGCGGTGTAGCAGTGTATATCAGGGTGTCATTAAAAAGCTGCAATAAATCAAACATTAAAACAAATAGCGACAATGAAAGTATTTGGGTAGAGATTGGTGAGGGCAGTGAATCCGTAGTCATTGGTGTTATATATAGACCACCTAATTTGAGTAGGAACGATGGTAAATTGCTATGGGAGGAAATAAAGAAGGCATCTGATAGAAACAATGTATGTATTCTAGGCGATTTCAACTTTTCAGGCATAGATTGGAAAAATCAACTTAGCGATAATGAATCTGAAGATTTTCTAGAAGTAGTACAAGATAGTTTTTTATATCAATTCATAAACTCGCCCACTAGAGGAAATAATATCCTCGATTTAGTTCTCAGTAATAATGAAAATCTAGTAAAAGATGTTGGGATTGGAGACGAACTAGGAAACAGTGATCATAAAGCCATATATTTTAACATAATATGGAATGGCAGGAAGAAGGAAAATTCGGCCTTGATCCCGGATTTTAGGAAGGCTAATTACGGTAGCTTAAGGAGAGACCTAAGGGATGACCCTATGGTCAAAAGATTAATCCCCCCCACACCTCCGGAAACTGTCAACTTAGGACGGGATAACCCCGAATTTAATTTAGCAGCTACTTATGAACAATTTATTGCGACAATCAATAATGCTCAAAATAAACACATCCCTAAAAGAAAATTCAGATCGATACGGAACCAACCAAAATGGATGAATAATAGACTCTTAGATCTTCTAGGGAAAAAGAAAGGAGTATATAGAAAAGTTAAGAAAGGCGAAAATCACTTACTTGGTTACTATCAGAACCTAACAAGACAGGTAAAAACAGAAATTAGGAAAGCAAAGAGAAATTATGAAATCAAGGTAGCAAACGAATCGAAAAATAACCCCAAAGCTTTTTATCAACTGTATAAATCAAAGGTTAGAGATACAATAGGTCCCCTTAAGACTACGACAGGAGAAATGACTGATGATGAGTTAGAAATGTGTAGTACGTTAAATAGTCATTTTCGCTCCGTATTCACAAATGAAAACCTAGCACAGTTTGAAGTTCATAAGGTATAACGACAGTATAGAAAATATGTTGATGATATCAATATTACTAGTAACGATAATGCTTAAAATAATTAACAACTGAAGCCTCATAAATCGCCTGGTCAGACCAGGGTATATAGAATATTAAAAGAATGTAGAGATAGGTTATGAGTAATCCATTAGCAGTTTTTATTTAATAAGTCATTAGAATGGGGCCTAGTGCAGAAGCTTGGAAACTTGCAAATGTAGTTCGATTTTCAAAAGGGTGATAAATCAATTGCATCAAATTACCGTCCCATTAGTCTCATGTCAATCATAGGCAAGTTGCTAGAGTCAATTATTGCTACGAAAATCAGAAGCCACCTTGAAACATTCAACTTAATTCATTCTTCTCAGCACAGGTTCACCCAGGGACGTTCTTGTCTCACAAATTTGCTTAGCTTTTTCTCAGAAGTATATGAAGCGGTAGATAATGATAAGTCATATGATATAATTTATTTAGATTTCAGTAAAGCATTCGATAGAGTCCCTCATGAGAGATTGATAAGGAAGGTAGAAGCACATGGAATAGGTGGATCAGTATTAAAATGGATTAGGTCATGGTTAACTGGTAGGAAACAAAGAGTCAGCATAAATGGATTAAAGTCAGACTGGGGTGCGGTCAAAAGCGGAGTTCCCCAGGGATCTGTATTAGGCCCTCTGCTGTTTGTTATATTCATTAATGATCTTGATTTAGGCATAACTAGTAGGATTAGTAAATTTGCAGATGATACCAAAATGGGGAGAGTGATAATTCAGACAGTGACTTTGAACACCTTCAAAGAGATCTAGATACCTTACATGAGTGGTCAGTAGACTGGCAAATGAATTTTAATAGTGATAAATGCAAGGTACTACAGATAGGGAAGACGAATACAAACGTTAAGTATAAACTAGGTAACACGGAAATAGAAAACTCAGTTTGTGAAAAAAATCAAGGTGTATTTGTTAGCAACGACTTGAAACCTAGAAAACAATGTATTAGCGTTCGCAACAAGGCAAACAGGATTCTTGGGTTCATATCTAGGTCTGTGAGTAACAGAACTGCTGACGTTATCTTGAAACTTTAACTAGCATTAGTGAGGCCACACATGGATTATGCGGTTCAGTTCTGGTGTCCTTATTATAGAATGGACATAGATTCTTTGGAGAGAGTACAAAGAAGAATTACAAAAATGATCCATAATATTAGAAACCTTCCATATGAAGAAAGACTGAAAAGCTTAGGCTTACATTCATTAGAGAGGCGTAGAGTTAGGGGAGATATGATAGAGGTGTACAAGTGGGTAAGTGGGATTAACAAGGGTAAAATGGAAGATGTTCTGAAGCTCAGTAATAACGAAATAACTAGAACAAATGGCTTTAAATTAGATAAATTCCGATTCAGAAAGGATATAGGCAAGCACTGGTTTGGTAATAGAGTTGTGGATATGTGGAATAGGCTACCGAGTGCTATAGTAGGATCGGGGACGCTAGGGAGCTTCAAGACGAAGTTGGATAGGCACATGGAAGTGCTGGGATGGGTGTGAAAGGGATCTGCCCTGTATGGGCCAGTCGGCCTCCTGCAGTATCCCACTTTCTTATGTTCTTATGTTCTTATGTAATCGTTTTACACAACGTATCAGGTACGACTGTTTGTGTAACTATACACTCAGACGTCTTTTTGGATCGATGGAGTATGTTATGTCGTAATTCAAACTGACTAAGCGGAAGAATTAATTTTGGAAGCTTGTCTTCCTATCCCGACTCTAAGGCAAAAGTGACTGCAGACCACAATGGATCGCCTCGTTGTTCATCCTCTAATTGTGAAAGAGTGGACGTAGATACAGGCATCACTGGTGCTGCTGTATGCTTCTAGACAAAGCGTCGGCGACCACATTCGCTCTTCCCGGTAAATGCCTGAACTCGGGGTTGAATGCTTGAATGGTCAAATATCAGCTTTGCTAATCTGCCCGATAGAATTCTGCCATGGAACAGTTCTGTTAATGCCGCATGATCTGTAAAAACAGTTATTTTATAACCAAAGATGATGTCTTTAATCTTTTTAAGTGCCCAAACAACAGCTAACGTCTCTAAATGAGTTACTAAATAACGTGTTTCGCCATCATTAAGTTTACAACTTGCAAAAGCAATTACTCTAAATTTTCCTCTTGAGTTCAGCTGCATGAGTACAGCTCCGATTCCTTGTCCAGAGGCGTCGATACACAGAGTGAAATCTTGAGAGTAATCCTCGTGTTCAGCATTGCATTAAAAAATTGCATCTTTCCTCAGTAACTTAGTCAAGGCTGACGCTAATGTAGCATGGTCTTTAATAAAAGAACGATTATATCCATATAAACAAAGACAACTACACACCATATCAACAGATGTAGGATGTGGGAAATGAGCTACAGCCTTAACTTTATCATCAACTGTATGGCTGCCGTCACCGTCAACTACATGACCAAGAAAATGAATTCTGGATTTTAAAAACTCACATTTAGAAAGTTTGATTTTAAGACCTGCAGTAGAAAGTTATTGTAACACTTCACGCAGTTTGACAAGATGGGTATCGACATCCTTACTGACTACTATGAGATCATCTATGTAGGCACATACTGTAGTACCTATCAATCCGGCAAAGAGGGTGTTGATCATCCTTTGAAAAGTCAGTGGGGCATTTCTGAGACCAAAAGACATCCGTACAAATTTAAAATGGCTCAAAGGCGTACTAAAAGCAGTAACCTCTCGCGATTTTTTATATAGTGGTAAATGCCAAAACCCGCTAAGAAAATCTAAATTGCTAAAAACCAGCGTTATCCTTGCTTAAGGACTGTAAAATATCACTCAAGACAGGCATACGGTACCTATCTGTGATAGTATTTTCATTGGCGCGCCTAAATCAATAATTGGCGCGCCTAAATCAATAATTGGGCGCCAACCACCATCCTTCTTTGGAACTAAAAACAAAGGGCTATTGAAACGAGAGTTAGAATGTGTGACAACCTTCTCATTCAACATAACCTGAACCATATCCTGAACTACAGTGTGCTGGCTATGTGGTAGTCGGTAAGCTGGTATGTAAATTGGATTCGTGTCCTCTTATAAAGATATTTGATGTGAAGTTAAATCTGTGTGTCCCAACTGTTCCCCTGGTAAAGCTACAATGTTTCTGTAGTCGCCAAGCAGCTCTAAGAGTCCTGCCTTGCCTTGAGGATGATCAATCACCTTAACATGTGGCGCTATTTGATCAACCCTCTCTTGCCTAGTTTGTTGAGATTGAGAAACAATACTACCAACTGGGAATTGCATAGGTTGTGAAACAACATTGTTGTGATAAACCTGAAAATCACACAAATAACATCCCTCTTTCAATATTCTTAGAGCGCCTATTCTGTTAAGAACTAGAGCGTCTGTTAAGCCACCAGGTCGAATCATGCTCAATGTTGATTCACACGATAAGCCTTTAAGAGTGCACGTTTCCGGAAGACATACTACATCAGTCCCCGTGTACACGTCAGGTAAATTAACGGTGGCTGTGGTGATTTTCCCATTCTGATAATGGAGAGTACCCGTTAATACTGCAGGTACAATCTTCCAACTTTTACTGCTGGCCTGTTTGGAGCGGCCCAAGTGCTCATGGATGTTTTTGTTTTGTTTTACCTATGTATGCTGCCCTTCAGCTAGCACACGTAAATTGATAAACAACTGAAGATTTCCAGTGTGTGGGTATAGTGTCTTTAGTGAAATATATAGAATATATATGAACTGTGTAGAATTGAGGCTGTGTGGGACCAAAAATCCTATTAAGGGTTTTGCCTATATGAGTATCTGTAAATCTCTTTGGGAAACCATTATTATAGAGTAGTTCTTGTGTATTTTCAGTTCAGTGTCCAGATGGAAATAGTTTGATAAAGGCTCTGTCGGCAAGAGTACGCACTAGATTTCGTTTGTAATTTAGAGGAATGAATGATGAACATTTTGTACTCAAACCTGTGAATGCTGGTTTTCTGTATAAGGCTGTCTCGAAACTATTATGAAGACGGTGGATATTAATTTCAAGAAGTGGTAGATTATTTTCCTTTTCTAATTCACAGCCTACCACCTAATAATTGTTTTAAGAAAGTCTTGAAAAACCTAACTGTATTCTAATTATCAAAATGAAAAATAGGGGCAGAGGTATTAAACTCTTTATTATGATTACTAAGGGGAGTCTTATAAGGCCAAGGTAATCCGTGCCCGCACCAACATGCCTTCTTGTGTGAGTTAATTAAGTAATATCCGAGGGAAAGGGAAAAATGTTGGACGTAAATGGCCAAGTAAAGTAACCACCCTCACATGTATACAATCTCAGCTGACGTTAATATGTACATATGACTGCCTGCTGCGGTGGATTGTGCCTTTACCTTTTACACATACGCCTAACCACGGGCACTGATAACTACTTAGCAATTGTAGTCAATATCCTGATTTCCGTGTGTAAGGCAGAAGTATTCAGGAAAGAGTTCACATAGGTTGGTTAAAGTAAGCATAGGAATAGTCACTGTGCGTTGGGGTTCAGGTCTGTTGTCGCGTGTGTTTGTTGGTGCTATTGTGTAATTGCGTGTTCAGATGGTGACTGACTGACTGCAGTACTATTTCCTTTTGTTACAACCCTTTTACCCTGAGGGTATTTAAGGAAGGTGTTACTTAGCATGTGCATGGTTGTTGTATCCCAAGATGTGTAGATTAGAGTTGTAGCCTTGGATCTCTAGGGATGGCGTAGTCTAGAATGTGTAGCCTACGATGTATAGAAATTGTTGTAGCCTAGAATGTGCATGGGGTTGGTGTAGCCGAGAATGTGTATGGGGTTGGTGCAGCTTAAGATGTGTAGGAGTGATCTATTCTAGAGCAGAAAGTGGTAACGTAGCCTTCGGTGTGGAGAGGTGGTTTAGCCCAAAGATGCGTAGAAACAGAGTAGACTAGGAATGTAGATGCGCATAGGACACGTAAGGGTGATACAGCCTAGTATATAGAGGGATGGTGTAGCCTTTCGTGTGTAGAAGTATTGTAACCCTGGGTGTGTAAGGTTAATTAAGCATAGGATGTGTAGGAATAATGTAGCCTTAAGTATGGAGCGGCAGTGTAGTCTAGGCCTCTAGGATGTGTAGGGGGTAAATGATATATAATATATATATATATATATATATATATATATATTTCATTAGCCCAATAAAGCACCCGGACTTCTACATACAATCAACACCTCAACCCGCCACGATTCGAACCCACGGCCCACGACTGTGACCGGGAACGATATCCGCTGGTCCACCAGGATACTAAAAGGAGTTCTAGACTTTGTTATATTTCACACAAAGCCTGTTCAACGAGCTTATGGCGCCGTGAACCTCTAATGGGGACTACCCATATCACGTAGGTGGTCAGAGTAACGTTTTACCAAGTCCGGCTTCGAAACACGAGGATCCATATATATATATATATATATATATATATATATATATATATATATATATATATATATATATATATATATATATATATATATATATATATATATATATATATATATATATAAAATCAACGGACTTTGAACATCAACAATCCAGGACTAGAAACCTCGACCTAATGCATGGGACCAGGGAACGCTACCGACCATACCACAAGAGCATTAAAAGCAGTTCTAGACTGTGATATTTCACACAAAGCCTGTTCATGGAGCTGATGGCGCCGTGAACCTCTCATTGGGAACAGCCCGTGCTGCTTATGTGGATGTCAGTAGCATTTTACCGATTCCAGCTGGTATGAAACACGAGGTACCATGTATACTTCGTTTTTATTTCATATAACACGCAGACTTTGAACTATATATATATATATATATATATATATATATATATATATATATATATATATATATATATATATATATATATATGGGTGGTCCTTATTTTTCAAATTTGGAATTTTTTACCGCAGACCCTGCTAAAAGTGTTCATTTAGGACAAAAACATTGTGTGTAGAGTTATTTTTAAATATATTAATATTTAGACTTTGCTCAAAGCTGTCAACAATTAAGTAATCGATGTAGTCGATTACTTTGTAGCAGATTACGCCCACCATTAGTGAGTCGCTTTTGGCACGATTGTGGTGAGTTTTTGCTGGTCATGATTGATGATTGGGGAAATTAGAAACAGTTCTGCAGAGTATTCTCATTATTAATTTATATTTATAGGTAATTTCTTTATTCCTCAGGTCAAAATGGCTAATGCAGGAATAAAAACACGAGAAAATGTGTATTTGATAAAGACATTATGCGATGACATTACAGAGGCTAATTTACCTTTAAACAGGCAAGTGTTACAGTGTTTCTTAAGCCTGCATCGCATACAGAAAAAATCCATCAGAGTGGCAGCTGGGGAAGTCACAGACAAAGCTCTTCAATTTTGGACAAAAGCAAACATTACCACACACCGCAAACCAGATTGTGTGAATCAAGTGCACAAAATGTTTGACAAGTGGATTAGTTTGAAAAAGAACTCTTCAAGAAAGACAGAAACTCAAAAGCAGAAAGAGAAAGAGTTCACTGATACATTTGAAGATCTCTTTGACATTGCACATGTGAATGCTTTGAATATGATGACAGTTCAGGAGGATAAGGATTTCTTAATAGCGCAACGAGAAAAAGGGCGTCGTGGGGCAATGTCATCTCTTGACAAAGTATTCCTGAAAAGACAGAAGCGACGAGAAAAAACTCTCAAGAAAGCACTGAAAAGGAAGTTGGCTGCAGACAGTGCAGAGGAAGAAGCCAAAAAATGCCAGGCCATCGTTGTCTTGGAGAGTAGTAGTAAGTCTTCTTCTGAGGAATCCAACCCAGTTCCTGGCCCATCAGCACATCAAACTCCACCTACTGTCAAGAAGCGTGGGCGAAAAGAAGTTCTAACTCCAGAACTTTCTGCAACATTAGATCGGACCAAGTATGGGCCATGATGTCAGTGAATTGATTCTGAATCGATCAAGCATCAGGAGGAAAGGTCAGCATCATCGTAATAGCAGGGCAGCTGAAATCCTTTCAAACTTCAAACCAGAGTCAGTTTTAATTGTTCACTGGGATGGTAAATTAATGCCTGATTTGACGGGGCATGGGGGCCATATTGACAGACTCCCAGTTCTTGTCTCAGGCAATGGCACCTCCCAACCTCTTGCTGTTCCAAAACTTCCCTCTGGTACCGGTGATGAACAAGCAAAAGCTGTTGTGAAGGCTTTGCAGCAATGGCACATTGCAGACATCGTGCATGGCATGTGTTTTGATACAACAAGCTCAAATGCTGGTCATCACAAGGGTGCGTGTGTCAAAATTGAGCAGTTTCTGGGTCGTGATTTGCTATATTTTGCCTGCCGCCACCATGTACTAGAACTTGTAGCTGGAGCTGCTTTTGAAGCTGTAATGAGGCACTCAGCTGCTCCTGACCTACAGCTGTTCCGAAGATTCCAAGCCAAATGGGAACAAATTGACAAGCAGAAGTTTGAAGACTCCTCCACCGACGATCTGGCAGAAGAATCGGTCAGAGCTGTTAGGGATGATCTAACCAACTTCATTGAGAAGACTCTATTGGAGACACAGCTTCAAGATGATTATCGAGAGCTGCTAGAGCTGGCCTCCATCTTCCTTGGCACATCACCTTGTCGGGGAGTACGGTTTTCTGCTCCTGGTGCAATGCACTAAGCACGATGGATGGCAAAGACCATTTATTCCTTCAAAGTGTGGTTATTCCGTTCTCAGTTTAAGCTTACTCCAAAGGAGAACAGAGGACTAAGGAATTTGTGCATTTTCTTTGCCCGAATATATGTGAAGGCTTGGACAACTGCTCCACTTGCTACAAAGCCACCAAAAGGAGATCTGATGTTGCTTAAAGCTCTACAAGACTACAGTACCATCAGCGATGCCATATCAAAGGCAACTTTCCACAAAATTCTGAGACACCTCTGGTACTTGTCAGAAGAGTTGGTTGCATTGGCCTTCTTTGATGACGATGTTCTCCCAGCAGTGAAGGACCGCATGTTGGAAGCTATGAACATCGTTATTGGAGAAGAAAAGCATGTCAAACGGGTTACAATCAATCCAGACACACTCCAAGTGAACAACCTATATGATTTCACGACAAAGAACACAAAGTCATTTTTCAAAAAGCTTAACTTGAATACAGATTTCCTGACCCTCCCAGTAGAACAGTGGAAAAATGATCCTGGCTTCCAAAATGCAAAAGCCAGTGTACAAGCTTTGTCTGTGATCAATGATCATGCAGACAGAGGAGTAGCCTTAGTCCAAGATTTCTCAGGCCGCATCACCAAGGACGAACAGCAACTGCAGTA
>NW_024746541.1:3819169-3917568 GCF_018991925.1 Homarus americanus | reverse complement strand
CAGTATTCTTTGTTTCTCTAACGACCATCTGCATCGTTAAACGACCCACCGGCGGGTCGCGTGGCGAGGAGCCGACCTTATATATAGGACCCACCAACTGACAGGTCAGTTCAGTCATCTTGTCATACAGTTCACATCCTTTGGTGACGCCGTCACTGTTACTTATACCTAATTTATTTGTGTTGTTCAGTCGCCACCAATGTGGTATATCTATGTAGTACCTATTTATGTCTCTATTTGTGTCCATCAGTATTTGCTGAGATACATTTAAGTAATTCAGTGTTCTTTCGTTAGTTAATTTCAGTGTTAGTTTTTATATGTTTATGCAGTGTTAACGTAATCCAATGCTTTATTATTAATCTTTTGATGTTTCGATGTTTAGTATCGTTTGTGTCTTAGTTTCCATGGTGAATCAATTTGTTGTGACAGCCTACGAGGGCTCTTTATTGTGTTAATATTTAATTAATTATAAATTCTTAAGGTTTACTTTATTAGTTTTATTCCTTTTAATTTACTTCACTTTTTTTTTTTGTTTTGAGTGCTAGAACCTGGATATTTAAGTAAATTAAGAGACGGCGTAACAGTTTGGCGACCTTGCCAGGATTCACACTAACGACCTTTTGACACTTGCGATATTCTTTTTTGTTTTATATATATATATATTTTTTATTAACTAGCCCTCATGGTTATCATTACCCAAGCTGATGTGTGGCTGCATTTTATATCAGGTAGTCCCTCCGTTGAAATTTCAAATTAAGTGCACATGAATTAAGATTAATTTGCGGGCATTATGGTATGGAAATTTGTAGCAGCGCCAGTAAAGGTAAGTGTTTAACGCGGTAAAGTAGTCAGCTGTTAGGAGATAGTGTTGATATTAGTTTAAGAAGACAAAATTGAAGCTAGTCAAGAGTTAACGTAGTTGAGTCACGGTCGAGTGACTGATGAATTACGCCTTCTCGAGTCACAAATAAAATTGAAGAGGCCGAAGCTATACAGCGAGAAGAGTTGGAATATGTCAGGCTGAAGCTAAGGCGAAAGAGAGGTTGGAATACGTCAGGCAGGCCTTCGAAGCTAAAAGGCTGAAGCTAAAGCGAAAGAATCCGATTCGGAAAACTTGCGGCTGCGTATACGGCTCTGTCAGAATAACCCTTCTAGCACCGGTGGCCTCACCCCAGATCTAGTTTTCCTCATTACAATCCAGCGCACGTGCTGCAGACTAATGCCCGTTTTCCAGAGGAAACAGTTGAGTTTTCATTGCATTCGAGAGACTTGCTACTACTTTAAAGTGGCTTATTGAGTTTTGACCCATTTTGCTTCAGCAGGCGTTTTACCAGGTAAAGGCTCTGTGTTTTCAAAGTCTCTTTGAACCCAGTGACGCTAAGGATTACTACTTGTGTATTAGGGGAGAGTTTTAAGGCTTATGCCCTTGTTCCTGAAGCTGACTGAACAATGCTTTCGTGGCCTCCGTAAGAGAAGGCAGAGCAGACCCACCTTAATTTGCTAGGAGTAAAGAGGTGTTCTCAAAGATGGTTACACACTCCAAGGGAAGTGAGTGAGTTTGACTCCTGTTTGAGTTAATGCTCAGAGGAATTTCTGAGAACCATCGACGAAGAGGTTACCTTGTACTTATTAGATAGAGAGATTTGAGTACTATTGAAAGAGGCTGCTAAGCATGCTGATGGATATGTTTTGAGGCATGGTAGGACTAACCATGTTATTCCCCACAGGTTCAAGGACTTTTAATCCTCTCCACAGAGCGAGACAAGGGAATACTAATAGTAATTTTATTGCGTGACCGGAGGAGCTGGACGCGTTCGCCACCTAATGGGGCGTCAAATTTTCTACATACTCTTGTAGTTACTGGCTGGAAAGCCAGGTCACAAGGCAGGGATTGTTGGACAAGGCTGCAGCTAAATACGGGCAAACCAGCTATGATTGTGACTGAAGGAACTAATGCGTGCCAGTCGGAGTGATGGCTGATTTGAGTAAGGCTGACAACATGCCAATTGGGATTGGTTTTCACAAAAGGTGTAGTACGAGAGTGCAGTTTCAGTTCTCGCCTCACGAGACTTTTGCAGTCTTTTCAGGAGAGTTTTGCGGAGGACGAACGTTGGTACCTTTAGTCCCTTTTTGTCACAAGGCACGGAAGAAGTTGGTGTGGAAACACCAGTCACTATTACGAGAGACTCGGGTTGTCTCAAACTCTCATCAAAGAGTGTTGTTGCGGCGAGGAAGACTGGTACTAAATACGTCGTTTTGGGATCCTTTGGGGTCAAGGTGTAGTTCCTTTGGTTTTAGTACGTGTCAAGTCTTCTTGTTTTTCAGGGATAGCTAACGTAGCCTTCGTGCGAGCTGCCTGTTGCTGGAGTGGACCTCCTTCTCAGTAATAACGGTGGCGGGAGGTCAAATGGGGCATGGCCTCACCTCCTGTGCTGCTGGAAAAACCAGAATCTACTACAGAGCTGCGTAACAACTTGAAGATGATATGCCCGGTGTTTCCCCTTTGTGTGCTGTGACTCGTTCTATGTCAATGACTAAGGATCATAATGCGACTCCTGTTGTAGACGATTCACTTTCCTTGAAGGACTTTGCTTGCTTAATTGCTTCACAAGACATTTCTTCGCAGTTAATGCTGGGACCCGGAGAGTTAGCTGCAATAGCTGCGCAAGAGCAAGACGATTCATTACGGCTCTTGTTTGATTCTGCCAATGATTCAGGCCATACCACAGGATATTTCAGTCAAGACGATTGTTTTGTGCGCCGCTGGCTCCACCGACTATGTCGAGGAAGATCACGGACTGGGCTTCTGTCACTCAAATAGTTATCCCACACACTTGCGAACCAACATGTTCTAGCTCTGGCCCATGACGGTCGCTTTCTGGACATCAGTGTCGAAAAGACGTTCAACAGGCTGGCCAGAAAGTTCTACAACCGGCAGAATGAGGAGATGTCACTAAATATTGTAAGTACTGTCATTTTGTCAAGAGGTAGAGCCAAAAATAATCGGGCTATTCCACCTTTTCCACTTGTAGGAGTACCTCACATGCCTGAGCCCTTTACAACAATACAGTGTGACATTGTAGGCCCTCTGCCTAAAACTTCTAGTGAGGTTAAAATATTTATTTACAGTCATTGATGCCTCCACTAGGTACTTGCATGCTGTACCTCTTAGGAAAGTTACTGCTAGAGCCTAATATCATCCATTTTTGAACTCTTACTTCTACTGTTCGCTCATCCAGTAAGAGGGTCCTTTACTTTTATAGCTAGAGATAGATTGTTGGGTTGTAGTGAAGGCATTAATGTATTAAGTTTAGTTGGAGATGTTAAAGAGGAGCTTCTAAGTTGTTGGAGCCTTGCCGCAGACCATTTACAGCAGTCGCAGTCAAGACCAATACACATGGTACGACAAGCATGCCAGACACAGAGTTCCCAGATAGATCAAGTATAATCTCTTGCCGAGACATGGACAGCCGCTCCATGCGAGAGTTCAGTAGGCCATATAGAGTGGAAGAAGGTAAAGCCCCACGGGTATACTATCTCTACCCTGACAGGCGCCGACTACAGTGCTTATGTCACGTCAACACCATCAAGCTGTACCACACGCCCAGCGCACCCCCATTTTGTTGCTGATGATACAGTTCCCGTGTGTGCCGTTGACACTTTCTTGGTAGATGGTGAGAAAGAAGAGGAAAGAAAGGGGCAAGTCCACTCGCCCTGTCATCCAGTCAGGATTTGGCAGCCCAACTCCGTGGAATTGCAGAGTACAGCGTCTACCGGGGACACCAGAGAGGTGGCGTGCTGGCCGCCATCAACAACATCCTCTTGTCTTCAAGACAGGCCTGGCTAATACCACTGCCGTGGTGCATGATGTTATTGGTTCTGCTAAGCCTATCAAGCAGGCTCCCTACCAGCAGTGGTGCTCACCAGTCACTCTGGTACCAAGAAGATTGATTGCCTTCGAGGGTTTTGGCAGAGTATGACCCGTCGTGTTAAAAATCTCCAGTTTTGTGATATTGGAAATTAAAACCTATAAATTTAATGTTATGCCTTTCGGGCTTTGCAATGCCCTGCTACCTTTTAAAGGCTGATGTCACAAGTCGTCCATTGGCCTGGTTGTGTAGTATATTTAGATGTTGTAATTTTTTCTGACACTTGGTCAAGGCGTTTGTCAACTTCTCGCTCTCTTCACTGAGTTAGAAATGTAGGACTTGTTTTAAACTTTACTAAGTCAGAATTTGTTTTGATAACTCCAAATTTTTGTATCCGGAACATGCAATTGGGTTTGGAAACTTGGTCCTCCACAGCAAGGTGTGACACTATTTCTTAGATGCCTTGTTCTGTAACAAACGGCCAAGTCACCAGATTTTTGGGTTGTGTGGGGGATATTACCGGAGATATATTTGTAATTTTGCCGAGTTGGCACTACCTTACTGATTTGTTGAAGAAGGGAAATATTTTTGTTGGACTTCAAGGTGTCGAGTTCTTTTTCTAAGACTTGAAAAATGTATTATGCTCATATCCTATTTTGAGAGCCCCTAATTTTCTTAGCCTTTCAAGAAAAGTAGCTGTGATGCTAGTGATCTGTTATCTAGACCCCTGGAATGAACACTGATGTCATATCCAAAAATTTGTGCAAGCAAAAATTTTATTTTATGGGAGATGTTACGACACGTGTCGTATTTTTCTATTTTTTTATATATCATGCCATGTTCATAATATTCCTAACTAATGATGTATTTGTATTTACTATTATATAATCTAGTCATATAACCCTGTGCTGTTAAGGTTTTAACTGTTATTATTTGTTCAAACCCATTTTGTATTGTAACCAGTATCGCTGTTCTCTAACGACCATCTGCATCGTTAAAACGACCCACCGGCGAGGTCGCGTGGCAGAGGCAAACCTTATATATAGGACCCACCAGCGCTGCCAGGGTCGGTTCAGTCCTCTTGTCATGCAGTCCACATCCTTTGAGTGACACTCGTGCTGGTACTTATACCTATTTATTTGTGTTCCTGTCGTCTCCAATGTGGTACATATCTATGCGAGTACCTATTTATGTCTATTTGTTTCCATCAGTATTTGCTTAGATACATTAGCAATTCAGTGTTCTTTCATGGGTAGTTAATTTTCAGTGTTTGTTTTTATATGTTTATGCAGTGTTAACGTAATCAATGCTTTATTATTATTCTCTTGATGTTTCGGTGTTTAGTATCATTTGTAGTCTTAAGTTTCGATGGTGAATCAATTTGTTGTGACAGCCTACGAGGCTCTTTATTGTGTTAATATTTAATTAATTAAATTCTTAAGGTTTACTTTATTAATTTTTATTCCTTTTAATTTACTTCACTTTTTTGTTTGGTTACGCCTAGAGCCTGGATATTTAAGTAAATTAAGGGCGGCGTAACACTCTCTAATGTTCCCCACTTTCAGTATCTCGGCTCCCACCTGTCCACCAACCACCACGGACGTCAATGAAGAGTACGAAGTACGAAGTCTTTAGTTAAGAGGTGAAAGAAGATTATTAGGGGTTGAAGGAAAAGTGGTGAAACTGAAATACAGTTGGAGTAGAAAGAATCTGGGCTGAACCAGATCGCTTCATCTTTCTTATTGGTGTTTTGTCTTTGTTCTGCTCCCTTGGGTCGTCAGACCTTTGTATTAATATTGGTTTATTTATATAATGCTGCTTATTATTATTTTTATTATTGTTGGAGTTAGTGAGCCCGCCCAGGTCCTTGTGTAACTGGGAGGGTAGTCACATTTTTTTTCTGAGGTGTTAGTTGTGTTAGTCTAAAGGTACACTGTATGGAGAGGCCTGCCAGGTTCTTAGTGGAGCTGGTAGGTCACTCTCATCTTTTATTCTCTCTATTAATGTTTTATGTGTATATTGGGGCAGGAGATGGTTCAATTACTTTCTTCCTGGCTGATTTAAACCAACTGTGTTCTTGGAATTCTTCGTTGTCTATATTATTTATCCAGTTTTGATATGTTTCTGTGTTAAGTTCAGTCACTTTTTTCCAAATATTTTCAGCTTTGTTGTGTATATCTACATTGATTGCTAAGAGGTTTGCTCTCTTGTGTAGCTGTTCATTATTGATGTGGTCTGTATATTTTATGTTATATATAAATCTGAGGGCTATATTTTGTACTGTTTGTAACCTTTTAATGCAGGTTTTACTAAGGGTGTTCAATGGGATGGGTGGGTAGTCCATAATTGATTTGACAAGGGCAATATAAATCTTTCTTTTGTTATTAATGCTAAGGTTCTTAAAGCGTTTTATTTTTGATAATCTTATTCTTGCCTGTCGTTCTTTATCTTTTAAGTATGTTATATATCCTCTTTTTGTTAGTTTTAATCCAAGCATTCTGCCTTCAGTGTCGTATGGGTATAGTTCCTGGTCGACTATTACTGGACTTGTTTTAATCTTGGCTATTGGTATTATCTTGAATTTGTTCTTATTTGTCCTGATTTTCCATTTTTTCTCAAAATCATTTATGTTTTTTATCGCTCTTACCGTGTAGAGTGCCATAAATTGAGTTGATTTTCCTGGGTATGATACTATTTGAGTAATATCATCAGCAAACATTACATATTCGCTAAAGGGGGTAGGTTGAGGTGTGTCTGAAGTATAAATTGTATATAGTGTTGGAGAAAGGCATCCTCCTTGAGGTACTCCACTCTCAAGATTAAACATAGTTCCCATAAAGTTTCCAATTTGAATTTGTGCTCTCCTATCATCTAAATAGTTACACAATATTCTTAGCAAGTATTCGTTAAGTCCCAGTTTTAATATTTTATATTTCAAGCCTAAATGCCAAACTTTATCAAAAGCCTTAGAAACATCCCTTAAAATTATATTGATCTGGTTACCCTTGCTTTTTTCTATTGCAATTATTTCCGTTATTGTAGCTATTGCAGTTAGGGTATTTCTATTGGGCATAAATCCATGTTGTCTGTTGTTAGTTTTCCCATGTTGTGTTAAAAAGGCTATAAGTCTTGAATTTAATATTTTTTCCAATAGTTTCCCGGTAATTTCTAATAAAGATATTGGCCTGTAGTTTAATATTTCCTTATTGTCCTTACCCTCCTTAGGAATAAATATCATTTTAGCATATTTTAGTTTGTCTGGAAAGTAACCAGTTATTAAGCATGCGTTATAAATGTTTAATAGTGTATTTAAAATGTTTTCAGGTAGATTCATGATCATATTTCGTGTAATACCTGTGAGCCCAGGGGCTTTTTCCTTAAATTTCCCCACACAGTGCATCATTTCTCCCATGGTTATTATTTGATTATTAGGTAATAAGTTATAGTCTATATATTGCCTTGGGGTGATTCTATGTATTTGTCTTCCCATTTCTTCTTCTATCCTTTCTTCGTGTTCACTATCAAAATCTTCATTTTCCTCATCTGATATTTTAAAACTTTTACCCATTCCCTTTTGAATGCTGACTCTTGTTCATTTTCCTCGTGCAATTTTGTTCCATTTTGGTCTTTAATGTATGGTGTTTTTTGCTTGTTGTGCCCCATCATCTTGTTTATGGAAGTCCAAAATTTTTTTGTGTCTTTAATATTGTCAGCCGCCATTGTAATATCATTCCATTTTTTATTGTTTGCTTCCTTACATGCGTCTCTTAATTTTATCTGTAGTGCTGTCTGTGTCGTATATAGCCATCTGTTACTGCAGTGTCTTTCCATATACCTGTTTATTTCATTGTAATAGGTCTGGATTAATTTAACTTCTTCTGGTAGTCTGTTGTTGGGTAATGTTCTAAAGTGTGAAGTAGGAGTGTGTTTGGTTATAGATGTTTTTATTGCTGAGTGCAGTCTGTCCATTTTTGAGTCTATGTCTTCTGTTGTTTTCCCTTGTAGGTTAATCGAGTGGTGATTACCTAAGTCGTCTTTGAAGCTGTCCCAGTCTGTTTTACTCATTTTCAGTCTCTTTTTTATTGGTATCTGTATGGGGCTTGTTGACAGTGTTAGTATAATTGGCAGATGGTCACTGCCTGTAAGAGGTCCCTGTATTATATGGTAATTGAAAAAGGCTTTGTTGTTGGTAAAAATTTTGTCTGGTGTCGATTGTGTATTGTGATTTCTCCAGGTTGGAAAGTTAGGACCCAGATGATTGATTTTCCCTAAATTTATTAATTGATTAAGGGCGTTTCCCACGACGTTATTATTTGTATTGTCAAAAATCCTATGTCTGGCGTTAAAGTCTCCTAAGATGTACATCGGATGACTATTGTTAGCCAATTTTAATAGGTCTTCTATAGGTAAGTAGGGTCGTCTCGGTGGGAGATAAGTAGTAGCAATAATTACGTCTCCTTGAGTTGTATTTATTTTTATTGCTAGAAATTCATCCTGGAAGTCATCAATTAGTTTAAATTTTAAGTTTCTTTTAACCGCTATCGCTACTCCGTCATTTTTCTCGCCCGATTTATTTCTTTGGTTTACATAATAGTTAAAGAGTTTTATGTTGTTGTTTTCTGTCTCACCGTGACTGTTTATTAGTATAATGTCAGGGTCAATTTCTTGATATATATTACTTAGGTTAATTCTCTCGGTCTTCCAGTTTCTTACGTTGTGTTGTATTATTCTTAAAGTTCTTACTGTTTGTCTATTGTCCATTATTTCTTATACTTGGATTGTGACTGTTGAAGTGGAGACCTATCATCCTGTTTCCCGCTTCTGACTCTTCTAAACTCTGACGGGTCTACTATTTTAAAGTCTTTGGTCGTAATCTTTAGTTTGTCCGTAGTAATTAGTGACCAGACATAATCTTCACTTAGGGAGAAGTAAGTACAAAACAAGGTGTATATATACAGAGGAGGGTGAGATCAAGTCCACAATGGTCAGGTATTAGATAATGACCCTACTAATCTTTAAAAAGCACTGCAATGGTCGGTAGTCTGGTCAGAGGGTAAGGTGACCCAACCTTCTCACATGGTTACAAATCTTCTTAATTACAAATTTGTCCAGTTTGTACATGCCATTACTCAAATTAATGTTGACTGCTTCGGTATGTTTAATGAAACTAGATTCTATAATATTCCTATTGTCAATTGAATTACATGGTAATTCAATAATTCCATGTAATTCAAATGACATACGTCAACATACAGGAGTATTTGAGCAAACTCATCTTCCTGTGAAAGCTTAAAGAGTGCCGTGAGAGTCGTATCAGCAGGATTTGCCATTTGATTTTGTAGAGACTTCTGTGAAGTATACTCATTTTCTATTTTCCAGGTGAACAGCCAGATGAACTGGGATAATGCCTCCTCAATATTACCTTGTAATTCAATTGACAGTAGGAACTTAATAGAATCCAGTCTCATTAAACATACCGAATCTGTCAACATGAATTTGAGTAATGGTATGTACAAACTGGATAATTTCGTACTTAAGAAGATTTGTACCCAGGTGAGAAGGTTGGGTCATCTTACCCTCTGACCTGACTACCGACTGCTGCCTTGCTTTTTGAAGATTAGTAGGGTCACTACCTAATAACCTGACTATTGTGGATTTGATCTCACCGTCCTCTACTGTACAGTATATATATATTTGCCTTGTTATGTATTTCTCCTTAGTCTGTACTCACCCCTGAAGATGTGAATTACACGAAAGCTCTTGGGAACTTCGTGTTTTATTTTTCCTTGTGGTTATCAGCATATACCAGGATCACGCGCACCTACAGTGATTTACATGCATATATAACTTGCATATATATATATATATATATATATATATATATATATATATATATATATATATATATATATATATATATATATATATATATATATATGTGTGTGTATCAGGAATTAACTAGTCTCGTAGAATACATCTTATACATAAACCTAACCATAAGAACAAAAGAATGGAGGGAACTGCAGCGGGCCTATTGGCCCATACTGGGCAGTCCCATTTACACCCAACCCCTATTGCTCATATAAACATACAACCTATGTTTGAAGCTATCCAGCGTATTCGAGTTAATGATGATATTTGGTAACTTGTTCCATTCATCCACTACTCTGTTACCAAACCAGTGTTTACCTATTTCGCGCCTAAATCTAAATTTGTCTAATTTAAAACCATTGTTATGAGTTCGCTCCTGGTTGGATAGTTTGAGTACCTTTGTAATGTCCCCTTTGTTTAGCCCTGACTTCCATTTATACACCTCTATCATGTCGCCCCTCGCTCTACGTCTCTCAAGGGAGTGCAAATTAAGACGCTTTAACCTGTCTCTGCACTCAAGGTTCCTAATGCCCGGGATTAGTCTTGTCATTCTGCTCTGGATTCTTTCCAAGGATTCTATATCCATTCTGTAATATGGTGACCAGAACTGAACTGCGTAATCCAGGTGAGGTCTCACAAGCACAAGAAATAATCTTAAGATGACCTCGCTAGTTTTGTAACTAACACTCCTTTTTATGAACCCAAGCACTTTACTAGCCTTGTTACGAGCAAAAACACATTGTTTACTTGGCTTAAGTTTCCTACTTATTATTACTCCTAAATCTCTCTTGCAGTCGGATTTCACAATGGCATCGTTGTTCATCTGGTAACTGGTTTCCCTGTTTACATCTCCTGTACTGAGTACTTTACATTTGTCCACGTTGAATTTCATCTGCCATTTTTCAGACCATTCGAAAAATTTGTTTAGATCTTCTTGTAGTTTTGCAGAGTCCTCGTCAGATTTAATTACACTTCATATTTTAGTGTCATCAGCAAATATATTATGTTGCTGTCTATGCTGATATCTATGTCGTTTATGTATACAATAAATAATAATGGTCCAAGTACTGAGCCTTGGGGAACTCCACTAGTGACGTTGCTTCAATGGGACTTAGTGCCGTTAATGCTCACCCGCTGTTTCCTGTCCTGTAACCACGGCCTAATCCATTTTAGAATATTACCTTTAGTGTCATGTGCGTCTACCTTTCTTACTAGTCTTTCCTGGGGGACTCTGTCGAGGGCTTTGCTAAAGTCAAGATATACCACATCATAATTGTACCCCTCGTCCACCGATTCGAAAACTGATGAAAAAAATGTTAATAGATTAGTTAGACACGAACGCCCGCTTGTGAAGCCATGCTGCGAATCATTGATCAATTTGTGCTTCTCCATATGTTACAAACATATGTGTAGACACTAAGCTGGAGACTCTGGAACCATGGGTTCACTAATTACTGGGGTCCTAGACTTAAGTGTCATGCGAGATAGTATATTATGTCCGTGGACATATCCGTCAACACAACGGTGCCACAAAGCAGAAGGAGCAGTACAATGATGATCCAAGCCATTTTCTAAAAGTTTCAATGTATTTTAATATTTGTTTGCAGAACGAAGTTTCAGCGATAATCGTTAGGTACACTTGGTGTGTGTACTGTTTGAAACGATGTGTCTATGACATCCTTACCATTCTTGGGTAATAAATCTGGATGGCACCTTCTTAATTCGGTCCGCATGCACTACATCTTCGGTTTGTGCATTAGTCTTCCACATTTTAAACTTGTTACCCGCTTCTTAGCCGATAATGCGGAAGAGACCAGAAAATTTGGCTGAAAGCTAAGAGTTTCTTCTAAGTTCTCTCACCAAAACAGCCTCGCCAATTTCTAACATGACAGGCTTAGCTTGTTTATGTTGCTTAAAAATCATTTCAGCGCGTTTCGCTGCTAAATGTTTCCGTACTTAGCCATGAATATCGGAGAAAAAGCTGATCTGCTTTGTCGCGAAATATTCCATATTATGGTTTGTCCGTAAGTACGTCATAAGGCAGACGTTTGTCTTTGCCATAAACAATATAGAAGGGTAATTTGCCGGTAGAGCTATTAATTGACCCATTAATAGATGCGGCAACTTACGGTAGCTAATCCTCACATGCGTGGTGCATGTCACACACAATTAGCCTGTGGATGGTAGGCTGTATTAAAACTTTGTTGTATTCCATATTGTACACAAATTTGTGCTACTAGCTGATTCTTGAAATCTAATCCATTGTCGGAAAGCAGAACCTTGGGCGTAGTAAAAGGACATAACTAATGCATAAGCCACAGATTCGGCTGTTTTATCCTTCAGTTGGACTAAACCACAAATCTAGAAAAATGATCCACACACACAAGCACGTACGAGGATCCCTGATGACTCCTCGGAAGTTTTAGCAAGTCTATCGCGACTGTGTCAAACGGATGTTCAGGTGTAGGATATTGTAGAATTGGAGCCGGTGACCTTGTAGTACCCTTAGGTTGAGCACATGCCAAGCACTTAGCAATATGCAATTCTGTCTCTTTCTTCATAGTATTCCAAAAATATTTTTTTCTAATATCCGCAAGGCATTTGTCACGTCCTTGGTGACCTGCTTGAGGAACATCGTGAGCAATGTTATAATCGTTTTACACAACGTATCAGGTACGACTGTTTGTGTAACTATACACTCAGACGTCTTTTTGGATCGATGGAGTATGTTATGTCGTAATTCAAACTGACTAAGCGGAAGAATTAATTTTGGAAGCTTGTCTTCCTATCCCGACTCTAAGGCAAAAGTGACTGCAGACCACAATGGATCGCCTCGTTGTTCATCCTCTAATTGTGAAAGAGTGGACGTAGATACAGGCATCACTGGTGCTGCTGTATGCTTCTAGACAAAGCGTCGGCGACCACATTCGCTCTTCCCGGTAAATGCCTGAACTCGGGGTTGAATGCTTGAATGGTCAAATATCAGCTTTGCTAATCTGCCCGATAGAATTCTGCCATGGAACAGTTCTGTTAATGCCGCATGATCTGTAAAAACAGTTATTTTATAACCAAAGATGATGTCTTTAATCTTTTTAAGTGCCCAAACAACAGCTAACGTCTCTAAATGAGTTACTAAATAACGTGTTTCGCCATCATTAAGTTTACAACTTGCAAAAGCAATTACTCTAAATTTTCCTCTTGAGTTCAGCTGCATGAGTACAGCTCCGATTCCTTGTCCAGAGGCGTCGATACACAGAGTGAAATCTTGAGAGTAATCCTCGTGTTCAGCATTGCATTAAAAAATTGCATCTTTCCTCAGTAACTTAGTCAAGGCTGACGCTAATGTAGCATGGTCTTTAATAAAAGAACGATTATATCCATATAAACAAAGACAACTACACACCATATCAACAGATGTAGGATGTGGGAAATGAGCTACAGCCTTAACTTTATCATCAACTGTATGGCTGCCGTCACCGTCAACTACATGACCAAGAAAATGAATTCTGGATTTTAAAAACTCACATTTAGAAAGTTTGATTTTAAGACCTGCAGTAGAAAGTTATTGTAACACTTCACGCAGTTTGACAAGATGGGTATCGACATCCTTACTGACTACTATGAGATCATCTATGTAGGCACATACTGTAGTACCTATCAATCCGGCAAAGAGGGTGTTGATCATCCTTTGAAAAGTCAGTGGGGCATTTCTGAGACCAAAAGACATCCGTACAAATTTAAAATGGCTCAAAGGCGTACTAAAAGCAGTAACCTCTCGCGATTTTTTATATAGTGGTAAATGCCAAAACCCGCTAAGAAAATCTAAATTGCTAAAAACCAGCGTTATCCTTGCTTAAGGACTGTAAAATATCACTCAAGACAGGCATACGGTACCTATCTGTGATAGTATTTTCATTGGCGCGCCTAAATCAATAATTGGCGCGCCTAAATCAATAATTGGGCGCCAACCACCATCCTTCTTTGGAACTAAAAACAAAGGGCTATTGAAACGAGAGTTAGAATGTGTGACAACCTTCTCATTCAACATAACCTGAACCATATCCTGAACTACAGTGTGCTGGCTATGTGGTAGTCGGTAAGCTGGTATGTAAATTGGATTCGTGTCCTCTTATAAAGATATTTGATGTGAAGTTAAATCTGTGTGTCCCAACTGTTCCCCTGGTAAAGCTACAATGTTTCTGTAGTCGCCAAGCAGCTCTAAGAGTCCTGCCTTGCCTTGAGGATGATCAATCACCTTAACATGTGGCGCTATTTGATCAACCCTCTCTTGCCTAGTTTGTTGAGATTGAGAAACAATACTACCAACTGGGAATTGCATAGGTTGTGAAACAACATTGTTGTGATAAACCTGAAAATCACACAAATAACATCCCTCTTTCAATATTCTTAGAGCGCCTATTCTGTTAAGAACTAGAGCGTCTGTTAAGCCACCAGGTCGAATCATGCTCAATGTTGATTCACACGATAAGCCTTTAAGAGTGCACGTTTCCGGAAGACATACTACATCAGTCCCCGTGTACACGTCAGGTAAATTAACGGTGGCTGTGGTGATTTTCCCATTCTGATAATGGAGAGTACCCGTTAATACTGCAGGTACAATCTTCCAACTTTTACTGCTGGCCTGTTTGGAGCGGCCCAAGTGCTCATGGATGTTTTTGTTTTGTTTTACCTATGTATGCTGCCCTTCAGCTAGCACACGTAAATTGATAAACAACTGAAGATTTCCAGTGTGTGGGTATAGTGTCTTTAGTGAAATATATAGAATATATATGAACTGTGTAGAATTGAGGCTGTGTGGGACCAAAAATCCTATTAAGGGTTTTGCCTATATGAGTATCTGTAAATCTCTTTGGGAAACCATTATTATAGAGTAGTTCTTGTGTATTTTCAGTTCAGTGTCCAGATGGAAATAGTTTGATAAAGGCTCTGTCGGCAAGAGTACGCACTAGATTTCGTTTGTAATTTAGAGGAATGAATGATGAACATTTTGTACTCAAACCTGTGAATGCTGGTTTTCTGTATAAGGCTGTCTCGAAACTATTATGAAGACGGTGGATATTAATTTCAAGAAGTGGTAGATTATTTTCCTTTTCTAATTCACAGCCTACCACCTAATAATTGTTTTAAGAAAGTCTTGAAAAACCTAACTGTATTCTAATTATCAAAATGAAAAATAGGGGCAGAGGTATTAAACTCTTTATTATGATTACTAAGGGGAGTCTTATAAGGCCAAGGTAATCCGTGCCCGCACCAACATGCCTTCTTGTGTGAGTTAATTAAGTAATATCCGAGGGAAAGGGAAAAATGTTGGACGTAAATGGCCAAGTAAAGTAACCACCCTCACATGTATACAATCTCAGCTGACGTTAATATGTACATATGACTGCCTGCTGCGGTGGATTGTGCCTTTACCTTTTACACATACGCCTAACCACGGGCACTGATAACTACTTAGCAATTGTAGTCAATATCCTGATTTCCGTGTGTAAGGCAGAAGTATTCAGGAAAGAGTTCACATAGGTTGGTTAAAGTAAGCATAGGAATAGTCACTGTGCGTTGGGGTTCAGGTCTGTTGTCGCGTGTGTTTGTTGGTGCTATTGTGTAATTGCGTGTTCAGATGGTGACTGACTGACTGCAGTACTATTTCCTTTTGTTACAACCCTTTTACCCTGAGGGTATTTAAGGAAGGTGTTACTTAGCATGTGCATGGTTGTTGTATCCCAAGATGTGTAGATTAGAGTTGTAGCCTTGGATCTCTAGGGATGGCGTAGTCTAGAATGTGTAGCCTACGATGTATAGAAATTGTTGTAGCCTAGAATGTGCATGGGGTTGGTGTAGCCGAGAATGTGTATGGGGTTGGTGCAGCTTAAGATGTGTAGGAGTGATCTATTCTAGAGCAGAAAGTGGTAACGTAGCCTTCGGTGTGGAGAGGTGGTTTAGCCCAAAGATGCGTAGAAACAGAGTAGACTAGGAATGTAGATGCGCATAGGACACGTAAGGGTGATACAGCCTAGTATATAGAGGGATGGTGTAGCCTTTCGTGTGTAGAAGTATTGTAACCCTGGGTGTGTAAGGTTAATTAAGCATAGGATGTGTAGGAATAATGTAGCCTTAAGTATGGAGCGGCAGTGTAGTCTAGGCCTCTAGGATGTGTAGGGGGTAAATGATATATAATATATATATATATATATATATATATATATTTCATTAGCCCAATAAAGCACCCGGACTTCTACATACAATCAACACCTCAACCCGCCACGATTCGAACCCACGGCCCACGACTGTGACCGGGAACGATATCCGCTGGTCCACCAGGATACTAAAAGGAGTTCTAGACTTTGTTATATTTCACACAAAGCCTGTTCAACGAGCTTATGGCGCCGTGAACCTCTAATGGGGACTACCCATATCACGTAGGTGGTCAGAGTAACGTTTTACCAAGTCCGGCTTCGAAACACGAGGATCCATATATATATATATATATATATATATATATATATATATATATATATATATATATATATATATATATATATATATATATATATATATATATATATATATATATATATATATATTTATTTTTAGTCCATATAACACGCGGACTTTGAACATATAATCAACGACCTCACCAGCCAGGACTCGAACCCTCGACCTAATGCATGGGACCAGGGAACGTTACCGACCATACCACAAGAGCACTAAAAGCAGTTCTAGACTATGTGATATTTCACACAAAGCCTGTTCATCGAGCTGATGGCGCCGTGAACCTCTCATTGGGAACTGCCCGTGCTGCTTATGTGGATGTCAGTAGCATTTTACCGAATCCAGCTGGTATGAAACACGAGGTACCATGTATACTTCATTTTTATCCATATAACACGATTTTCTTAAATATATATATATATATATATATATATATATATATATATATATATATATATATATATATATATATATATATATATATATATATGGGTGGTCCTTATTTTTCAAATTTGGAATTTTTTACCACAGACCATTGTGTGTAGAGTTATTTTTAAATATATTAATAAGACTTGTCAAAGCTGTCAACAATTAAGTAATCGATGTAGTCGATTACTTTGTAGCCGATTACGCCCACCACTAGTGCGTCGCATTTGGCACGATTGTGGTGAGTTTTTGCTGGTCGTGATTGATGATTGGGGAAATTAGAAACAGTTCTGCAGAGTATTCTCATTATTAATTTATATTAATAGTTAATTTCTTTATTCCTCAGGTCAAAATGGCTAATGCAGGAGTAAAAACACGAGAAAATGTGTATTTGATAAAGACATTATGTGATGACATTACAGGGGCTAAGTTACCTTTAAACAGGCAAGTGTTACAGTGTTTCTTAAGCCTGCATCGCATACAGAAAAAAACCATCAGAGTGGCAGCTGGGGAAGTCACAGACAAAGTTCTTCAATTTTGGACAAAAGCAAACATTCCCACACACCACAAACCAGATTGTGTGAATCAAGTGCACAAAATGTTTGACAAGTGGATTAGTTTGAAAAAGAACTCTTCAAGAAAGACAGAAACTCAAAAGCAGAAAGAGAAAGAGTTCACTGATACATTTGAAGATCTCTTTGACATTGCACATGTGAATGCTTTGAATATGATGACAGTTCAGGAGGATAAGGATTTCTTAATAGCGCAACGAGAAAAAGGGCGTCGTGGGGCAATGTCATCTCTTGACAAAGTATTCCTGAAAAGACAGAAACGACGAGAAAAAACTCTCAAGAAAGCAATGAAAAGGAAGTTGGCTGCAGACAGTGCAGAGGAAGAAGCCAAAAAATGCCAGGCCATCGTTGTCTTGGACAGCAGTAGTACGTCTTCTTCTGAGGAATCCAACCCAGTTCCTGGCCCATCAGCACTTCAAACTCCACCTACTGTCAAGAAGCGTGGGCGAAAAGAAGTTCTAACTCCAGAACTTTCTGCAGCATTAGATCGGACCAAGTCCTCAGATAGAATGGCCATGCACATTGTCACCCAAACTGCTGAGTCTGGGCCATGATGTCAGTGAATTGATTCTGAATCGATCAAGCATCAGGAGGAAACGTCAGCATCATCGCAGTAGCAGGGCAGCTGAAATCCTTTCAAACTTCAAACCAGAGTCAGTTTTAATTGTTCACTGGGATGGTAAATTGATGCCTGATTTGACGGGGCATGGGGGCCATGTTGACAGACTCCCAGTTCTTGTCTCAGGCAATGGCACCTCCCAACTTCTTGCTGTTCCAAAACTTCCCTCTGGTACCGGTGATGAACAAGCAAAAGCTGTTGTGAAGGCTTTGCAGCAATGGCACATTGCAGACATCGTGCATGGCATGTGTTTTGATACAACAAGCTCAAATGCTGGTCATCACAAGGGTGCGTGTGTCAAAATTGAGCAGTTTCTGGGTCGTGATTTGCTATATTTTGCCTGCCGCCACCATGTACTAGAACTTGTAGCTGGAGCTGCTTTTGAAGCTGTAATGAGGCACTCAGCTGCTCCTGACCTACAGCTGTTCCGAAGATTCCAAGCCAAATGGGAACAAATTGACAAGCAGAAGTTTGAAGACTCCTCCACCGACGATCTGGCAGAAGAATCGGTCAGAGCTGTTAGGGATGATCTAACCAACTTCATTGAGAAGACTCTATTGGAGACACAGCTTCAAGATGATTATCGAGAGCTGCTAGAGCTGGCCTCCATCTTCCTTGGCACATCACCTTGTCGGGGAGTACGGTTTTCTGCTCCTGGTGCAATGCACTAAGCACGATGGATGGCAAAGACCATTTATTCCTTCAAAGTGTGGTTATTCCGTTCTCAGTTTAAGCTTACTCCAAAGGAGAACAGAGGACTAAGGAATTTGTGCATTTTCTTTGCCCGAATATATGTGAAGGCTTGGACAACTGCTCCACTTGCTACAAAGCCACCAAAAGGAGATCTGATGTTGCTTAAAGCTCTACAAGACTACAGTACCATCAGCGATGCCATATCAAAGGCAACTTTCCACAAAATTCTGAGACACCTCTGGTACTTGTCAGAAGAGTTGGTTGCATTGGCCTTCTTTGATGACGATGTTCTCCCAGCAGTGAAGGACCGCATGTTGGAAGCTATGAACATCGTTATTGGAGAAGAAAAGCATGTCAAACGGGTTACAATCAATCCAGACACACTCCAAGTGAACAACCTATATGATTTCACGACAAAGAACACAAAGTCATTTTTCAAAAAGCTTAACTTGAATACAGATTTCCTGACCCTCCCAGTAGAACAGTGGAAAAATGATCCTGGCTTCCAAAATGCAAAAGCCAGTGTACAAGCTTTGTCTGTGATCAATGATCATGCAGACAGAGGAGTAGCCTTAGTCCAAGATTTCTCAGGCCGCATCACCAAGGACGAACAGCAACTGCAGTATATACTACAGGCAGTTGCTGACAGCAGGAAATCATTCCCTAATGCCCTCAATCAGACCTTACTGGGCAACAAAGAGTGAGACTGGTCCTCATGCGACCCCTGCCTTGAGCAGCTAATACCCACTTAAACTAAGTGGGGGGTGCCCAGGCTTGGGGGCTAGGAAATGATGTGTTATGAACATTAAGAATAGGCATAATATTGTTAAATTTTATTTGACTTGAGCAACCTCTAATTATTAAGATATTTAAAAAATATTTTACAGGCAATGTTTCTACCCCAAATGAAAATTTTAGTCACGGTCTGTGACAAAAAAATGGCAAATTTTGTTTTTTGCCCCAAAATAAGGACCAACCTAATATATATATATATATATATATATATATATATATATATATATATATATATATATATATATATATATATATATATATATATATATATATATATATATATATATATATATATGCAAGTAAATCACTGTAGTTGCGCGTGATCCAGGTATATGCTGATAACCACAAGGAAAGAAGAAAACACGAAGTTCCAGGGCGCTCTCGTGTAATTCACATCTTCAGGGGTGAGTACACAGGAAAAGGGAAACAATGGAACACCTAGACTGTAGTCTTTATTCAAGACATTTTCAGAGGCAACTAAATTTACAGGGACTGATCAGGGTTGCGCTTAACGGCCAGGAAAAAGTTCATGTACACCGATGTCCAAATTTTGGAATTTTCCTCTAAATTATGGTACGTGCATATAAGAATTATTGTACATGTTTTGGTACAGTAAACACCCTGACATTATTGCAAACAAGTTGATATTAACATGTCTAATAAAAAAATTACAACCAGGAATATATAGAGGCTGAAAAAATGCGTCCACCCATCGTCCAATCTACATCCATAAATAAATAAGGGTAACATAAGCTAAACTCAAACAGAGAGAGAGAGAGTGTTACTGGTACATTCATTTGCATTGGAGTCATGAGCTTAGAGGTGAAAGAAGATTATTAGGGATTGAAGAAAAATGGTGAAACTGAAATACAGTGAAAGTAGAAAGAGTCTGGGCTCAACCAGATCGCTTCATCTTTTCTATTTTTTTTATCTTTGTTTTACTCCCTTGGGTCGTCAGATTTTTGTATTAATATTGGTTTGTCTATATGGTGCTGCTTATTATACTTCTTACTCTTTTTCTTCCATTTTTTTACTGTGGTGGAATTAGTGAGTCCTCCCAGGTCCTTGTGTGGCTGGGAGGGTAGTCACTTTTTTGTATGTGTTAGTTAAATGTTAGATGTGTTAGTCTAAAGGTACACTGTATGGAGAGGCTTGCCAGGTTCTTAGTGGAGCTGGTAGGTCACTCTCATCTTTTATTCGCTCAATTAATGTTTTATGTGTATATTGGGGCAGGAGGTGGTACAATTATATTCTTCCTGGCTGATTTAAACCAACCATGTTCTTGGATTTCTTCATTATCTTTATTATTCATCCAGTTTTCGTATGTTTTGAGTTCAGTCACTTTGTTCCAAATATTTGCGTCCTTGTTGTGTATTTCTACATTGATTACTAGGAGGTTTGCTCTCTTGTGTAGCTGTTCATTATTTATGTGGTTTGTATATTTTGTTATAAATAAATCTGATGGCTATATTTTTTACTGTTTGTAACCTTTTAATGCTAGTTTTACTAAGGGTGTTCAATGGGATGGATGGGTAGTCCATAATTGATTTGACAAAGGCTATATAAATCTTTTTATTGTTATTTATGCTAAGGTTCTTAAATCGTTTTATTTTGTATACTCTTATTCTTGCCTGTCGTTCTTTATCTTTCATGGATGTTATATATCCTCTTTTTATTAGTTTTAGTCCAAGCATTCTGCTTTCAGTGTCGTATGGGTATAGTTCCTGGTCGACTATTACTGGACTTGTTTTGATTTTGGCGATTGGTATTATCTTGAATTTGCTCTTATTTGTAATGATTTTCCATTTGTTCTAAAAATCATTTATGTTTTTTTATCGCTGTTAGAGTGCCATAAATTGAGTTGATTTTCCTGGGTATGATACTATTTGAGTGATATCACCAGCATACATTACATATTCGCTAAAGGGGGTGGGTTGAGGTGTGTTTGAGGTATATATTGTATATAGTGTTGGAGAAAGGCATCCTCCTCGAGGTACTCTACTCTCGATATTAAACATAGTTCCCATAAGTTTTCCAAATTGAATTTGTGCTCTCCTATCATCTAAATAGCACACAATATTCTTAGCAAGTGTTCGTTTAGTCCCAATTCTAATATTTTACATTTTAAGCCCAAATGCCAAACTTTATCAAAGCCTTAGAAACGTCCCTTAAAATTTTATTGATCTGGTTCCCCTTGCTTTTTTTTCTATTGCCATTATTTCCGTTATTGTAGCTATTGCACTTAGGGTATTTCTATTAGGCATACAGTTATGTTGTCTATTGTCTGTTTCCCCTGTTGTGTTAAAAAGGTTTATAAGTCTTGAATTTAAATTTTTTCCCAGCAGTTTCCCGGTAATTTCTAATCGAGATATTGGCCTCTAGTTTTTAATATTTCTTTATTGGCCTTAGTCTCCTTGGGAATAAATATCATTTTAGCATATTTTTGTTTGTCTGGAAAACAACCCGTCATTAAGCAAGCGTTATAAATGTTTACCAATGTTTTTAAAATGTTTTCTGGTAGATTTATGATCATATTTCGTATAACACCCGCGAGACCAGGGGTCATTTTATTAAACTTCCTCAGACAGTGCATCATTTCTCACAGTTATTTTTTAATTATTAGGTAATAAGCAATAGTCTATATGTTGCTTTGGAGTGAACCTATATGAATGTGTCTTCATATTTCATCTTCTATCCTTTCTTCGTGTTCACTATGAAAATCTTCATTTTCATTATCTGATACTTTAAAAACTTTTACCCATTCCGTTTTGAATGCTGACTCTTGCTCATTTTCCTCGTGCAGTTTTCTTCTATTATGGGCTTTAATGTATGGTGTTTTTTTTTTTTTTTTTTTTGCTTGTTATTCCCCATCGTTTTGTTTTCGAAGTTGTTACGTGCAACGTATCTCATGACAGAACTACCCTTAACAACTAATTACTTCATGGGGTTGTACGTCCCTGCCGGACGTATTGCAACTGTGTATGTATTCTTGATATATTGTATGATTATATATTTTTTTCAGACTAGAATTACACTGTTTTTTTTGTATGAATTGTTTATACTATTAAATTCTGTAATACATGTTAAGTACGATTTTTGGGTCGGTCTGCTCAAAGCAACCCATAAAAGCCGACGGCTTAAGAGCTGGCTCAGTTAGCACACAAGCTTCGTTAATCTTCAGACCACTACCACTGGCATCCATTGTCAGTTAGCTCACTGGCTGTTTAGTGTTTTATGTATTCATGTTCTTGAATCGTGCATTGATTTGTTGTCAGTGATACAGGCAACCTTAAAGTTATCTAGTACGTTCATGTGATTTGCTTTAGTTAATTGTTATTAGTGATAAGCATTTGTAAATATAGTTATTCATTTTATTTAAGTTTCTTTACTCCAATCTTCAAGTATTCAGTTATTAAAAGGGACTGCATCCAATCAATACATTACACTGTAGTCGGAGTTCTCAATACAAATTTAAGAACCATATATTGGAATTCTCTTTAAATCCTTCACTTTTTGTTTGTTGCGACCCGTGCCCCTTTGACACGTAACAGTCCAAAATGTTTTTGTGTCTTTAGTCTTGTCAGCCGCCATTATAATATAGATCCATTTTTTGTTGTTTGCTTCCTTACATGCCTCGCCTTAATTTTATCTGTAATGCTGTCTGCGTCGTTATTCCCGTGTCTTTCCATGTACCTGTTTATTTCATTGTGATGGGTTTGGATTAATTTAACGTCATCTGTTAGTCTATTGTTGGGTAATGTTCTGAAGTAATGGCTAGTGCTACTTGTGAACAGGGCTGTGCCCTACTGAGAGCCGAGTTAGAGAGGGCCATGAAAGATATCTTGAAATTAAAGGAAGAGATAGCGAGGATAAAGGAAGAAACGAGGCAAGGAAAGCCGGTGTCTGATGAAAACTCAGGCGAATGGAAGGTTGTGAGAAGAGGGACGACTAAACTGGTGGTGAAAAAACACACCAAGAATATGACAACAACGACAACAAGAGCTAAGTGTACCAACCCTTTCAGTCCTTTGATAGATGAATTGGTCGTTAGTATTGTCAGGGACAGGGCTGAAAAGGAAGGTACGAAAATCTTGATTGTTGGCGACTCCGGAGTAAGGTACCTGGACAGAGCTTTTTGTGGAAAAGATAAAAATAGGATGAGGGTGTGTTTGCCAGGAGCTAGGGTGGGAGACATGGTTGACAGGATGGACACTATCTGGTCTGGTAATGGGAACAAACCCATTATCTGCCTTAGTGCAGAACGCAATGATATTGGCCGGTTTAGGAGCGAAGAGCTTCTTGATAAGTTCAAGACAGCTATAGAACGTATTTGGTCTAAGGGAGGGATCTCTATCATATGTGGTGTCCTGACTAGAAGGAGAGTTGGCAATGAATGGTTGTCAAGGGCAGTTGGTGTCAATGGCCGGCTTGACAGAAATTGCAAGTCAATATCAGTCCCATTCATTGACAACTGGGACAACTTCTACGGCAGAAGGGACCTTTATGCCTGGGATGGGGTGCATCTGTCTAGGGATGGGGTGGCAACCCTTGCTGGGTCACTGGAGAGGGCAGTTCAAAAGATGTCGAAGTCTTTAAACTGCTAGGGGAACATATGAGGACGGGGGTGGAGGAGAATGCGGTGGGAACGGGAAACAATGTGAAAGGTTACAGGGAAATAGTGCTAGGAATTATGACAAAACTAAATTAGACAGGGAGTTAAAACATAAACGCGACAAAGAGAGGACTCAGAACACGACTAACTTAAATGTATGCTATGTAAACAGTAGAATTATGATAAACAAAATGGATGATATTAGGGCCTTGGTATGTACCGAAAAAATCGATATAATAGCATTCACTGAAACATGGATAAACCTAGACTCACGTAAGTTACCTGTCAAATACCAAATTGCACGTTACATATTATTCCATACCGATAGGCAGATTAAGAAAGGAGGCGGAGTAGCAATCTATGTCAGGGAGAATCTGAAGTGTGAAATAAATAAGGAAATCAAAACTGAGTGGAATAGAGAAACAATTTGGATACAATTAATCGATGGTAGGGAAAAATTAATCACAGGAGTAATATACAGACCTCCTAATCTTCATAGAGTTAATGAGCGACTTATTTGGGACGAAATGCACAGGGCTTCCATACATAGCAAATTCTGTATAGTAGGCGACTCTAACTTTAGCCAAATACATTGGACTGTCCTGACGGGTAACTCAGAATGAGAGGATTTTCTTGAAACGATTCAGGACTCTTTCCTAAGTCAACATATAACCGAACCCACCCAGGCTAATAATATATTCGTTTTAGTTCAGACAAACAGAGAAAACCTCATTAGTAATGTCGAGGTAGGGAACGAACTTGCAAACAGCAATCACAAAGAAATTAGATTCCAGCTAGAATTTCAAAACAGCAATAAGAAAAAATTCCACTAAAGTCCCAGATTTAAGAAGGGCAAACTTTGATAGTTTGAAAAGGCAGTTGAGAGAAGGGGTATCACGCTTGGGGGTGAACTGCATGACCTCACATGAGGTGACCTCACCCAATGTACCCACAGAGGGCGACCTCACCCTACCTGGACACTTGACGGTTGAGATTGACTTGATAACGAGATCTGAGGTTGCCGATTTCCATGACAATTTAAATAATGAGTTACTTAATGCACAAAGGGAGAACATACCATACAAAAAAATCAGATCAAACAACAATGACCCTAAATGGATAAATAATTATTTAAAGAACATTATTGGGCAAAGGAAGGCTATAGTAAGGAGAATAAATCGTGGTGAAATTTACCTCCGAGATTACTACAAGGTATTGGCCGGTAGGGATAAGACCGAGATAAGAAAAGCCAAGAGGAATAATGAGCTGAAGATAGCAAGGGAGGCAAAGTCAAACCCTAAGGGATTCTATCAAATGTATCAAACTAAAACCCAAGAAAAGTTTGGCCCAATACAGTCAGATGCCGGCGAGCTAACTGATAACACCAGAGAAATGAGCAATAATCTGAATAAATATTTTTCAACAGTTTTCACCTCCGAAAATTTAAACATGATACCCGAAGCTCCGACTCTATACAGAAATAGTGAAGAAAATAAATTAAGCGAGATAGTAGTGACTAGTAACGATGTTAGTAAGCAAATAGACAAACTAAAGCCTAATTAGTCACCAGGTCACGATGAGATATTTACCAGAGTATTAAAGGAATATAAGGAAGAGCTTAGTATGCCCTTAGCAAAGTTGTTTAACATGTAATTAAAATCAGGTGTAGTACGAGAATCCTGGAGAATAGCGAATCTAATACCGATTTTCAAGAAGGGAGATAGATCACTATCCTCTAACTACCGTCCAATCAGTCAAACATCAATTGTAGGCAAATTAATGGAAGGAATCAGTTCAAACTCTATTCGAAATCACCTGGAGAAACACAAGTTGATCAATGATTCCCAACATGGCTTCACAAGCGGGCGTTCATTTCTAACTAATCTATTAACATTCTTTTCATCAGTTTTCGAATCAGTAGATGAGGGGCACAATTATGATGTGGTATATCTCGACTTTAGCAAACCCTTTGACAGAGTCCCCCACAAGAGACTAATGAGAAAAGTGGAGGCTCATGGGAATAAAGGTGATATTCTAAACTGGATTAGGGCGTGGTTACAGGACAGAAAACAGCGAGTGAGCACTAACGGTATTAAATCCCATTGGAGGAACGTCACTAGTGGAGATCCCAAGGCTCAGTTCTTGGACCATTATATTTATTATATACCTCCATTATACGACATAGATATCGGCATAGACAGCAACATAAGTAAATTTGCTGATGACACTAAAATAAGACATGTAATTAAATCTGACGAGGACTTTGCAAAACTACAGAAACTCTAAGAAAAAAATTCGAATGGTCTGAAAAATGGCAGATGAAATTCAATGTGGGCAAATTTAAAGTACTCAAGATAGGAGATATAAAAAGGGAAACTAGATACCAGATGAACAATGATGTTATTGAGAAATCCGACTGCGAGAGAGATTTGGGAGTAATGATAAGGAGGAATCTTAAGCCAAATAAGCAATGTGTATTTGCTCGAAACAAAGCTAATAAAGTACTTGGGTTTATACAAAGGAGTGATAGTTACAAGACTAGCGAGGTCATCTTAAAACTATATCTTACACTTGTGAGACCTCACGTGGTTTACGCAGTTCAATTCTGGTCACCGTATTACAGAATGGATATAGAATCCTTAGAAAGAATTCAGAAGAGAATGACAAGACTAATTCCGTGCATTAGGATCCTTGAGTACAGAGACAGGTTAAAGCATCTTAATTTGCACTCCCTCGAGAGACATAGAGTGAGGGGCGACATGATCCAGGTGTATAAATGAAAGTCAGGGCAGAGGGACATTACAAAGGTATTCAAACTTTCCAACCAGGAGCGAATTCGTAACAATGGTTTTAAATTAGACAAATTTTGATTTAGGCGCGAAATAGGTAAACATTGGTTTAGAAATAGAGTAGTGGACGACTGGAACAAGTTACCAATTATCATCATTCTCTAATACGCTGGATAGCTTCAAACTTAGGTTGGATGGATATATGTGCAATAGGGGCTGGGTGTAAATGGGACTGCCCAGTATGGGCCAATAGACCTGCTGCAGTTTCCTCCATTCTTATGTTCTTATGTTCTTATGTATGAAATATGAGTGTGTTCGGTTTTAGATGTTTTTTTGCTGAATGCAATCTGTCAATTTCTGAGTCTATGTCTGGTGCATTCATGACTGCAACTTGCTGCTTATATATACCGTCATAACACCTCAGTGACCTCCCCTCACCCACGACCCCCAAGGAATGTTAACAAAAATGTAAGGAAAGCAAAGAGAGACTATGAAATCAAAATAGCAAGAGAATCCAAGGCGAATCCCAAGGGATTTTTCCAGGTATATAGAACAAAGGTCAAGGACAAAGTTGGGCCTTTAAAGTCAGGGAGGGGAGAATTGATAAATGGCAGTGATGAAATAAGCAAAGCATTGAACGGCTACTTCTTATCAGTTTTCACAGAAGAAATTTGTGATGCAATTCCGGAGGTGGAACTGATATTTAAGGGAAAGGAAGAAGAGAAATTAAAGAATATCACTATCAGAAAAGAGGATGTTCTTAAGAAGATAAATAAACTAAAGAATACAAAATCCCCAGGGCCTGATGAAATTTTTCCTCGAGTCTTAAAAGAGTGTAGGAAACAGATTAGCGGACCCCTCGTAAACTTATTTACAAAATCATTAGACACTGGAGTTGTGCCAGAGTTGTGGAAACAGGCAAATGTAGTACCCATATTCAAAAAGGGAGACAGAGCATCAGCGTCAAATTACCGGCCGATCAGTTTGACGTCAGTAGTGGGGAAATTTCTTGAGTCAATTATAGCAGAAAGCATCAGATCGCATCTAGAGAAAAGCAAATTAATCTACGACTCTCAACATGGGTTTACAAAGGGAAAATCTTGTCTAACAAATCTGCTAACGTTTTTTAGGAAAGTCTTCGAGGTAGTAGATAATGACGAAAATTACGATGTTATTTACTTAGACTTTAGCAAAGCATTTGACAGAGTACCGCATCAGAGGCTTCTTAGAAAAATTAAGGCTCATGGTTTCGAGGGGAAAGTCTTAAATTGGATAAAATCATGGCTCACCGATAGAACGCAGAGGGTCAGCGTAGATGGTGTTAAATCTGAGTGGGGCCGTGTAACCAGTGGGGTTCCCCAGTGGTTAGTACTAGGCCCACTCTTGTTCATAATCTACATAAACGATTTAGATACTGGGATCAGCAGTGACATAAGCAAGTTTGCGGATGACACCAAAATAGGGCGGCAAATTAATTCAGGGCAGGATGCAAATGCATTACAGGAGGATCTAAATAAACTGCAGGGGTGGTCTGAAAAATGGCAAATGAAATTCAACACCAGCAAGTGCAGCGTACTTAATATTGGAAGAACAAATACTTATAATGTATACAGCCTTAACAACATCAACCTAGAGAAGTCGACTTGTGAAAGAGACCTAGGGGTACTTGTAAGCCCGGACCGACGGCCTAGAAAACAGTGCGTTAATGTTCGAAATAAGGCAAACAGAGTATTGGGTTTTATATCTAGAAGTGTAAGTAACAAAAGTGCAGAGGTCTTATTGCAACTATTTCTTGCGCTAGTTAGGCCGCACCTCGATTATGCGGTTCAGTTCTGGTGCCCCTATTATAGAAATGGATATAAATTCACTAGAGTCGGTGCAGCGAAGAATGACAAAATGATTCCGGGACTTAGAAACCTTCCATATCAGGATAGGTTAAAGAAACTTAACTTGCATTCCCTAGAAAGACGAAGAGTGCGGGAGATATGATAGAAGTATTTAAGTGGGTGAAAGGAATCAATAAAAGGGATATAGATAAAGTTCTTATAATATCCGAGCAGGATAGGACTCGGAGCAACGGATTTAAGTTGGATAAGTTTAGGTTTAGGAGGGAGATAGGAAGAAACTGGTTCACAAATAGGGTGGTGGACGAGTGGAACAAGCTTAGCAACTGTATGGTAAGTGCGGGAACTCTGGAAAGTTTCAAAAGGAGGCTAGATAGATTCATGGATGATAGAGAGTGGTAGTAACTCTCGACAGGAGCTGCCATGCACAGGCCAACCGGCCTATTGCAGACTCCTTATTTTCTTATGTTCTTATGTTCTTAAGTTAGTTCCTGCCTCCCTGGGTCCATGACTCCCTGCCATTGTCACACCTCACCTCTCCTAACCTGACCTTACTACATTCCTACAGGACTCATTGTCATTGGCTTTCTATCGTCATGGGCGTGAAAACACAATTGAGTCCCTATCTGATCAAAATTATAGTACATGGTACATGGTGTAGGGTACATGGTACACAGTTACCAAATTATGGCACAAATACCATAATTATGGTATGCAGGGAAACCGTGGGACTGATAGAGGCTTAAATTCAAAGGGAGACCTTACAAAACATCAGGTCAGGTCAATAACATAGGATCAACTATTCCACACACCACCTCCACCGCACATGAAAGAAGAGCTTATAAAAATGGGTGACGTAACAAGTCATGTCAACTCAGGTAAAAAATATGAGACCCACTAATCATCTATCTTACATCCAATTCAAATGCTTTCAAAGCATTTCTAACCTTTTGCCACTGACAAATAAATTTATGTGACATATTATCAGTTTTGTACTGACCATCACTAAGGTGTATAGAATTCATATCCTTAATCAGACTTGCTTCAACCAGAAGGCTTTCTGTGACATATGTTTATTTATACACTTCTAAGCTGGTTTCCCAATCTATGGGATGATTATTGTTCCTTATATGAACGAAAAGTGATGCTCTTCGAATGCTCTTTGAATATTATACTTGTGTTGTTTTATTTTAAATTGTTATGCTTTCACAGTCTGAACTACATAATTTCCATTACAATTGCTACATAGAATGCAGTAAACACTTCCATTTACATTCAATGTTGGGCTGTTCTTTATTAACATATTAGTAATAGTTGAGTAATACTTAAAAACGGCATTATTGCTAAATAATTTAAGGGATTGAACTAACGGGATAAATTCATTGCTATAAAGTAGAGTCAAAATATTCTTAAGTGTAGGAACTTGTCTCGTTTGATAAAAAAAAAAGAGAGAGTATTTTTTAGCCCCTTTGAGACAACGATCAACAAACAATGAAGGATAACCAAGTATTTGTACAGTGAACTGAATGTGTTGTAGCTCTTCTTCAATAAATTCAGGGTCACAAATTAGCAAACATCTGAAGAACATAGCAGAAAAAAAATTGCATTTTGGAAGACTCAAGGTGACTTGATAACAAATGTATGAAACTGTCTACCTATGTAGGCTTTCTGTACACCTTTAATTTATAGTTGTGACCATTACTCATGATAAGTATATCAAGAAATGGAAGGGGTCCATTTATTTATCTTTCAATTTTGAATGTAATACTAGGGACAAGATCATTAAGCTTCTCCAAAAATTCCAGTGGGTCACTGTTTTTAGGTCATAGACAAAGAACATCATCAACATATCTATACCATGGAGGAATAAAGTCACCTATATTGGGTAGTAATCTAGCCTTAAAAAAGCTCCACAGGCAAAAGGAGTAGAAAGACAATTACCCATTCTCATGCCAAATATGTGTTTGTGAAACTTTCCATTTCCCCTAAAAACATTATCAATAACGCATAACTTTATCAGTTTGAGAAATACATCATGGTCACTAGTGGATTAGTGAATCTTATGTTATTGACCTGACTTGATGTTTTGTAAGGTCACTTTTTGTATATAAACCTCTCTCAGTCCCTGTAAATTCAGTTGTCTCTGAAGATGTCTTGAATAAAGAAGACTGCTAGGGTGCATCATATACCCCAATGGTGAAAAATTTATTTGTCCCTAGATTAGAAACTTTACATTTGGTCTGGTTAATTCTCATTAAAATGTTTTTGTAATTCTAAAACCAATAAGGTGTCCAATCTCGATATCAAAGTATTGTAAAACTCCCATCACTACGTTGCACCCGGTCCAATACCACCTTAATTTATTATGAGAGTTCTTATGTTACACATTCAAACCCCATTATCAAAGTGTTGGCAATTAGAATATTAATAATAGCTCTTAAGCAGCAATATCTACTGTATATGTGTTGCCATATCATGATCATCAGGATCATCATGTATACAGCCTTAACAACATCAACCTAGAGAAGTCGACTTGCAAAAGAGACTTAGGGGTACTTGTAAGCCCGGACCTACGGCCTAGAAAACAGTGCGTTAATGTTCGAAATAAGGCAAACAGAGTATTGGGTTTTATATGTAGAAGTGTAAGTAATATGAGTGCAGAGGTCTTATTGCAACTATATCTTGCGCTAGTCAGGCCGCACCTTGATTATGCGATTCAGTTCTGGTGCCCTTATTATAGAATGGATATCAATTCACTGGAATCGGTGCAGTGAAGAATGACAAAAATGATTCCGGGACTTAGAAGCCTTCCATATCAAGATAGGTTAAAGAAACTAAACTTGCATTCCCTAGAAAGACGAAGAGTGCGGGGAGATATGATAGAGGTATTTAAGTGGGTGAAAGGAATCAATAAAGGGGATATAGATAAAGTTCTTATAATATCCGAGCAGGATAGGACTCGTAGCAACGGATTTAAGTTGGATAACTTTAGGTTTAGGAGGGAGATAGAAAGGAACTGGTTCACAAATAGGGTGGTGGACGAGTGGAACAAACATAGCAACTTTGTAGCAAGTGCTGGAACGCTGGAAAGTTTTAAAAGAAGGCTTGATAGATTCATGGATGATAGAGAGCGGTAGTAACTCTCGACAGGAGCTGCCTATTGCAGACTCCTTATTTTCTTATGTTCTTATGTAAGAAACCCAAATTCGTTTCATTAGCGACTCATATGAAAATTACTCCAGCTCAGCAGGCTGCCTATACATTTAGGCCCTGATAATAGAGGCAGGAGGAGACCCCTCTAAAGTTTCAATGTCATACTCCACAGCAGATAGATCAAAGACGCCAGGTTGGACATAAAATAGCACAGACTTGCAAAGAACAGTTGACAGCTCCTCAGCTTGCCACTCTACACTGGGTTGCAAAACTTATGTCGTCATTGCCTTATCAAAATATTACAGGAATGTGCACGAAATGAAGCTCCTTGGTGTTCTAAAGTATCAGCGGAACACAAATAAAAATCCTGGTGATATCATTGCCGCTCTGACGCTTGAGCTGTCGAAGTCCTGGAACTGTGTGAACTCTATCATCAGCATGACATTTAAGAACATAACATAAGAACATAAGAATGGAGGAAACTGGAGCGGGCCTATTGGCCCATACTGGGCAGTCCCGTTTACACCCAACCCCTATTGCTCATATAAGCATCCAACCTATGTTTGAAGCTATTCAGCGTATTCGAGTAATGATGATATTTGGTAAATTGTTCCATTCATCCACCACTCTGTTTCCAAACCAGTGTTTACCTATTTCCCGCCTTTGTAATGTCCCCTTTGTTTAGCCCTGCCTTCCACTTGTACACCTCTATCAGGTCGCCCCTCACTCTACGTCTCTCGAGGGAGTGCAAATTAAGATGCTTTAACCTGTCTCTATACTCAAGGTTCCTAATGCCCGGGATTAGTCTTGTCATTCTCCTCTGAATTCTTTCCAAGGATTCTATATCCATTCTGTAATACGGTGACCAGAACTGAACTGCGTAATCCAGGTGTGGTCTCACAAGAGCAAGATACAGTTTTAGGATGACCTCGCTAGTCTTGTAACTAACACTCCTTTGTATGAACCCAAGTACTTTATTAGCCTTGTTACGAGCAAAAACACATTGTTTACTTGGCTTAAGGTTCCTACTTATCATTACTCCTAAATCTCTCTCGCAGTCGGATTTCTCTATGGCATCGTTGTTCATCTGGTATCTGGTTTCCCTGTTTACATCTCCTATACTGAGTACTTTACATTTGTCCACGTTGAATTTCATCTGCCATTTTTCAGACCATTCGAAAAATTTGTTTAGATCTTCCTGTAGTTTTGCTGAGTCCTCGTCAGATTTAATAACACGTCCTATTTTAGTGTCATCAGCAAATTTACTTATGTTGCTGTCTATGCCGATATCTATGTCGTTTATGTATATAATAAATAATAATGGTCCAAGTACTGAGCCTTGGGGAACTCCACTTGTGACGTTGCTCCTAATCCATTTAAGGATGTTACCTTTGATGCCATGAGCTTCTACCTTTCTAATTAGTCTTTCGTGGGGGACTCTGTCGAAGGCTTTGCTAAAGTCGAGATATACCACATCATAATTGTGCCCCTCGTCCACCGATTCGAAAACTGATGAAAAGAATGTTAATAGATTAGTTAGACAAGAACGTCCGCTTGTGAAGCCATGCTGGGAATCATTGATCAATCTGTGCTTCTCCAGGTGATTTCGAATAGAGTTTGAAATGATTGCTTCCAGTAATTTGCCCACTATTGATGTTAGACTGATTGGGCGGTAGTTAGAGGATAGTGATCTATCCCCCTTCTTGAAAATCGGTATTACATTTGCTATCCTCCAGGATTCTGGTACTACACCTGTTTTTAAGGACATGTTAAACAACTTTGCTAAGGGCATACTAAGCTCTTCCTTACATTCCTTTAATACTCTGGCAAATATCTCATCGGGACCAGGTGACTTATTAGGCTTTAGTTTGTCTATTTGCTTACTACAGTATCCGACACAGGACATATCACTGCAGCCAGTGTAACAATTCAACAATGTCTAAATCGGTTACTTCTGTGGACAGCTTGTCGTCATCATGTCAGTGAGGTTATACTGTCACATGTTTTTGATGACCTACAAATTGAATGTTCTAAGTCACCAGAAATTACCCTCTTCTCCCGGTTTTGCAAGAACTTTGAATTACTGTCTGTTACGAGTTGGGGATTTAGAATATAGTTATACGTCTACCCAGATCCCAACAGGTAACAAAAAAAAAAAACAAAGACAATCGGACTATAAAAGGGTAGACAAAGGATGCGAGTTTTCGTTGTGTATAATAAAGTACCATAAATCCCTTAACAAAATATTCAGCTTATAAATTACCCTTAACCAAACTTAACCTAAACATTAACAGTATATACATATTAATAAAACATAAAACAATCTTGAAGCAAGTGGACGTGGGGGAGGCAATACAAGATACAAATACTTAAGTGAGGAGCTGAGATGGCTGACGAGTAAGGCTGAGTATTGTAGAAGACGGTAGGTAGTCACTGCACCGTAGGTTTAGAGGATAGATGATCCTGTGGTCACTTCCCAGAGCCAAGTGCTCTCTCCTCGAATTGGAGCTCACAAAGAAGACTTGGAGGAAGTGACGCAACAACCAGGATATGGAGAAGGGAAACCCCGGAGTGTTAACTAAGACGAGTCATACTCGTGTCTCGTCCCTAGATGGCGTTGCTCGTGGTGCTGGGTAGGTAGATCAGGACAATAGATGGCGTGGTTCGTAGTGCTGGGTGGAGGGTTCGTAACACTGTCACAGAAATGGGATGAGCCAATTTCACGGGTTGATGCAACTGTCTTCAGTGAAGCGGCACTAAATCTGTTAGAGGACTGTAGAGTCTATGTTTTACAACTTGCCCGTTCAGAGTTCCCCTTTCAAAGAGGTGATTAGCGAGAGTTTATTGAACTATGTTTCTTGGTGGAGATGTGGCAGACCAACAAATCACTTTCAAACGACCAGGTGCACTGCACAGGGCCAGATGGATGTCAAAGTTATTGTAATCCATCAAAATCTACATGCTTAAGAAAAAAATCACCACCTACCACCTGGCACAATCACCACAAAGAAACAAGTGACAAAAGTAAGGGACTTCGTCATCTTTGCCACCCTAATCTATAGTTCTTGGTGGATGACCTGCACGCCTTCTGTGGATGCACCAAGGCACGACTTAACGCTTTTCCAACGTCTGCTGCAGCATGAGGCTGCAAGCCCGCTGATCTCCAAAAGTGCACTACGTGCATTTCAATGGTAATTCTGAGACAGTGTCTCTTGCACTTTTCAGCAACAAGGTGCCAGCAGATGAACTTCGTGCACTTGCCAACAGTCTCCTAGCAGTTAAACCAGACAGTTCATGCTCTTCAGCTCGACCCGAAATTCCTTACAAAAGATATTGAAGACTGGCAACAATCTACTGCGTACCAGGTATCTGCAATCAACCTGAAAGCGCTAAATGTCATCAATGACTCTACTGAGCGTGAAATCAAGCTCGGTTTAGAATATCTTTCATCAGCCAAGAGTGAAGAACACTGAATGTGCCCCAAGTTGTTGAACAGGATAGTAAAAAGCTCCCGAACCTGCGCAAGCGATGTTGAGTGTAACTAATGTGTTTAACAGTGTAACTAATGCTTAGATGGTAGATTTGTCAGAATGAGAAATTAAATTTTAATGTACCCTTATAGCGAGAATTTAATTTTGTATATAGAAAAGTAGTGATCTCACAATAAACAATTAGTGATTGCTGATTTTTTTTTAAATGTCCCGAGGTTTTTTCAGCAAATGTACCAGTAAAGATGGTGGAGTATAAGCTAAAAATGATAGAACAAACTGTAAATGGCAAAATATGAAAGGAATGTAGAAAGGCATATCAAATAATATAATAATATATTGAAATTGTCGATATTTTCCACATTTTCGTATTTTTATTGCATTTACGCTGTTGGTGGGACATATAAGAGATGTTCAAACTAACCCAAACTTCTAATATTGTACTTGTGCTGCCTTTCATTCTACTCATGCTAGGCAAAATCCTACATTTCGTTCATATAAGGAACAATAATTACCCCATAGATTGAGAAAACAGTTTAGGAGTGAATAAATCACCATGTCTCACAGAAAGACTTTTGGTGGAAGTAAGTTTGAATAGAGAATTGAATTCTATAAACCTTAGTGATGGACAGTACAAAACTGATAATATGTTACACAAATGTATTTGTTAGTGGCCCAAGGTTAAAAATGCTTTGAAAGCATTTGAGGTAGATTAAAGATAGATGATTAGTGGGTCTCATATTTTTTACCTGACTTAACATGACTAGTTAAATCGGGAATTTTTTAAGCTCCTCTTATGTTTGCGGTGTGTGGATTAGTGGATGTCATGTTTTTTTTACCTGACCTCATGTTTTATAAGGTCACCCTGTGTACACAAGCCTCTCAGTCCTTGTAAATCAGTTGCCTCTGAAGATATCTTGAATAAAGACGAAAGCTAAGGTGCTCCATTGTTATATATATGTCCATATAGCACGCGGACTTCAACATATAATCAACAACCTCACCAGCCAGGACTCGAACTCTCGACGTTTTGCGTGTAACCAGCCTGCTCATCGGGCAATCCCCAATTGGAGGTTCACTGCGCCATAAGCACGATGAATAGGCTTTGTGTGAAGCATAACAACCTAGACTCACGTGAGTTACCTGTCGAATACCAAATTGCAGGTTACAAATTATTCCATACCGATAGGCAGATTAGGAAAGGAGGTGGAGTACCAATCAATGTCAGGGATAATCTGAAGTGTGAAATAAATAAGGAAATAAAAACTGAGCGCAATACAGAAACAATTTGGAGAATTAATCGACGGTAGGGATAAATTAATGACAGGCGTAATATATAGACCTCCCAATCTTGATAGGGTTAATGAGCGACATATCTGGCATGAAATGTGCAGGGCTTCCATACACAACAAAGTCTGTATAGTAGGCGACTTTAACTTTGGCCAAATAGATTGGATTGACCTTACGGGTAACTCAGAATCAGAGGATTTTCTTGAAGCGATTCAGGACTGTTTCCTAAGTCAACTTATAACCGAACCCACCCGGGGTAATAATATACTCGATTTAGTTCTGTCGAACAGAGAAAACCTTATTAGTAATGTTGAGGTAGGGAACGAACTTGCAAACAGCGATCACAAAGAAATTAGATTCCAGTTGGATTTTCAGGGAAGCCGGAAGGAAAATTCCACAAATGTCCCAGATATCAGAATAGCAAACTTTGATAATTTGAATAGGCAGTTGAGAGAAGGGGTATCACGCTTGGGGGTGAACTACTTGGACCTGACGGTTGAAACCGATCTGATAACGAGATCTGTGGTTGCAGAGTTTCAAGACAATTTAAATAATGAGTTACATAATGCACAAAGGCAGAACATACCATACTGTTACGACCCTTGGGCCTCTTAAGGGTGTAACAATATCACAAATTCACAAATTACACTTTGTACTATAGGTCCAGGAATAGAACTCACCAAATTATCACCTCATTACTATGGGGTATATTGAAATACATGCAGTAGTTTTAATAACAGAATATATTAACAAATAAACAATAAAATAAATATATCAGTATGTACAAAAATATAAAAATACAAGTTAAATCTGATCAAATAAATGACTCAACCGAGTGACAAAATAATGAACACAAAAGTAAAGACTTATTTAGTCTAGAAACTACGATGAACAACGTGGTCTATCCACCACACGAAACCTTATAAATAAGTAAGTTATTTTCCGTGGAACTCCAAAATATAATTAACAATAATCTTTCACAAATAATACTTTACTTGGTGTTATAAAAGTCGAGCAAAGTTTACACGTTATACCACTAGAAACATACTGTACAATAAGAAAGGAGATACTCTGTACTCAACTTAACACTGCCGGGCCCATACTAAAGTAAACAAAGCGAGCGGACGCGGCAGAAATAACGTCACAAACAAAAGACGTTCACGTTGCGAATCCACAACCAACGATGGAACGCTCACTCTTACAATACAAAAAACTCAGATCAAATAAAAATGACCCTAAATTGATAAATAATTATTTAAAGAACATTATTGGTCGAAGGAAGGCTATAGGTAGGAGAATATATCGCGGTGAAATTTACATCCGGGATTATAATAAGGGATTGGCCGGTAGGGTTAAGAAGGAGATCAGTAAAGCAAAGAGGAATAATGAGCTGAGGATAGCAAGGGAGGCGAAGACAAACCCCAAGGGATTCTATCAAATGTATCAAACTAAAACACGAGAAAAGATTGGACCAATACAGTCAGATACCGGCGAGCTAACTGAAAACGACGGAGAAATGAGCAATAATCTGAATAAAATTTTTTCAACAGTTTTCACCACCGATAATTTAAACATGATACCCGAGGCACCGACTCTATTCACAGATAGTGAACAAAACAAATTAAGCGAGATAGTAGTGACTAGTAACGATGTTAGTAAGCAAATAGACAAACTAAAGTAGTCACCTGGTCCCGATGAGATATTTACCAGAGTATTAAAGGAATGTAAGGAAGAGCTTAGTATGCCCTTAGCAAAGTTGTTTAACATGTCCTTAAAAACAGGTGTAGAACCAGAATCCTGGAGGATAGCGAATGTAATACCGATTTTCAAGAAGGGGGATAAATCACTATCCTCTAACTACCTTCCAATCAGTCTAACATCAATTGTAGGCAAATTACTGGAAGCAATCATTTCAAACTCTATTCGAAACCACCTGGAGAAGCACAAACTGATCAATGATTCCCAGCATGGTTTCACAAGCGAGCGTTCATGTCTAACTAATCTATTTACATTCTTTTCATCAGTTTTCGAATCGGTGGACGAGGGGCACAATTGTGATGAGGTATATCTCGACTTTAGCAAAGCCTTCGACAAAGTCCCCCACGAAAGACTAATATGAAAGGTAGAAGCATATGGCATTAAAGGTAATATTCTAATATGGATTAGGGCGTGGTTACAGGACAGGAAACAGTGAATGAGCACTAACGGCACTAAATCCCATTGTAGCAACGTCACTAGTGGAGTTCCCCAAGGCTCAGTACTTGGACCATTATTATTTATTATATACATAAACGACACTGATATCGGCATACACAGCAACATAAGTAAATTTGCTGATGACACTAAAATAGGAGGTGTACCGAAAGCCTACACATGTAGATAGCTTCATACATTGTTTATCTAGTCACCATGAGTCTACCAAAATGGCAGTTTTTTCTGCTATGTTTTTGAGATGTTTACGTATTTGTGACCCTGAATTTATTGAAGAAGAACTGGAACTCATCCAGTCAATTCCACAAAAACTTGGGTAACCTTCATTGTTTGTTGATCGTTGTTTTAAAAGGGCAAAAAATCCTTATATTCTACTCAAACTAGGCAAGTTCATACATTGAAGAATATTTTGACTCTACCTTGTCGCACTGAATTTGTCCCGTAAGTTCAGTCCCTTAAATTATTAAACATTAATGTTGTTTTATAGCACGACTCAACTATTACTCATATACTAATTCAGAATAGCCCAACCTTGAATGTGAATGAAAGTGTTTACTGCATTCCATGTAGCAATTGTAATGGACATATGGGTTAAAGAAACTTACTCAGAAATTGTCAGGTGGTTGCCAGCTAACCTGTTTGAACCACCCAAGTGTGCGGCCACCAAAGAAATGATTCGGGAGATGACTCGCCTCATAACCGAGTAAACTCAGGACTGCTTCCTTGCCCCTTTATCTCTTCAAATACTGGCAATAATACCACATCTACTCTGTCAGAGGACACACACAGAGACTAAGCACAAAAAAAATGTGGCAGCAATGAAGAGAAGCTTGACAATGTGGCAGATTGGGGACCTTGATGATCTCCCGTGTGAAGCAAGAACACTGCAGGAAAGATTAAAATTTATAGGAGAAGGAAAGCAAAACACCGATGACGTTGCAAGAAAGTTTGGAAACAAAATGCGTGTGGGAAAAGTGTCTTTGGCGGTAAGATATCTCACAGGGGAAGCCTCCGGTGGGGCTTTTCCAAGAAAGCTAGCAACCTCGTGCTGCCAACACCTCCATGCTCTGACGGCCTGCCGCCTCATTCCCCTGGATAAGAATACAGGATGTAGGCCTATAGGGGTGGGGGAAGTGCTGAGGAGGTGGATAATCGGAAAATGCATAATGGAGGTGGTAAAGGATGATGTCAAGGCAGCAGCAGGGAACCTGTAACTTTGTCTGTAACTTTGGGCTGGCCACCAGGCTGGAGTGGAAGCTTCCATTCATGCCTTGCGAACGATATTTGAGCAGCGTGATTGTGAGGCCGTTCTCCTGGTGGACGCTTCAAACGCATTCAACAAACTTAACCGCAAGGCCGCACTACACAACAAGATCAAGTGTCCAAGCTTTGCAATGTATGTTGAAAACACCTATAGGAATCCATCAGACCTCTATATAGTAAACAACAAGGCTCTAAGAGGCGATACCATCATACAGTCAACTGAGGGATCAATGCAGGGGGACCCTGTTGCAGTGGCAATGGACGCAATAGGCCTATCCGTGCTCCAACACACAATAAAATTTGAAACAACCGAGGTCAAGCAAGTGGCGTACGCTGACGACGTTACAGGGGCAGGAAAAGTGGAGGATATCAAAAAGTGGTGGGACCTGGTAACATCACGAGTTCCACAAATAGGGTACCACCCAAACGCCAGCAAATCCTTCCTCATTGTGAAGCCAGAACATTATGAACGGGCAATGGAGGTGTACGGTGGAAGTGAGGTCAAAATAACAAAGGATGGCTAAAGACACCTAGGCGCAGTAATCGGTACGACGGACTTCAAGACCGAGTACGTAACGTGAAAGATGAATGAGTGGGATGGGAAATCCAAGCTCTGTCTGATATTGCTAACACAGAGACATGCGGCTTTTGCGCCATTCACCCATAGAGTCAAGCATCGCTGGAACTACCTGATGCGCACTATCCCTGATATCGGACCCCTCCTCCACCCTCTGGAAGAAGCTATCAGCGTCAATCTCATTCCCAAATTAGTGAAATACCTTCACCTAACCCCAGCATAAAGATCACTCCTTGCACTAACACCGAGACTGGGAGGAATGGGATTGACCAATCAAGAGGAGATTGCTGCCACCGAACATCAAAACTCAGTTAAGATCACGGCAGCTCTCACTGACCACAAAATAGCTCAGAACGCACCAGGTGAGGTGGATACCAGTGAAGTAAACAAGATTCGAAGGTCCATTACGACAGAATGACAGCACGGCCAAAGTGATAAGTTGCAACAACTGATGCTGCAATTACCAGAGAATTTGAAAAAAAAGTAGCTATAGTGCAGGAGGTGGGCGCCTCGAACTGGTTAACTACGTTACCGATAGGGCAAATGGTTTCAGTCTCAATAAACAAGAATTTACAGATGCCATTGCTGTAAGTTACTGTGGGCCAGTAGAAGGTTTGCTCTCCCATTGCGTGTGTGGCTCTTTCTATGACGTCGATCACTCCATGGTGTGCAAGAAAGGAGGCTTCATATGCATGAGGCAAATACGTTTAAGGAAATCTGTCGTGATGTCAGGGTAGAACTGACCCTCCTTCCATTGGGCGGTGAGAATTTCCAACATAGGACTTCAAACACATCGAACGAAGCCCGTGTTGACGTCAGTGCTCGAGGATTCTGGACGGTGGGACAGCGAGACTTCTTCGACATCAGGATATTTGATCCCATGACCTCATGTCATCGTAACTTTGCTCTCGATGCTGTACGTAGGAAAATCGAGAAAGACAAGATAAGGGAATATGGGGATCCAATTCAGAACTTTGATCAAGGCAGCTTCACTCCTCTGGTGTTCACAACTTCTGGTGGGATGGGACCAAGTGCAAGATACTTTTACGCCAGACTCGCAGAGGTGCTATCCGAACAGAAGCAGCAGCCCAGAAGTTATGTTACAGCCTGGATGAGATGTCGACTGTCCTTTCCTCTCCTAAGGACTGCTTTGCTCTGCCTCGGGGGGGAACGAGAGCATCGGCTCTAGAGCCGACAACAGTTGCAGATATTGACCATGAGGCAACAGTCACTGAATGCCGGTTAGATCTGTGGATCATCTAACTCAACACAGCTAGGACAGCTGCTTATGTATTAGGATATTTAATTTTAAAGTAATAAATAGGCGGCGAAGGTGTGGATATTGGGAAAGGATGGAGGCCATTATATTGTAATGGAAATTATGTAGGTCAGACTGGGAAAGCATTGCAAATAGGTATTCAAGAGCACAAGACAATATTAGAACGGTATCTGAAAGCAGTGCACTTTTCGTTCATCTAAGGAACAATAATTAATAATCCCATAGATTGATTAGAGAAATATCTTAGTGATAGTCAGTACAAACTGATAATATATTAAACATATTTATTTGTCAGTGACCCAAGGATAAAAATGCTTTGAAAGCATGTAAGGTAAATGTATGATAGATGATTAATAAGTCTCATATTTTTTAACTGACGTGACACGACCAGTTAAGTCGCCCGTTCTTATAATCTCTTCTTATGTTTGTTGTGTGGTTGGTGTGTGGATTAGTGGGTGTCATGTTTTTTGACCTGACCTCATGTTTTGTAAGGTCACCCTATGTACATAAGCTCTCTCTCAGTCTTTGTAAATCAGTTGCCTCTGAAGATGTATTGAATAAAGACGAAAGCTAAGCTTCACCATTGTTTACCTGTTCCCTATATGATTTTATCAAGATTTATCTTATCCACTTTTCCATTGCGGATCTACATGAATTTTATTTATATATATATATATATATATATATATATATATATATATATATATATATATATATATATATATATATATATATATATATATATATATATATATATTAAACAACCTCACCAGCCAGTAGTCGAACCCTCGACCTTATGCGTGTGACCAGGGATTGCTACCTCCGTGCCACAAGGACACCAAAAGCAATCCTAGACTTAACATAAGAACATAAGGAACATAAGAACATAAGAATGGAGGAAACTGCAGTGGGCCTATTGGCCCATACTGGGCAGTCCCAATTTACACCCAACCCCTATTGCTGATATATGCATCCAACCTATGTTTGAAGCTATTCAGCGTATTCGAGTTAATGATGATATTTGGTAACTTGTTCCATTCATCCACTACTCTGTTTCTAAACCAGTGTTTACCTATTTCATGCCGAAATCTAAATTTGTGTAATTTAAAACCATTGTTACGCGTTCGCTCCTGGGTGGATAGTTTGAGTACCTTTGTAATGTCCCCTTTGTTTAGCCCTGACTTCCATTTATACACCTCTATCATGTCGCCCCTTGCTCTACGTCTCTCTAGGGAGTGCAAATTAAGATGCTTTAACCTGTCTCTGTACTCAAGGTTCCGAATGCCCTGGATTAGTCTTGTCATTCTCCTCTGGATTCTTTCCAAGGATTTTATATCCATTCGGTAATACTGTGACCAGAACTGAACTGCGTAATCCAGGTGAGGTCTCACAAGCGCAAGATATAATCTTAAGATGACCTCACTAGTCTTATAATAACACGCCTTTATATGAACCCAAGTACCTTATTAGCCTTTTTACGAGCAAAAACACATTGTTTACTTGGCTTAAGATTCCTACTTATCATTACTCCTAAATCTCTCTTGCAGTCGGATTTCTCAATGGCATCGTTGTTCATCTGATAACTGGTTTCCCTGTTTACATCTCCTATACTGAGTACTTTACATTTGTCCACATTGAATTTCATCTGCCATTTTTCAGACCATTCGAAAAATTTGTTTTGATCTTCCTGTAGTTTTGCCCAGTCCTCGTCAGATTTAATTACACGTCCTATTTTAGTGTCATCAGCAAATTTACTTATGTTGCTGTCTATGCCGTTATCTATGTCGTTTATGTATATAATAAATAATAATGGTCCAAGTACTGAGCCTTGGGGAACTCCACTAGTGACGTTGCTCCAAGTAGTTCACCCCCAAGCATGATACCCCTTCTCTCAGCTGCCTATTCAAGCTATCAAAGTTTGCCATTCTGAAATCTGGGACCCTTGTGGAATTTTCCTTCCTGCTTCCCTGAAAATCTAACTGGAATCTAATTTCTTTGTGATCGCTGTTTGCAAGTTCGTTCCATACCTCGACATTACTAATAATTTTTTCTCTGTTCGACAGAACTAAATCGAGTATATTATTACCCCGGGTGGGTTCGGTTATATGTTTACTCAGGAACAGCCCTGGATCGCTTCAAGAAAATCCTCTGATTCTGAGTTACCCGTAAGGTCAATCCAATCTATTTGGCCAAAGTTAAAGTCGCCTACTATACAGACTTTGTTGTGTATGGAAGCCCTGCACATTTCATCCCAAATATGTCACTCATTAACTCTATCAAGATTGGGAGATCTATATATTACGCCTGTGATTAATTTATCCCTACCGTCGATTAATTTTATCCAAATTTTTTCTGTATTGGGCTCAGTTTTTATTTCCTTATTTATTTCACACTTCAGATTATCCCTGACATTGATTGCTTCTCCACCTCCTTTCCTAATCTGCCTATCGGTATTTCATAATTTGTAACCTGCAATTTGGTATTCAACAGATAACTCAAATGAGTCTAGGTTGTAAAGCTTCACACAAAGCCTGTTCATCTTGCTTATGGCGCAGTGAACCTCCAATTGGGGATTGCCCGATGAGCAGGTTGGTTACACGCATAACGTCGAGGGTTCGAGTCCTGGCTGGTGAGGTTGTTGATTATATGTTGAAGTCCGCGTGCTATATGGACATATATATATAACAATGGACAGTTCTATGTTGGATGCTCTAGAGTGGGAACTGGCAAAAATCTGTACATACTTGCTGCTAATGGCAAAACCAAAAATGTGGTCTACCTTAATGCACTGCAGTGAGACAATGTGGAGCCTCCCGGAGGGTGGCGTCCTACCTTGGCCTAGCGAAAGAGCCGCCCTGAGGGCGGCGATTCCCCTAGTGTGTATATATATATATATATATATATATATATATATATATATATATATATATATATATATATATATATATATATATATATATATATATATATATATATATATATATATATATATACCTGTATAGATCTTTCTAATGATGCATTAAATGCATGGTCCAAGGTAAGTGAAAAAGCATGTAACTGGTAAGAGTTAGACTAGTGTAAAACTACAAACAACTGTATGTATGAGATTTTTTTTATTAAATGTAGATCAAAAGTTTTGACGCCTTCCGCTATATTTACAATGAAAATTGGGGCCCGGATCCTAGAAAAGGCTGGGGGCCATTGCTAGAGTAGGGTGTGTGGCATAGTATAGCCTAGAGTTGATTGATTATAGTAATTACTTCCCTATGGCAATGCAACGGCCTCGGTCCTATGTTGCTGAGTGTAGCCTAAGACAAGGTCTATATCGGGTCAGGTCTACCCACGCGCAGATAGATACTGATACAGGGACTGTGAAGTCAACATGGTGAGATTGAGAGAAAATTGAATATGAGCTGGGACTATCTTATTTAAGTAGGAACGGCAGCGTAGTGTTTCTAACATTTCTTCTCTCTCTCTCTCTCTCTCTCTCTCCCTCTCTTTCTTTTTCTAATGTAAAAAAAATTCTGTGGTTACTTATCGCGATCTATATCTTATATTTTTCAACATTTATGGATTTACAAAGTCATCCATTATAAATATTATGAACTAGGTAAGTGTTTAACTGTGTTCCATTCTGGTGTATAATTAAATATTAAGGTGAGACAAGAGAGAAATTATTAACTTTTCATGTTTTTCCTTGCACCTGTATTCTTTGGTAATTCCATTTTCTCTTATTAAAATTTGTGCATTTGTGTATCCATCATTGACATAGAATCCGATATAAAACATTTTTAATTGTTTGCTAAGTAAAGTTTATGTATCTATTTAAATCAATAGTAAAATTTAACCCATAGAGAGCTGATGGAGCCGCCAGCGGATGTCCACTCTATTTGGAATTGAGAGGTTCGAGAGTGGGATGTTTCCGACGTCTCACACTTTATTTTTGCTTTAATTGCTTATTTCCAAGTTGGTTAGGAAAACTAAGAACTGATATTTTCATATCTGGCCACAGAAAAGTTTTATCATCGCAATACTGGGCATACAGTAGTTGCCTGTTTCCCAGGCTGGGACGCGCATACACTCCCCACTATGGTTCGAAAGCGACTGCCGGTTAGGTTTACCAAATGACGTCATGGCCCAGGATGCGAAAAGAGGTACCACTTTTCGAGTCAAAGTAGGTTGACTTGATCCTATATAGACCTTTATCTTGGGTGTGCAGGATAATGTAGCCTAGCGGTTGTAGGATAATGTTCCTTGGGTGTGCAGGATAGTGTAGCATAAGGAGCACAGGACGGTGCAGCCTAGAGTGTGTAAGATGGTTTAGTCTAGACTCAAGACTCTAGAGTGTGTAAAAGTAGTATAGCCTTAAGTACCGATCTGGCCTAGCTTGGAGAAGGACGTGCCTCTAAGTGCTCGTGTTAGTAACCATAGGAAATGGCCGCAGTGGATCGTTGTGTTGTGGAGGAGGAAGGATGGTGTGTGAGGAAAGACGACCTCCCTGACCACTCTGTTAAGTCAGCTGGAGCAGTTGAGGAGAGAGATATACGTTTTAAAGGGGAAGAACGAAGCCCTCAGGACAGAACACCTTCAGGTAGGACACCTGAGAAGGAGGGTCAAGAGGAGCAGGGGTGGACAGTGGTTGTCTCCAAGGGGACTAGGGTCAGACTCAGGAAAGCTGACCTGGGTGTGGAGTGCAGGGGATACGGACAAAAACCCCACCGGACACAATCCCCTAGGAAAAAATCCCCACCCCTACCTGACAAAAAAAAAACCCACATAGTAAAAAATATAACAGAATTTGTTTAAAGTTCTCAATAATTTTCTTACAAATCCACTTTGATATTAGATCTTACCATTACTGTCTTCACTTTTTGAGACCTCAGGGGACCCGTGACCTCACAATCTCTGGTCTCTCAGGTCTGTTTACTGACGTGTGGTACCATGAGGCGAACTGTATAAAAACCTTGTTCACTTATGCACTAATTCAGTTTTCCTTAAGCAGTCGGAAGCTAGATAGCTCGTTTCTATTTTTCATTCAAATTTCATTGAACGTTAGGTTAGGTTAGGTTAGGTTCCAGTAGAGATGGGGTTTTTGTCCGGTAGAGGTGGAGTTTTTGTCCTAGGGGTCTGGTGGGGATTTTGTCCTGGGATTTTTGTCCTAGAGGATTTTGTCCGCTGGGGTTTTTGTCATGGACCCGGAGTGCAGTAACCCCTACCAAGTGATGGAGGAAGAGAAGAGGCAGGACGTTGTGGTGCCAGGAGAGAAAAGGACAGTTGTTCAACCCTGCCCAGTGGTAAGGTCGTGATAGTTGGGGACAGCCAGGTGAGGTTCTTAGATAGGACTTTTTGTGCAAGAGATGGGAAACGGAGTACTAGGGTGTGTTTTCCTGGGGCTAGGATAAGGCATGTAGCTGAGAGGATAGATAGGGTTTTGTCATGGGAGGGTACCAGGCCAGTAGTGTGTCTTAGTGTAGGAGGTAACGACACAGGAAACGTTAGGAGTGAGGAACATTTCGAGAGGTATAGGGAGGCGCTAGGGAAGGTTAGAGATACGGGAGGGATCCCGATATTATGTGATGTCTTGCCTAGAAGAGAAGTTGGCGGTGAATGGCTGTCCAGGGCATTTGCTATAAATTGCCGACTGGAAAAACATTGTAAGAGCAATGGTTGGGCATTCATTTAAAACTGGCAACCATTCTATGGGAACGACTACCTGTACAGTCGTGACGGAGTACACATGTCTCTGCGCGGGGGTAAAGACGTTGTCTGCATCCCTTGGAGCGTGAAATTGTCACTCCAAAGGAGGGGAAGGGGAATAAAAAAACAAGCAGTTCCTGGGGAGTAAAATTTGTTACTCAGGACAAGGGGTAAACCAGGACCAGGGAAGGGTAAGTTTAAATATAAACTATACAAACAGTAGGAGCGTTACAAATAAAATAGACTTGCTGAGTGCGGTTGCATCTATGGAGAATGTAGACGTCATAGCAATCACCGAAACTTGGATGAATCTAGTGATGAAGAACCTTTAAATCAGAGTATCACATAGAAAGGTACAACCTTTTTCACAAGGACGGAGAAGGTAGGAAGGGGGGAGGGGTCGCACCTTTCGTCAGGGATAGATTAAAATGTTGTATTAATAATTCAATAAAGGGTGAAATAGGAACCGAGTCTGTATGGGTAAAAATTGTGGAAGGAGGAGAAAAACTAATTATGGGAGTGATTTACAGGCCCCCAAGTCTTGGGAAAGAAGCAGCTCAGCTCATGTGGCAGGAAATGATTAGGGCAGCAAAATACAACAACCTGTGCATTATTTTGGGGATTTCAACTTCAAAAATATTGACTGGGACAATATTATAGGTGACTTTGAATCTGAAGACTTCCTAGATGCAGTACAGGACAATTTTTTAAACAACTAATTACAGAACCTACGAGAGGTGATAATATATTTGACCTAGTATTAACAAATAAAGATAATATTATCAGAGATATCTTAATAGTGGAAGAAAGAAGGAACAATGATCACAGAGAACTCATGTTCACCCTCAATTGGGAAACAAAAAATAATGACAATATGGTCAGAGTCCCAGACTTTCGATCGGCAGATTATGAGGGGATAACAGGATACCTAGGTAAGGTCACCTGAGAACAGTCAGGACAATCCCTGGTAGGAACGGGTGAGGTCACAGGTGACACAACAATTGATCAGGACTATAATTTATTCACTAGTATACTAGGTAAAGCACAGAAACTAAATATACCATACAGAAAAATTAGGTCAAATAAGAATGAAACAAGGTGGATGACCAAAAAAATTAAACATGACATAGGAATAAAGAAGGAGTTTTTAAGAAATTAAAGGGAGGCGAGGACCATCTCAGAAATAGGTATAATCTAGGAATGATAAGAAAATGTAAGGAAGGCAAAGAGGGACTACGAAATCAGGATATCAAAAGAATCCAAGGCGAATCCCATGTGATTTTTCCAGGTATATAAGACAAAGGTCAAGGACAAACAGGAGCTATTAAAGTCAGAGAGAGGGGAAGTGAGCAAAGATAGTGATAAAATATGCAAAGCATTAAACAACTCCTTCGTATCAGTTTTCACAGAAGAAATTCACGAGGAAATACCTGAGGTGGAACTGATATTTAGGGGAAATGAAGAAGAGAAATTAAAGAATATCACTATCAGAAAAGAGGATGAACTTTAAAAGTTTTGAAAGAGTGTAAGGAACAGATTATCGGACCCGCCGTAAATTTATTTACAAAATCATTAGACACGGGAGTTGTGCCAGACTTGTGGAAACAGGCAAATGTAGTACCCATATTCAAAAAGGGAGACAGAGCATCCGAGTCAAATAACCGACCGATTACTTTTACTTTAGTAGTGGGGATCTTTTCTTGAATCAATTAAAGCAAATAGCATCCGATCGCATTTAGTGAAAAGCAAATTAATCTGCGACCCTCAACATGGGTATACAAAGGGAAAATCTTGTCTAACAAATCTGCTGACGTTTTTTAGGAAAGTCTTCGAGGTAGTAGATAATGACGAAAATTACGATGTTATTTACTTAGACTTTAGCAAAGCGTTTGACAGAGTCCCGCAGCAGAGGCTTCTGAGAAAAGTTAAGGCTCATGGTATCGAGGGGAAAGTTTTATATTGGATAAAATCATCTCTCACCGATAGAACAGAGAGGGTCAGCGTAGATGGTGCTAATTCTGAGAGGGGTTGTGTAACCAGTGGGGTTCTCCAGGGGTCAGTACTGGGCCCACTCTTGTTCATAATCTGCATAAACGATCTAGGTACTAGGATCAGCTTATGCCACATAAGCAAGTTTGCGGATGACACCAAAATAGAGAGGCAAATTAATTTAGGGCAGGATGAAAATGCACTACAGAGGGATTTAAATAAACTGCAGGAGCGGTCAGAAAAGTGGCAAATGAAATTCGACATCAGTAGGTGCAGCGTACTTAATAGTAGAAGAACAAATACTGTCAATGTATACAGCTTTAACAACATCAACCTAGATAACTCGACTTGTGAAAGAGACTTAGGGGTACTTGTACGGCCTAGAAAACAGTGCCTTAATGTTCGAAATAAGGCAAACAGAGTATTAGGTTTTATATCTAAAAGTGCAAGTAATAAGAGTGTGGAGTTCATATTGCAGCTATATATTGCGCTAGTCAGGCCGCACCTCGATTATGCTGTTCAGTTCTGGTGCCTTATTATAGAATGGATATCAATTCACTGGAGTCGGCACAGCGAAGAACGACGAAATTGATTCCGGGACTTAGAAACCTTCCATATCAAGACAGATTAAAGAAACTAAACTTGCTTTCCATAGAAAGACGAAGAGTGCGGGGAGATATGATAGAAGTATTTAAGCAGGTGAAAGGAATCAATAAAGGAGATTTAGATAACGTTCCTATAATATCCGAGCAGGATAGGACTCTTAGCAACGGATTTAAGTTGGGTAAGTTTAGGTTTAGAGGGGAGATAAGAAGGAACTGGATCACAAATAAGGTGGTAGACGAGTGGAACAAGCTTGGCCACTTTGTAGTATGTGCTGGAACGCTGGAGAGTTTTAAGAGGAGGCTAGATAGATTCATGGATGATATGAATCTCGACAGGAGCTGCCGTGCACAGGCCAAACGGCCGATTGCAGACTCCTTATTTTCTTATGTTCTTAGTGTAAGCGGTGCACCTGAGGGATTGTAGGAGTGGAGTAGCATAGAGTGTGGAAAGTGTTGTAGCCTAAGGTGTGGAAGAGTGGTATAACCAAGAGTGTTTAAGGTTGGTGTAGCCTAGGATACTCAGGGACGGTGACATCTATTGTGATGTAGCCTCGAGTGTGTAGGAAAGTGGTTGTAGTGAGATAGTGCTGCCAAGGGTATCCATAGATTTTGTATTATTTTTTTTTACAGGGATTAACCCACCCGGGCACAGGTCACTAACCCATATCGGGGCCTAGGGGACGAAATTGTAATAATAATAATAATAATAATAATAATAATAATAATAATAATAATAATAATAATTCATAATAAATAAAATTTATAAAAATAAACAATTATAAAAAAATATATATTATGAAAACAACACTGTAATAATAATAATAATAATAATAATAATAATAATAATAATAATAATAATAATAATAATAATAAACACAAAATTAAAAAGAGATAAATAGTGAAAAACGATGTATATACAGGTAAGTTGTGTTGTCAATCGTAAGAGAAACAATCGAGACCCTGGAATTGTGTGTAAATGAGGCAGAAAGTGAAATCAGCAACCTGGGACTAGGTCATAATTTTCGTGATGCCATATGGCAGCAGAGACTATCATTAGACAACACATTATGCTTCCAATATCTTTCCAGGCGGTAATACATCCCTGTTTGGTAGCTGCCGACTACCTAGGGTGTGTATGGTTCAAGCATTGTTTTTTTTTTCTAGGTGGGGAAAGGATGGGATAGAAGGCATGCTGGGGCTCAAGGCACAGCCAGACATGAAGGATAGAGAAGTCACGACAGAGAGTCGTGGGGGGAAAGGTTGGAAAAGAAGTTTAATGAGTTAAACAGAGGGGGACGACACCTATTGTTTTACATATTACAGAGTTTGTTCGCTAACTAAGCTGACCTAGGATTTAGGATGAGGTTGCACAATGATTACTTTGGAAGCCAATGACTAGTTTGATTTTACAATTACGTGTTTATTAAAATCTTATTACTGTATTACGTTATGGACTCACTAGAGTGTGACTTGTTAAGTGTGAACTTTTAGGATTAGTAACAGAAGACTATGACTTTTATGTGACAGGAATGTGGCTGCTTAGAGCGACTTATTCATGTTCCTGTGGTCAATGACTTACGAATGAGACTATAGCGTGAGACTCAATAGTATGACTGTTGTGTGCGACAAGAATATGGTTACTGAGAGTGATCATGCTGTAAACATCAAGGTTGGGGTGTTGACAATTGAGGGGTGGTGGTGTAAAGCTCACATTGCTAGGAGTTGTGGCGTTGTCTTTGCTACATCTGATTAAAGTATCATGGTTTTACTGAGTGTGGGGATATAGTAAGGCATGAGATTGAGTAGGTAACGAACCGGTGTGATAAAATACATGGACAGATGCAATATGTAGCCCAACACAAAGGAATATAAAAATTTATAGCGAGACTACACCGCAGGAACTCACGAAAGCAGAGCCTGACCTTCACCTCACCTAACAAAATATTAACATTGTTTCAAAGCACAGACGAGGAAGTTCTTGTGAATGTCATGCACATGACAGGGGAGAACAGCGCCAGAACATGTAAGATGCAGAAGGGTAACAGTGGTGACAGCGACCTACTGACACACACACACACACACACAAACACACACACACAAACACATACACACACATATATATATATATATATATATATATATATATATATATATATATATATATATATATATATATATATATATATATATATATATATATATATATATATATATATATATATATTAGGGTGTGACCGTTGCCCTCCAAAAATAAAAAAAAATGGTCCTACAATGCTGTTCACAGTTTTAGTGTTGTATATTTATCTAAGAAACACCCCTGTAAATTTTCTTGGAGATCGGTGCATGTTTGAGCTAGAACCGTCGGCTTTACAAAATAACAAGGAATATTATTATCTAATGAACAAATTTAGTGGAATTTCTTTTATTAGACTTATAAGATATACTAACACCAAGCAAATGATCGATCATATCAATCTTAATACCCTAAAACAATATTATACATTAGTACGAAATACAATAATCCCAATAATTGCATTTCTAGGTTTAAGACCCATTTCTCTCAACTGGCGTACAATGAAAAAAAAGAAATACGACTACCCCGCAATGCCTGGAGTGTTTGAGGAGCGCCAGCAGGAGATGGCTGACTTCTTCCGTGAATCTCTAGCGCAACCATTTACACGTGGCGATTACAAGGAGCTGGTAGATCTTTGTCTGCTGCTTGTAACTAAAGGATCCGAGCCAGTGAACTTCACGATGGTCTACCCCGGCGTACTTCACAAAGCAAGGTGGATGGCTAAACTGCTCTATACCCTCAAGATTGTTCTTTTGTCAGGCCAGATCAAAGAGCAGTTTCCCAAAGCCGAGGTTGTGACTAAAAGTCAAATCAGCAAGTTAGAACGGTTTGCTGTGTTCACAGACGCTGTTTATGTCCCATGGTGGATTGTTTGCCCCTTTCCAGAAAGTGCGCCACTGAATGACTTGAATTTGGTCGAAACCTTGGCTGAATTTGCCCCATATGACGCCACAATAGTTGACAAAGCACGTGTGGCACTCGGTAGACACACATGGTACCATCACTGAGGAGTTGGCCTCACTGGCTTTGTTCTCGTTCCAAGTACAAGAAAGGACAAAAGAGGAGATGAGGAAGGCCCTTCTTTGCCATGAAGGCACTGAAGTTACTAAGAGAGTGGGGCTCAATCATGGGGGCTATAGAAAGCCATATCATCCCCCTGTCCCAGAAAGTGGCACTGTCCTGGTGGACCTAACTGGACCTGACTCAAGCCGGTTCTTCACCATTTTAGGCATGCCCTATTAGTTTCTCCACAGTCCAGCCAGTGAATGGGCGGATCATGACGACTACCTGAACATGAAACGGGTTGTGGACAAGCTTCAGGTCGTCAATGAGGCTATTTTTCAAATTGCTGGTGCTCACTCATATATGCATGAATCTCCAAAAAAATTGCACGTGGGTATTTTTCATGTCAATATGCAACACCAAAAGTTCGAATAGCATTGTAGGATAAAGTTGGGGCAACTGTCACACGCTAATATATATATATATATATATATATATATATATATATATATATATATATATATATATATATATATATATATATATATATATATATATATATATATATTTGAAATGGAAAGTAAGATTCTTTATCACACGGGAAATGGAACAACGGAGTTCTAGCTTTTGTCTTTATTCACATCTTCAGAGGTACCTGTTGTTTCCATTTTCCCGTGTGATTTTATCAAGATTTATCTTATCCAGTTTCCATTGTATATATATATATATATATATATATATATATATATATATATATATATATATATATATATATATATATATATATATATTTATTTATTTATATAACAGTGGAGAGTGTGATCCCAGTTATATTCGTACTTGCAATGGGGATGGGCTTTTTGTGGTTGACGGTACGGATGCACCCGGAGAGAAGAAGAGACAGCCTAGTACAGCTGGGAGAGGAGTTCGTGGAAGTAAGGGGGGGGGGGTATCTTGCAGGGGTGAAAAAAATCAAGTGGGAGATGAGGTACACAGGGAACGCTAAGGTGCTCCATTGTTTCCCTTTTCCCTGTGTGATTTTATCAAGATTTATCTTATCCACGTTTTCATTGTGGATCTACATGATATATATATATATATATATATATATATATATATATATATATATATATATATATATATATATATATATATATATATATATATATATATATATATATATCAACCACAAAAAGCCCATCCCCATTGCAAGTATGAATATAACTGGGATCACACTCTCCACTGTTTCTAGCCAGTCCATGATTGCGTTCATTATCCCAACCACAGAACTACCAGTCAAGAATAAACTACGCTCTACTTCCAGTCATGGTAGTTTGATAGGTAGGGACACCTCTCTGCTCGCCGGCCGGGTGGGTATCCACCCCGTGAGTAGCCAGCTATGTATTCCAAGCCACCATCACCACCAACCATCAACCACCAAACACAAACCAAATGGGATCTCGTGACCCTGAAAAAGAAGTACTTTGTTAACTACTGTTAAATTCTTCTCCGCCCTATCTAAACACTGCTTGAGATTGAATAAGGCCTTACTTGCAACACGGATGAACGCGCGGGAAGGGACGAGGCCACGTGGTCGATTGCTCACTTAGCGTGTATGCAGACGTCCGTCTGGGTCAATGACCGTTATCTACTGAGTCCCGGTCATCGCCTGCATCCCTCAGGGCGTTCGCCTGCCCTCCACCCCATTACGTCATCTTCCACGTATTTCTAATAGTTTCTTTGGGACACAAGTAACATATTTAGAAATGGGAAACTATCCACAATAACTTTAAATTTTATAATTGTGAAATGCGTCAACATTAATTCAACAAAATTAATTTAAATTTCTATAGGCCTATTTCAAAATGCTTTCACCCCCTGACTGAGGGCGTTGCTTGGAGGCCTTTGTTTTAACTCGCCACGAGGCATGAGTGTTTCAGCCTGGCCTACTTATGTTTCCCTGTTCGGCAGATGGGTCATTTTTGTTCTAACGTCTCTAAATATCCCATTAAAATTTCTGAATATTACATTCGATCCCCCTAAAAAAAGACAGTACTGTCCTCATGTGCTGAGAGGAAAAAAAGTATGTATATGACCCTCCAGAGGACACCTGATCTATTAACTGCATCTCACACCTGTGATATGCTTTAGTGGCATTTCCGTCCTCCATCTTCCGGCACCCTGATGATGCTATTTTTCTTTTTCTCCCTCTGACAATCGTACCCCCTAAAAGAAGACAGCACTGTTCTCATGTGCTGAAAGAACAACATAGAGCGACCTTCAAATCAGCATGATTCCAACTCACAAGTCAGCAAACTCCGCTCTCTGCCTAGTCTTTGAACTTGAGAACGAGTGTCAAAAAATTTCTGACTCCAATCAAGCACTCTCCTCTTTTGCCTGGACCTTGAACTTAGAGAACCAGTATAAAAAAATAATCCTGACTCGAATCAAGTACTCTCATGTCTGTAGCACCGAACACTACAACGATCGAATCAATCCACACCTCCGACCCTCATGCCGGCAGGCCAACCCTCTGACAATGCACCAGTACATATTAGTGAGTCCCTGGCCACTACAACCATTCGTATAACCCAGCTCTTGACATTATAACCACAACATAATGCACCTTCCTTACATAGCCATCTCTCCTATTTTCTTCTTCCCTACTCACGACTCCTCTAAAACTCACTCACATATTGCTAGTCCCTGCTTTGCTTGCTAGCTTCATCCTGGGCAGTCTGTCTACTTCTCGCCATAATGCCCAACTGTGGTGGAGGCTCCTCATCTTCTCTTTCAGGTTCATCCACCACCGGGTCTCCTGTGTGCTTTAGGGGTGGAGCAGCCTTCAAGTTGTTCCTGTTTTCCACTCTCGCGGCCAGGTCTTCTTCCCCACTCGGTTCGATGCGGTACAAGCCTGGCCTGGAATTGAGGACCTCGACAATGCGCCATCTCATGTAAAACCAATGGTTTTGGAGCTTACACCGGCCTATATTTGCATTGTTCCTCAACAAGACTTCCTTGCCTACTTCCCAGTTACTCTCGTGGGCCTTCTCTTCCCGTTTCCTTCGGTTTATTTCCTTGTGTCTCCGCACATTGATCTCCACGGCATCCTGCAACCTCCGTTGCCTATCTCTGATCACCATCACCCACTCATCTACCTGCTCTGGGTCTACCTGCTGCCTATGGTCGAATGGCAGGTTTGGTTCTCTACCGTAAAACAGCAGGAGTAGGAAAACCTCGTCGTGGCGTGCGGAGTCGCATTGTATTGAGACACCACTGCCTGCAGATGCTCGGGCCACTTATTCGTCTCCTTCTCCTCTAGGGTGGTTAGCAGACCATGCAGGGTTCTATTGAACCGTTCCATCCTTTCCCTGCGGGTGATATGCCGACATCCTGATCTTCTTCACACCAAATGTGGCAAAAATTTGTCTGACCAGTGCACTGCCAAAATTTCTGCCCTGTTCAATCAGCAACTGCTCAGGGGCACCCACGGCCAGGAAGATTTGATTCATCAGGATCTTTGCAATAGTAGAGGCTTTCTGGTCTTTGGTGGGAAAAGACCAAGTGTATCGACTGTATACGTCAATCACTATCAAAACGTTCTCCGTTCCTTGCTGCTTGTCAAGCAAGGTGAAATCTGCGGCCAGCGTCTCTAGTGGTTTGGTAGCTTCAATTGTCCCTAGATGCAGCTGGGGCTTTGAAACGTCATCTTTTGCTACTCCACACATTTCACAGCTGGCTATGTAGTACGTATAGATGCTCCCATGCCTAGCCAGAGACCTCTCTGCTGCACCAGCGACAGAGTTCGATCCCGCCCCTGGTGCCCAAGCTCATCATGGCAGGCTCTAATCAATACCTCCTGCAACTTTGGCGGTAACGCCGTCACCTTCCTCCATAGAATCTTACTTTCCAGTCTCCTATGCCAGACAACCCCTTCTCTTAAGATCAGGGATTGCCTCGCTCGGTACAACCTGCAGAAGTCATCATTGTGGAGCTCTACCTGTACCTCGTCCTCTGGCAACTCTCCCGCCAACCATCTCCGCATCTCTCTGACACATTTCATGCCTTCTTGTTCCCTTCGCAGCCCATCTACCGTCCACAGTCCATTCATTCCTGCCCATTAGGGTGTGTCATACGGAGGCGAATTTTTTTTTTTGAGTTTGAAAAATCGGCCCATGGTATTAATGATGTAGTTCTATGTGCAGAATCATGTGATATCTTTAGATTTGAAAAGTTTTCATGTTTTGCTAGGTAAATTTTAACTTGAAATCTTATGAAAATTCAGTATTCCCACCCTTTTACCAACACCACTAAATAGCTTATTTAAAGTAAAGTAAATGTATCAGGTTAATTTATGAGGATGAAAATGATCCAGAATAGTGAAACGAATGATCTTGACACATTTATTAAATTTAATATTCCTTTAGAAAACAAAATCATCAAATACAAAAACCGGTTTTACTATTACGACCCGGTGTTGCTGCACACCATAGAGAACATGTCTTTCTTGCTTCTGTTTCACTTCATCACCTCCCTGCTGACCACCTGAGCTCGGATGTAGCTCTTCCTCCTCTCCTGGCTGTACACGTGACTGCTGGGCCTGGCCACTTGCTGTACACACAACGCCTATACTCTGGGTGCAAGAGGCCAGGCAGGGACATGCATGGGGTTGTCCAGGAAAGCTCTGACTTGAACATTGGTGAGGCTGCAGGTAAGAGGTGGGGGCCTCACTGGCCAGCCTGGATGTTATCCAGATCTATGAGATCAGTGAGGGTCTTGCACTCCAGATTGACTTCAGGAGTCTCCTGACCCCTGAAGGAATCGTCACTAACTGATCTGTCATGCCCAGATCCTCCCCATAAGTCTCATATCCAAGATCTTTTTGATCACACTTCTTCTCTCCTCTCATCCTGCTGCAGAGCATTGTCTGCAGGAATCAAGTTTCGGATGAGTATACCAGGAAGATCTCCTCACAGTCTGCTCCACAATCTGAACAACCTTCCTTGGCTGACTCCTCAGGAGCTCAAGCTGGAAGAGAACATGCCTCGGACCTTCGGAAAACGATGACTTGACCTTGGTGTTGAACCAATTTGGCAAGTAGACACTCACGATGAATTAGACAATAAGTCTCAGGTTGTGAAGCTGGTTCCCTTTCAGTTTACGATGAGCGACCCAAATTCTGCAGAACCTGAGAGCCGTTGTGAGCCACCTAGAATGTGAGACTGGACCTATCTGCAGGTAAGCAAGTCTATCAGGCATGACCCCAGTTTTGATGGCACTGCAAATCATGCAACCATAGTACTGGTCAGTACTCAGGTCACGTCAATGACAGTATGTGTAAGCTCAACGAGTGGAGGGCCAACTGTGATTTTTTCAAAGCTCGGATTTATTTCTAACTCAGTGGGCAGAGTCCAGCATCTTGCCAAGAGGACCAGACCATCTGTTGTTTGAAAAGAGTTCCTTGCCATCCAGCCTCTGGATTAGGATGTCTGAGTGGCAACTCGTTGGTGAGGCCGCAAACAATCCAGACCAGCTTCCTCCCAATCTTCCGCTCTATCCACTGTATGACCCCCCCTTGCCACCCTGTGTTCGTGTTGGTGCTGTTCCCTCCAATGGCCTGCAGGGTCTGGTCTACGTTCCTCTCTCTGAGCCAGTTCATAATGTTATCTGCCACTATCTCAGCTGGTTTCCTGATGTCATCTTTCTCTGGAGTGAAATGCCACAAATACTTCCCTCCTGGTTCACTGCAGCAGGAGTAGTGTTTCTCCTTCACCATGGCAGGGAACAACTTGTCAGAATCTCCAACTTTCATGAACACTTTAGTGTCATCCCTTCTCCCATCAAAGAACAAACAATTGATTCCATTTTCTCTTATCCTCTTATCAAACTCCTCTTCTAGGTTACTGACAAGTTTCTCCTGAGCTCTCCTTACTTTGTTATGATCTATCACCAGGTGAACATCATCAGGTGTTATCAAACCACCGTCAATCCAGGCAGCTGTTGCTATCTCTGCAGTTTCTCTGAGACCAGTGTGGTGTCGCATGCTGGCCAGAGCTATGCTCGGGATATCTTTCCTATTACGAATCTTATGCCTGGAAGGCTTGGGATCATTATTTTCTGGGTTAGGGACAAAGTTACCATTCTCCTGGTCAGCACTCGGATCAGCCATGGGGAAGTCATTAAACTCTGAATCAGCTTGACTCCAATCATCGGCCTTTTTTACCTCACCCTGGGCCTTCTCAAGTCTCTTTTCCTCGGCAACTCTTCTCCTCTTCTGTCTCTCTGTGGCAGCCTCCTGTCTCTTGGACTCCTGAATATCTTTTGGCTAGAAATCATGAGAGCCCCTATACTGCCAGTCTTCTCTGTGTTTGACAATGCCAGTTCGATCACAGGAATCTTCAGTTCACGCTTGCAAATACAGGAGATGTGGGCCTCGGATTTACAGTCACGATCTCATCCAAACTCAGGACAGAGAACAATTGGGCACTTGCAAGTAATTATGTCAAATAACTGGTCCAGTTGCTTGGCAAAGCTGTCCTTAACTGCAAGTTTTCCTCTCCCAAGAGAGATATCTCTTGCCTTTTCCCAACTGGCTAGCAGTTTCTCACTAATCTTCTTCTGACTTGTTATGAATGGAGGCTTGAACTGAGCGTTAGCCAGAGTGTACTGCGCCAAGACAGCTTTGGTCATATCACTGGCAATGTCTTTGTTTGTGTAAGTTCTTTGTCTTTTTCACTGATTTGCCTGATTAAACACCGTATCTCAAAGCATCTTCAACGAGGCACCTTGATCAGGAGCTCTCCCAGACCCAAGATAGTGACTGAGATGGCTGGATTTTTGGTTCCTCGTCCTGACACAAGCAGCCATCGCAAATATTATCAACTTATAAATGCATCAGAATCTGAAACAGAAAAAAAATATTGTTAGTTGGGTTGTTAAAGAATGAAGTCAGAAAGCAATGTTCACTATTTAATTGTAATGCACTAATGCAGCTGTACGTTAGATTTTCGATAAATTTCACGCTAAAATTTATCTAGCAAAAGGTTGCAAAATATTGAAACTGAAATTATTTTCTGTTTATTTACACTAGTAATTCCACACTAAAAAAGGATGTAAATATTAGCGAAGGATCTTCCTCCTATGACACACCCTACTGCCCCATTCTCCTCTATGACCTGCATAGCTGTGTACTCCTCCTCACTATCTTCCTCCTGTTCCGTCGGGATCCCAGATAGAGTATCTGCCACCGTGTTGCTCTTTCCCGGCTTGTACTTGATAGTAAAATCAAACTGCTCTAGATCAGCATTCCACCTACTTTCCACGGCACCTAGCTTAGCATTCTCCCTGTGACTAAATGGGTTGTTATCTGTATAGACCGTGAAATGTTTCCCCGTCAAATAATCCCTGAACTTGTCTACTACTGCCCATTTGAGTGCTAACATCTCTAACTTACGGGAGCTACAGTTTGTCATTTTTCTTTCTGATTTCCTCAGGCCTCGGCTTGCACAGCACACCGGATGCAGCTTGCCGTCCTTCCTCTGGGACAGCACAGCACCTAGCTCCGCTAAAACTGGCATCTATCTCTAACATAAATTCCTGCGTGAAATCTGTATAGGCCAACACCGGTGTCTGCGTCAGCCTGTCTTTCAGCTTCGCGAAAGCTTGTTACTGCTCCTCTCCCCACTCGATCTTTAGATTTCCCATGCATCAATGCATCAATGCATGCAGGGGCAGCTATTTAGGCAAATACTTTAACAAACTTCCTATGAAATGATGCGAATCCTACAAAGGACCACACATCCTTCACTACCCTAATTTTCTCTGGACAGCTGTGGCGCCTTCAGCGACACCTGACATCCTAAATAGCTTATTTTGGAGGCCATTATTTCACACTTCTTAGGTTTAAATCTTAGATTATTCTCCTGATCCTGCAATACAATTCTAATCTGACTACATGCTGAGCTATTGTACTTGAAAACGCCATCACGTCATCAAGTTATACAAGCAACGAGGAGAAGATTAGATCCCCTAGATCCGCTCCATGTATCTCTGAAAGTATCCCAGACTATTTGACAATCCCACTGGTAGTCGCCTGTACTCAAAGTATCCGAAGCTTGTGCTGAAAGCAGTCTTGGACGGTCTGAAGGCTTAACTTCGATGTGGTGGTATCCAGCCGACAAATCGAAAGTTGAGGTAAACTGGGCCCCGTCATAGATTCTAGAGTTTCATTTATCCTAGGCAGAGGAAATATATCACGCACCGTGACCTTATTCAGGTTACGATAGTCAATGCATAACCTCAGCTTTCCATCCTTCTTTTCTCACTACTACAATAGCTGCAGAGTAAGGACTCTGACTATGCTGGATTTCTCCCATATCTAACAACAGGCTAATGTGCTGCTTCACATCTGGTACCTGGTTTGGAGGGATCCTCCGGTATGGCACCTTAACTGGCCTATCTGTTGTCACAGGGATCTCATGCTGAACCCCAATGGCCATTCCTATGGGCCCCTCTCCTTCGAAGATATCACTAAACTCTTCTACTAAACGCCTAACTTTACGCTCTTGCTCCTCATTCATGTTCTCCTTGTGTACTTTGATCTCAGTCAGGGCATCCTATTGACTGTCCTCACATACACCTCCTCTACTGGTGGTTGCCTCGACTTCCGTCCCAGAAGCCACCTTCCCTGATCCTCACAATTGCTCCTCAATCTCCTACGACGCTCAGAATGATTTGCCACTAACGCCTGTGTCATGCCTCTCACCAGTCTCATAGCTGTCGGCAACACTATCAGGTCCTCAGGCATCCAACCTTCTTCCTCCATTGTTAGGGGCCTGATCAACACTTCCTTGCTAGCTACCTGGCTTAATGAGGAACAAATACTGACAGCAACCGACTACTCCAGTGAGGGATGGTTGGGTTTTTTCCTCTCCGCCATACAGTGTAACCTAGACTGGTGGCCTCTGCCGCATATATCTGTCTAATCTCATTTAGGCTATCTTCCCACTGGGCGGTGCTTCTGGCTCCCCGCACAAGTGGTAAATGTGCGCCAGTTCTCTCTCATGACCTACCCAACACATTCATGCCAACCAAACCAACATGCGGCTGACCTCACCCCGAGTCTCAAACCCAGGACAAACCAACAGCCCCATATCTGTAACTTCCACTACACATACGACCATAGTGACCTGAATACACCCCACACACGGCACGGAGGACCCTGACGCCCTCTTACCCATACCCAAGTTGATTAAAACAATATCCCTGCAGGCTCCAGCTCTCACGGTAGAAGCTTTCATCAATTAACGACACTTCTGTGACCAGATCTGCTAGACCCCACATTTCACGACCCGCTACCAGCACCAAGACCTTGGGACACTTGCTTTCAGCCTCAAGGTACCAATGTAATGGCCCTGTCTCATCAACAGAAGTATTATATAAATGGGTTATTTACATATGATTTATATTCAGATTCATCCCCTGTAACTTTCCCCTGGCTATGAGGTGACATGATCAATGCACGTGATAAGGTGTGCCCACGGAAGCTGCATCATACTATGCTGAGTAAAGGCATAAGTAGCCGGCTCTCGGCCACCTAAGGAAAAGCAGTAGTTTACATAAGAACATAAGAAAATAAGGAGTCTGCAATAGGCCGGTTGGCCTGTGCATGGCAGCTCCTGTCGAGAGTTACTACCACTCTCTATCATCCATGAATCTATCTAGCCTCCTTTTGAAACTTTCCAGAGTTCCCGCACTTACTACAAAATTGCTAAGCTTGTTCCACTCGTCCACCACCCTATTTGTGAACCAGTTTCTTCCTATCTCCCTCCTAAACCTAAACTTATCCAACTTGAATCCGTTGCTCCGAGTCCTATCCTGCTCGGATATTATAAGATTTTTATCTATATCCCTTTTATTGATTCCTTTCACCCACTTAAATACTTCTATCATATCTCCCCGCACTCTTCGTCTTTCTAGGGAATGCAAGTTAAGTTTCTTTAGCCTATCCTAATATGGAAGGTTTCTAAGTCCCGGAATCATTTTTGTCATTCTTCGCTGCACCGACTCTAGTGAATTTATATCCATTCTATAATAGGGGCACCAGAACTGAACCGCATAATCGAGATGCGGCCTGACTAGCGCAAGATATAGTTGCAATAAGACCTCTGCACTCTTGTTACTTACACTTCTAGATATAAAACTAATACTCTGTTTGCCTTATTTCGAACATTAACGCACTGTTTTTCTGGGCCGTAGGTCCCGGGCTTACAAGTACCCCTAGGTCTCTTTCACAAGTCGACTTCTCTAGGTTGATGTTGTTAGGCTGTATTCTCAATGTTGTTCTTCCAATATTTAATGCAGCTGCACTTGCTGGTGTTGAATTTCATTTGCCATTTTTCAGACCGCCCCTGCAGTTTATTTAGATCCTCCTGTAATGCATTTGCATCCTGCCCTGAATTAATTTGCCGCCCTATTTTGTTGTCATCCGCAAACTTGCTTATGTCACTGCTGATCCCAATATCTAGATCGTTTATGTAGATTATGAACAAGAGTGGGCCTAGTACTGATCCCTGGGGAACCCCACTGGTTTCACGGCCCCACTCAGATTTAACACCATCTACGCTGACCTCTGCGTTCTATCGGTGAGCCATGATTTTATCCAATATAAAACTTTCCCCTCGATACCATGAGCCTTAATTTTTCTCAGAAGCCTCTGATGCGGTACTCTGTCAAATGCTTTGCTAAAGTCTAAGCAAATAACATCGTAATTTTCGTCATTATCTACTACCTCGAAGACTTTCCTAAAAAATGTCAGCAGATTTGTTAGACAAGATTTTCCCTTTGTAAACCCATGTTGAGAGTCGTAGATTAATTTGCTTTTCTCTAAATGCGATCGGATGTTATCTGCTATAATTGATTCAAGAAATTTCCTCACTACTGACGTCAAACTGATCGGCCGGTAATTTGACGCTGATGCTCTGTCTCCCTTTTTGAATATGGGTACTACATTTGCCTGTTTCCACAAGTCTGGCACATCTCCGGTGTCAAATGATTTTGTAAATAAGTTTACGAGGGGTCCGCTAATCTGTTCCCTATACTCTTTCAAGACTCGAGGGAAAATTTCATCCGGCCCTGGGGATTTTGTCTTCTTTAGTTTATTTATCTTGTTAAGAACATCCCCTTTTCTGATAGTGATATTCTTTAATTTCTCTTCTTCCTTTCCCTTAAATATCAGTTCCACCTCTGGAATTTCATCGCGAATTTCCTCTGTGAAAACTGATAAGAAGTAGCTGTTCAATGCTTTGCTTATTTCTTCACTGCCATTTATCACTTCTCCCCTCCCTGACTTTAAAGGCCCAACTTTGTCCTTGACCTTTGTTCTATATACCTGGAAAAATCCCTTGGGATTCGCCTTGGATTCTCTTGCTATTTTGATTTCATAGTCTCTCTTTGCTTTCGTTGTTTTCTTATTCCTGAATGGGGGTATAGCGTCCACCCTATTTGAAGGTTAGAGTGCGGCTCTGAAAGACACCTTCCAGAGCACCTGGTTACAGGACTGAGAGAGGCTTATATACAGAGTGACCTTACAAAACATCAGGTCGGATCAATAACGCTTGGGATCCACTAAGTCGCACACCACCTCCACCGCACACTGATAATATGGTACTTAATTTTTTTGGTTCGTGGCTAGAAGTTAAAAATGCTTGGAAAGCATTTGAGGTAGATGTAGGGTAGATGATTAGTGGATCTCATATGTTTTTACCTAATTTGTGGCCCTTGACTTTTACTTTGTCCATTTTTATAAAAATCTTATTGTATGTGTTTTATTGTTCGCTTACTCTCTGTGGAAATATAAACAAGACATTGTATTTTCATATAATATTACCTTATGTTAATTCAATTGTCTGTAGGAAAATTACAGAATACAGTCTCATTAAACATACCGAATCTGTCAACATGAATTTGACTAATGGTATGTACAAACTGGATAATTTTGTGATTAAGAAGATTTGTAGCCAGGTGAGAAGTTTGGGTCATCTTACCCTATGACCTGACTACAGGCAGCTGCTGTACTTAGAGATAGTATGGTAATTTTTTTTTATTAAGAAGATTAGTAAGGGTCACTGCCTTATGACCGGAACATTGTGGACACCTGCTGTCCCCTAGGGACTTGATCTCACTCTCCTCTACTGTATATATTAGCCTTGTCAAGTATTTCTCCTTAGTCTGTACTCACCCCCGAAGAAGTGAATTACACGAAAGCGCTTGGGAACTTCGTGTTCTCTTGTTTCCTTGTGGTTATCAGGTAATAAAGTATATTCGGACCTATATTAGACTATTGATCAGTCAGTGGTTGCCGCGGGAACAGCTCAGCGAAACTTTTCTCAGGCTATATGAGCAGGTGACTTTGACCAGCCTGTAACTTGGTATTGTAGCAGCGAATCAGACAAATAATGGTTTTCTTGCACGTTGTATATTCAAATATTGTGCCGTGCCCTTTTCATCTAAAGAAAAGTATATTATCATTGAGTGGTAACAATACAGGTACTGGTTTATTTATATGAAACGGGTTATTTTCAAAGTCTTGTGACAGCTGTTTTGGTATCACATTAATTGCTTTAATTAAGTTCTGAAACTCATTAAGTGGTTGGGTGTGATAAACACTTATAGCTGTTTTCGGGTTTATTGTAGAACAGCTATAGAGACAGATATAGTCTGAGAGAATAAATTATGAATTATCTCTAGAGAGGTGTTGTGAATAACAATTTGTGATAACACATGAGTTGGTGTATCTGACTTCCTGTCCAAGTGTTAATTATCAACTGTCCTCTGTCGTCTGAGAGAGACATGGAGCGAGCCCTTTAAGATTGTTACAAGCCCAGTTGTTTGTTTCCAGCAACTTGTTGACTCGCTTTGTGAATAAATTGGTGAATAAGTTGGTGTTATTCTTTTGGGTGATTATTTATACAAAGAAAAGGTGCTGTTATAATTTTTGTGGAAATGCACTTACTAGTTGGAGGTGCAGCCAATGTAAGTGGAATTCGGGTTGGCCCATCTTTTAAAGTAAACTAGTCCTATGGTGTTTTCGATTACAATTTAGGATCTATATTATTATCTTGAAATGTCTAGCAGAAGTGACGAGCACTTTGTTTATCACCTTCCCTTGGATGACCTTGATGCAAATATTCCCAATTCCATTAGGTTGTTTCCAAATTGGTTCCACCTTCAAACATATCCAATGAGGCATCCCTGCCAAAACTTCATGATCTGGAGGATATATGAATAGGGTGATTTATATTGAGGAGGTTTATTGAAGCTATTTAAATATACTTAGAAGCAAGAAGCTCCACATTGCTAGTCCGGAGTATAGAGGGAGTTTGGTAGGAAGAAGTTCACAAGAATGGAATTTCAACAGAAAGTCATGACCCTTCTGATGTCATCATATGTGTGGTGTGTGGTGGTCGTACTGTTGAAGCTCTCACAACACTGACTGGTTGTGAAATATCAGTAGAATGGAGAAAGTGATAAGATATCCTCTAAATGTGATATTCGTAGCTCTTTTCTTCAAGTCATTATTGATGAAATATTTTCTTGTTTATTTTGTTAATGAATCGAACTATCACCCCATCAACCTAAGGGTGACTGCATATGACTCTTCGTGTATGGTTGTCAACTGTTCATGAGTTACAAGGTTTGGTTCTGGAGCATGAGTCCAAGCTTCATTTGTTTAAAGGTGTAGGCTATTGCCAACACAAACAAATCCATGCCCTGGGTTAACGTGATTTGCATGGCCCAGTGTCAAGGAATAGTAAAAAGACTGACAACTCGCCAACTGCACTGGCTAACCATTACCCCTGAACACGGTTCACAAATCGATTAACATCCAGGTTCCCAATTACTGCTGGGTTGATAGAGGCAATGGCATAAAGAAACTTGGTCAAAAGTTTTCTCCCTGCCCGGGTCCACTTACTTGTGAGGTGAGTATGTTGGCTATTACACCACAAGTGTCAACTGTTCATGAGTTAAGCAAAAGTTTGGTTCTAAGCATGAGTCCAAGTTTTTATATATATATATATAATATATATATATATATATATATATATAATCAACACCTCAACCCGCCAGGATTCGAACCCACGGCCCACTAGCCCATGATCAGACTGGGAACGCTAACCGCTAGACCACCAGATACTAAAAGCAGTCATGGGCTAGTGGGCCGTGGGTCTCGAACTCATGGGTTGAGGTGTTGATTGTATGTAGAAGTCCGAGTGCTATTAGGCTAATGAAAATATATATATATATATATATATATATATATATATATATATATATATATATATATATATATATATATATATATATATATGTATATGCAAGTAAATCAATGAGGTAGCCTGGAATTCATTGATAAGGAATATAAATATATCTATAATATTGGCTTGAACCTTAAACACCCTAGATCTTTCAGAGACAAATGCCCGAACATTACTAAGAAATCTTTTTATAGAACCGATCCCAAGCCCACCCATGACCATAAGTATCTCTTAGTATTACCATTTCACAAAAAATTTAAAACTAATGCACTGTTAAACAAATGTTAATCAAGAACTCCCCTCAACAATACAGGTGGCTGCATTTATAAGGTTCCTTGCAAGGAATGAAATATGTTTTACCTCGGCCAGACAGTTAAAGATCTTGTAAATTAGGATTTAAACAAAATAAATATAGTGCAGGACAGGCCAGGAATCCAATGCCCTGTTTGTTCATTTGAGGGATGAATAGCATTGAATTGACTGGGATAATGCTCCTAATATTAATTGCAATTCAATTGACAGTAGAATATTATAAAATCCAGTCGTATATTAAACATACCGAATCCTGTCAACATAAATTTGAGTAATGGTATGTACAAACTGATAATTTCTGACATTAAGAAGATTTGTAACCAGGTGAGAAGGTTGGGTCATCTTAATTTCTGACCTTGACTACCGACTGCTGCGAACTGCTGCGGTGCTTTTTGAAGATTAGTAGGTCACTAATTAATAACCTGACTATTGTGGGACTTCATCTCACCTTCCCTCTACTGTATATATTTTTGCCTTGTTATGTATTTCCTACTTAGTCTGTACTCAATTCTGTGAAATGTGAATTACATGAAAGTTTATGGAACTTCGTGTTTTCTTTTTTCCTTTATGGTTATCAGAATATAAATAAATAAATATATATATATATATATATATATATATATATATATATATATATATATATATATATTTCATTTTTAGTCCATATAACACGCGGCTTTGAACATATAATCAACAAACTCACCAGCCAGGACTCGAACCTCGACCGTGTGTGGGCCAGAACGTTACCGACCATGCCACAAGGACACTAGGCAGTTTGCATTATGTTTTCACACAAAGCCTGTTCATCGAGCTGAGGCGCTGTGAATTTCACTGGGAACTGCTCTGTGCCGCTTATGGATTTCTGTAGCATTTTACCGAATCTCCTTAGTGTCCTAGGTATAGTCGGTGTTACGACCCTTGGGACCAGTTATTCCGACCCTTAGGACTCTTAAAGGTGTAACAATATCACAAATTCTAGGTATACTTTTTGTACTATAGGTCCAGAATAGATCCCTGAAATTATCACCTCATTACTACGGGGTATATTGAAAACCACATGCAGTAGTTTAATAACAGGAATATATTAACAAAAAAAAACAAACAATAGGAATATAACTGGCATGTACAAAAATAAATAAATACAATTAAATCTGATCAAATAAATGACTCAACGGTAGCAAATAATGAACACAAAAGTAAAGACTTATTTAGTCTAGAAACTACGATGAACAACGTGGTCTATCCACCACACGAAACCTCTATAAATACGTAAGTTATTTTCCGTGGAACTCAAAATATAGATTAACTAATAATCTTGCAAATAATACTTTTATAGTTTTCAAAAAGTCGAGCAAAAGGCTTACACGTTGCTTTCGCAAAACATACCATACAATAAGAAAGGAAGATACCTCTGTACTTAACAACACTGCCGGTATACTAAAAATCAAACCACCGGCAATGGATAGCGGCAGAAATGAAAGTCACAAACAAAAAACGTTCCGTTGCTAATCCTCAACCAACGATGGAATGCTCACTAAGTAACATCTCCCCCTTAAATTAAAAGTTTAAAAGCTCTGAATAAACTTTTACTCAACCACAGATAGAGTGTACAAACGTAATATCCCACAGCCCTTTATGTGTTTGAATTTTATATTATGGGTTGAAGAGCTATTGACCTTACTGTAAAGTGTTTGATTCTTATTTCTCATAGCCATAAGACAAGCAGAAGTGGATTATGATCTGTATAAGCTATCTCTGGGTGGGTGATCACCCGCTACCTCAAACTTTTCCAGGCTAACAAAGGGCCAATGTTTCTTTTTCTGTTGTAGCATATCCGTTGATGCTTTTCAGTTTGGCGGCTTAACAGTTAGGGTGCAACATTCCATCTTTCTTTTACATTAACACAGCACCAACTCCTGTGTCTGCACTCCGATTATCACAAATTATTTCTTAAATCTGGGAGTTGCAGTACAGGGGTCGTTGCCAACAACCTGAACTTTTCAGATTGCTGTCTGGCATTCATCAGTCCCACCACAAACTTTCTTTTGAATGACCAAATCTGTCATGTGGTGACGCAGAATAAAATTTGACAAAACCTCCTGCGGGAATCAACCATCCCAAGAAATCTTGTGAGAGCCTTTCGTTGTGAGGTTGATAGACTGAGAATATCGACAAACTGTCAGTGGAGCGCCAATTTCTTTGTCCAATGACGCGGACCAAGAATTAGGTGGCATGTCCAGATTCACTCTTGGGTGGGTTTGCGGTGAAGTTGAACTCCTGCTAGACGATTGAAGAGTTCACCGGAGTCGGCCAATGTGTTGTGCCCATGTGTCACTTTGTTGACGACCAGATCATCTGAATGGTGGTAGCCTCAGGCAAGGCCTGACGTCGCCTATATGCATCGCTTCGCTGAAATGTTGCTGGTGCTCGCCCCAGGGCCAGAAGGACGCTAACTTTGTCCGCCACAGCCCTCGCGGTGACAAAGCTGAAATCTCAACGCGCGCTTCTTCCGAGGGTTGATTTGGTAGTAGCCTTTGAGAATATCCAGCGCCCGGCGACAAATGTTGCTTGATACTATCGATGATGTCGTCGATGCGCTTACGTGGATAATAAATCAGCACGTGTCTGGGTTTGACCTTCCTGTAGTCAGTACACATACGGACACTTCCGTCGGGTCTAGGCACCAACACACCAGGGTGACGCCATGCGATACTGCTCCTCTCCACTGGGTGTGTTCAGTAGTACTCCACCTCCTGCTTCAGCTTCTCCCGCTTATCAGGGCTCATTCGGTAGGGTGCTTGATGGGAGATGTGTCAGGCAGTACTGAGTCGTCTTCAGCAGAGAACACTGGCGAGCACATCGTCGAAAGTGGCTTGAACTCCACCAACGGTTACCCACATCCTGAGACTGCTGTTGAAAAGATGGGATGGAATGAGGGTAGGGTCACAATATACTGCGTTACAGATTTTTATGGGATATCACTTGGAAATCAGTGTCTGGGACCACCTCTCTCTGTTTACCGAACAAACCACTTCCTCCCTACTGCAAAATACGGTTTCAACCTGTTGATATGAGTCAAACTCTCCAATTTTTCTCTTATCTGGGTCTTTATGACATAGTTGAGTCATTATTCTTAACTTTATAATTAGATAAGACCCTCATATTTAACGAAGAGTTCTATACAGAGGTATAAGTGCCTAAACCTTAACTCCAGGCTTAATTCTCTAAAACTTGACAATGATCATCATATTGCTTTTTCATTTCTGTATACTTCTGACAAATTTTCTACGACAATCTCACCTACTACTCTTCGGTTTCTCTTTGAACTTCCTCTACATACACTGATAAAGGGACTTTTATTTGATTACTTAGCCAACTCCTTCAACACAGTCATAGGACCTCTTACAGCATGACCAAAAAATCATTTTTAAGGGACTGAATCCTAGGAGTCTTAGGGCTCTACTCTTATGGCAAACAACATAAGTGGTACTCATACATCCAATGTATGGAATTCATACAGTATTTCATAAGCATTGATTTAAAAATGCAATTGGAACCTCTCAGGAGCACCTTGGGTTTGAGGTGATGCCTTAGAAGCTAAGTATTGTTTAATATAATTCATTCATCACCTGCTGGAAAAGGAAAGAAGTGAAGTTAGTACCCTGATCGACTGTACAATAACTCTAAGAGTGCCATATTTAGTGAAGTTGGTCAGAGCGCTTTACCACACTCCTTTTTGATGTTTCGCAATGGGTATAACCTCTGGGTACCTGGTGGTAGTACCCACATGATTGTTAACAAATATTGGTGGCCACTCCAGCGAGTTTTGGAGGGACCTACACAATCATTTTGTAACCCCTGCTAAATAATGCATCTACCACAGGAATGGGGTTTTGGGGAGCAGGTTTTGCCAGCCTGGTCGGTTTACCAGCCATCTGAGCATTTATGGTAAGTTCTTAGTATCTGGCAACATCACCTTTCATTCCAGGCCAAGTAAAAATGCGACCAAAAATCTTTTTTGTATGTTTTTCCTAACTCCTAAATGTCGCTAAAACGTCGTGTGCTAATTTCAAGATTTCTCCCCTGTGACAAATGGGAATCACAACCTGATGCACAACATTCACTCATCAGCAAGATTCAGATATAAGATCTGAACTTCCTCATAAGTAACCCTGAATCCATGTAATGTAACAAGAGGCAAAAGCAGGCGCTTCTTCCATATCCTAGCCTTCCTACATAGTTCGCTAATTCCAGGTCCTCTGCGATCATCTATCAGTTTTCCCTAGCGACAGGTACTTACTGAATGGTAATGTTGTTACCAGAAGAGATCAACTTCAGATTTTTGAGGGAATGAATGTAAGCTGAATCTGTAGCTTCCTCACATCTCCCACCAATGTCATATCAAATGAATCATCCTGACTGTCAAACAGATTCTCAATACCTAATTCATTTCATCGTGCCAGTGCACTGCTATCAGCAATACAGAAGGCAAGATCCCAACTGAAGGAACGGTGTGTGCCGTATTCCCGAAAGGTCGCTTCTTCAACTGCATAAAATCATCAGGGCAGCTACTATTCGAATTAAACCAGTATTATTATATAAGGTCAGAGAACCACACAAGGATCTGGCACCACGCTGGCTCCTGTAATATCATTACCCAGCAAAAAAGTAACCCCTGTCACAGGAAGAGAATCTTGAACACCAATAGTCACCCAACCAGTCACAAGTGGAGTTCTTAAAAACACCCTACACAAAGGAACAGTGATCACTCCACCGACACCCTTAAGCACCAAATGCTCTCCAGTATAGGAATCTTCCACGCAGGGAACAGATCCTTTCAACAGAATACTGTGAGAAGCACCAGTGTCACGCAAAATCTTCGCAGGGTACTGATCACCTGATTCCTCAACTGCAACTGAACCATCAAACATGAAAGGTTCAAAAGAATCCTCCTTTGGGCGATTTCTCATTGGTAAAACAGACAAATGCTTTAGTCTTGGCATAGGTCTTGGAAAGCTCACCTGAGTTTCCACGAAAATTTACTTTACTAGAAGAAGCAGTACTACTATCCTGCCTACCACCCTTTTCCTTGGCTACAAAACCCTTCCCACCTGAATGATATTGAGATTTAACAGGATGCATTTTGTGAGTAAGGGCATAGCTATCAGCTAATGCAGCAGCTTTATGAACATTACTAATATCTCTCTCTCCTAAGTACAATTGTATATCTCTTGGAGTGGCTCTTTTGAACTGTTCTAAAATCATCAACTCAACAAGTTCCTCAAAAGTTTCTACCTTGCTAGACTTTATCCACCTTCCACACATTTTACTTAATGAATAAACAAATTCTATATACGACTGTGCATCAGTATATCTCATAGTCCTAAATTTCACTCTATATGTTTCAGGAATGAGTTCATATGCCTTAAGAATTTCTTCTTTCACTAACTTATAACTACGACAAACTTCATTTGAAAAAGACAGAAATGCTGAACGAGCTGACCCAGTGAACACACTTTGAATCATAGCAATCCACGACTCTTGAGGCCACTGAAAAGACTTTGCAATCTTCTCAAACTGCATGAAAAACTCTTCTGGATCCTCCTCGTCAAAAGCAGGCATAAGTCTCAAATGTTTTGTCACATCAAACAATTTTGTCTCAAATTCTAAAGACAATGCCTGTAAGTCTTGTCTTCTACTGCTAATCTGTGCTAATGCTAATTCATGCTGCCTTTCACGCTCTCTTTCCCTTTCTTCTCTTTCCTTCAAAGTCAACTCATGTTCCATTTCTAACACTCTGATCTCTACAGCTTCCCTGGGGTCAAATGAACGCAAAGTCAGTTCTCCCTTCGGTAGCACCTCTTCATTTACAAGTTCAATTAGTACTGCACTTTGAAGTTCAGACTTTCTTTGACTACGTCGATACTCAATTTCTTATAAGAACATAAGAACATAAGAATGGAGAAACTGCAGCGGGCCTATTGGCCCATACTCTGAGTCATTTACACCCAACCCCTATTGCTCATATATCCACCCAACCTATGTTTGAAGCTACCCAGCGTGTTCGAGTTAAAGTGACGTTCGGTAACTTGTTCCACTCATCCACTACTCTATATCCGAACCAGTGTTTACCTATATTGCGCCTAAATCTAGATTTGTCTAATTTAAAACCATAGATACGAGTTCACTCCTGGTTGGATAGTTTGAGTACCTTTGTTATATCACCTTAGCCCTGATTTCCATTTATACACCTCTATCATATCGCCCCTCACTCTCCGTCTCTCGAGAGTGCAAATTAAGATGCTTTAACTTGTCTCTATACTCAAGGTTCTAATGCCAGGATTAGTCTTGTCATTCTCCTCTGAATTCTTTCCAGGATTCTATATCCATGTATCACAAGTTCACCTTTCATCCTTTCAACATTTCTACGGACGGATTTTCAATAATACCCAATAATACCCAATTCATTCATCACCTGCTGGAAAAGGAAAGAAGTGAAGTTAGTACCCTGATCCGACTGTACAATTCTAGGAATACCATATTTAGTGAAGAAGTTAGTCAGAGCCTTTACCACACTCTTTGCTTTGATGTTTCGCAATGGTATAGCCTCTGGGTACCTGGTGGTAGTACACATGATTGTTAACAAATATTGGTGGCCACATCGAGTTTTTGGGAGAGGACCTACACAGTCAATTATAACCCCGCTAAATGGCTCATCTACCACAGGAATGGGTTTTAGGGGAGCAGGTTTTATGACCTGATTCGGTTTACCAGCCATCTGACATTCATGGCAAGTTCTACAGTATCTGGCAACATCACCTTTCATTCCAGGCCAGTAAAAATGCGACAAAATCTTTTTGTATGTTTTCCTAACTCCTAAATGTCCTCCCAAAAAGTCGTGTGCTAATTTCAAGATTTCTCCCCTGTGACATCTGGGAAACAAAACCTGATGCACAGCATTTCACTCATCAGCAGGATCAGATACAGATCTGAACTTCCTCATAAGTAACCCTGAATCCATGTAGTAACAAACAGGCAAGCGAGCCGCTTCTTCCATATCCACAGCCTTCCTACATAGTTCAGGTAATTCGGAGTCACTCTGCTGATCATCTATCAGTTTTTCCCTAGTGACAGGTATTTTCTGAATGGCAATGTTGTCACCAGAAGAGAGATCAGCTTCAGATTTTGGGGAATGAATGTTAACTGAATCTTTAGCTTCACTCACATCTCTCCCACCAATGTCACTATTAAATGAATCATCCTGACTGTCTAACAGATTCTCAATACCTAAATCATTTTCATCATTGCCAGGTGTACTACTATCAGCAATACAAAGCTTAGGGTCAACAGAAGGAACGGTCTGTACCTTATTCCGAAGAGTCTGGCTCCTTGTAACTGCACATAAAGGAAATAAATCAGGGTATTCTTCTTCAATTAACCCAGTATTATTCTCCTCTGTAGGAGTCGAAGATACCACAGGATCTGGCACCACGCTGGCTCCTGCAATATCATTACCCAGCAAAAAAGTAACCCCTGTCACAGGAAGAGAATCTGGAACACCAATAGTCACCCAACCAGTCACAAGTGGAGTTCTCAAAACACCTTACAAAGACATTGATCACTCCACCAGGCACTTACTTTCAAATGCTCTCAGTATAGGAATCTTCCTGAGGAACAGATCTTTTCAAGCAGAATACTGTGAGAAGCACCAGTGTCACGCAAAATCTTCGCAGGTACTGATCACCTGATTCCCCCAACGCAACTGAACCATCAAACGCCAGAGGTTCAAAGAATCCTCCTTGGGCGATTCTCATTGGTAAAACAGACCAAATGCTTTAGTCTTGGCATAGGTCTTGGAAAGCTCACCTGAGTTTCCACGAAATTTACTTTACTAGAAGCAGTACTACTATCCTGCCTACCACCCTTTCATGGTTACCAAAACCCCTTCCCACCCTGAATGATATTGAGACACCCCAGGATTACATTTGTGAGTAGGGCATAGCTATCAGCTAATGCAGCAACTTTATGAACATTACTACTATCTCTCTCTCCTAGGCACAATTATATATCTCTTGGGTAGCTCTTGAACTGTTCTAAAATCAACTCAACAAAGTTCCTCAAAAGTTTCTCACCTTGCTAGACTTTATCCACCTTTTCACACATTTACTCAATGGTGGCAATTCTATATACGACTGTGCATCAGTCTTTCTCATAGTCCTAAATTTCACTCTATATATTTCAGGAATGAGTTCATATGCCTTAAAATTTCTTCTTTCACTAACTTATAACCTACGACAAACTTATTTTGACAAAGGCAAGAAATGCTGAGACAGGCTGACCCAGTAGACACATGAATCATAATCCGACTCTTGAGGCCACTGAAAAGACTTTAATCCTTCTCAAACTGCATGAAAAACTCTTCTGGATCCTCCTCGTCAAAAAGCAGGTATAAGTCTCCAAATGTTTTTGTCACATCAAACAATTTTGTCTCAGATTGATTCTAAAGACAATGCCTATAAGTCTTGTCTTCTACTGTAATCTGTGCTAACGCTAATGCATGCTGCCTTTCCTTTCCTTTTCTTCTCTTTCCTTCAAGTCCCAACTCCATATTTCAGCTTCCTATTTCTGATTTCTAGCTTCCTTAGGGTCAAAATAGACATAAAGTCAGTTTCTCCTTCAGTAGCACCTCTTCATTACAAGTTCAGTTAGTACTGCACTTTGAATTTCAGACTTTCTTTGACAATGTCGATACTCCAATTTCATATAAGAACATAAGAACATAGAATGGGAGGAAACTGCAGCGAGGCCTGTTGGCCCATGCAGAGCAGTCCCATTTTGCACGCCCAACCCCTATTGCTCATATAATATAACCTATGTTTGAAGCTATCCAAGCGTACTCAGAGTTAACTTGGTAACTTATTTCCCTCATCCACTACTCTATTTTTCAAACCAACGTTTACTATTTCGCGCCTAAATCGTTGTCTAATTTAAAACCGTTGTTACGAGGTTCGCTCCTGGTTTAGTGGTTGGTACCTTTAGTAATATCCTTTGTTTGGCTGGTTTCCATTTTATACACCTCTATCCATGTCGCCCTTGCTCTACGTCTCTGGGAAGGCCTGATTAAAAAAGATGCTTTAACTTGTCTCTATACTCAAGGTTCTAATGCCGGGATTAGTCTTGTCATTCTCCTCTGAATTCTTTCCAAGTTCTGCTGTCCATGTATCAGAAAGTTTTGCCACTGGCTCCTTTCAACATTACGGATGGATTTTCAATAAACTCCGCCACATCAAACGTAGCCATGATTAGACAATAAAGATTCCCTATATTTAAATATTCCCAATAGATAATGAGTGAAAAGGATCTATCCTGGCAAGTCGCCAATTTTGTTACGACCCTTGGGCCTCTTAAGGGTGTAACAATATCTAATTCTAAAATTACACTTTGTACTATAGGTCCAGGAATAGATCCATCAAATTTCACCTCATCACTGAGGAAAATTGAAATACATGCAATAGTTTAATAACAAATATATTAACAAATAAACAAACAATAAGTAATAACCATATGTTAAAAAAATAAACAAATACAAGTTAAATCTGATCAAATAAATGACTCAACCGAGTGACAAAATAATGAACACAAAAGTAAAGACTTATTTAGTCTAGAAACTACGATGAACAACGTGGTCTATCCACCACAAAACCTCATAAATAAGTAAGTTATTTTCCGTGGAACTCCAAAATATGATTAACAATAATCAAATGTTTAGGAATACTTGCTTGTATAATACCTATAGGTCAATATGGAGTTATTATTCTTATTGTACCATATACAGTACATATAAATCCTATTTAAAAAATTCAATTCAAAAACAAAAATATTTAATTATTTAACGCGGCCTCACAATTTTTTACACATGAGGAAATAAGTTATTATGTGGTGAGACACATAGTGAACTTAGCTTTTGAAGTTCATATAAGGATATTGCTTGGCATTGAGACTTAGGCACAGTTCACTAACACATCCTGCATCTCGACTAATGGCAGATGAAATTCAATGTGGAAAAAATGTAAAGTACTCAGTATAGGAGATGAAAACAGAGGAAACCAGATACCAGATGAGCAATGATGTTAGAGAAATCCGACTGCGAAGAGATTTAGGAGTAATGATAAGTAGGAACCTTAAACCAAGTAAACAATGTGTATTTGCTCGAAACAAAGCTGATGAAGTACTTGGGTTCATACAAAGGAGTGTTAGTTACAAGACTAGCGAGGTCATCCTAAAACTATATCTTGCGCTTGTTAGACCTCCACTTGGATTACGCTGTTGAGTTCTGGTCATCGTATTACTGAATGGATATAGAATCGGAAAATTCAGGAGAATGACAGACTAATCCGGGCATTAGGAACCTTGAGTACAGAGACAAGTTGAATCATCTTAATTTACATCCTCGAGACGTAGAGTGAGAGAGGCGACATGATCGAGTGTATAAATGGAAGTCAGGATAAATGGGAGTCAGGGGTAAACAAAGGGGACATTACAAAGGTACTCAAACTTCCCAACAGGGCGAACTCGTAACAATGGTTTTAAATTAGACAAATTTAGATTTAGGCGCGAAATAGGTAAACATTGGTTTGGAAATAGAGTAGTGGACGACTGGAACAAGTTACCAAATATCATCATAAACTCGAATACGCTGGATAGCTTCAAACCTAGGTTGGATGGATATATGAGCAATTGGGCTGGGTGTAAATGGGACTGCAGTATGGGCCAATAGGCCCGCTGCAGTTCCTCCATTCTTATGTTCTTATGTTCTAAAAGACACTGCTTCACAGCAGTGATACTGCTTATAATATTCTTTACTTGTTCCCCAATACTCAGTCATGGATGAATATATTTAAATCGTGGGCGAAAAGGACCAACAAGATCACCTAGGTATATATATACCTTATTTGAATATATTAAAATGAAAGGTACAAGGAATAATATAAAAATAATGTACTCCCAATCTATTTGAACTCAGTATAAGCACCACTGATTCCACCTAACATTCCTAGAAAAGTATACACAAACCTTAAGTCACATGGTGTGGATCAGAGAGGTTGAAGATAAAGAGGCAGATTTCTTTGGCCACACTCTGGAGTAGACAGAAGACAGCCTGGGTCACGGCTGGCGTCCTAGGCCAGCTCAATAATCCACCCATTTGCACACAGATGAATGTCATTTGTTTCACAAATCTTACATTAACTACTACAAGATTTGAAACAAGGTTTATAATGGGAGAAGGGCAGGAATATTTATGGAACACAATGGGTTGGTAATATGAGCTAAAATATATGTTCTAACAATGAGAACACAAGCATAAAAACAATTGACTACTTTGCAACCCATGTGGTCATACTTATCACTCTTAGGAACCAGAACCATACATTATCCATTCGAGCCGAACCCATAAGCTTCATTGAAGTCGTTCTGGTTAAATTTCTGACGAAGATTGTCACAATAATACTTAAAGTAGTTATATATATATATATATATATATATATATATATATTCAACAACCTCACCAGCCAGGAATCGAACCCTCGACCTACTGTGTGGGACCAGGGAACGTTACCGACCATGTCACAAGGACACTAAAAGCAGTTCTAGACTACGTTATATTTCACACAAAGCCTGTTCATCGAGCTGATGGCACCGTGAACCGCCTGTGCCGCTTATGTGGATGTCAGTAGCATTTTACCTAAACCAGCTGGTATGAAACACGAGGTACCATATATATTTCATTTTTAGTCCATATAACATGCTGACTTTGAACATATAATCAACAACCTCACCAGCCAGGATCGAACCCTCGACCTAATGTGTGGGACCAGGGAACGTTACCTACTGTTAAGAGTGAGCGTTCCATCGTTGGTTGTGGATTTGCAACGTTATACGTCTTTTGTTTTTGACGTCATTTCTGCCGCGTCCGCTCGCTTTGTTTACTTTAGTATGGGCCCAGCAGTGTTTAGTTAAGTACAGAGTATCTCCTTTCTTATTGTACAGTATGTTTCTAGTGGTATAACGTGTAAACCTTGCTCGACTTTTATAACACCAAGTAAAGTATTATTTGTGAAAGATTTTATTATAGTAATGATGTAGATTATTTTACTGGAAAGTCTTCTGTGATAGAGTCTATACTGATTATATTGTATGTCAATGATGCACCAAGAAATCATAAAGACACTAGTATACTACTTTAAACTGTTTCTTTGTCATAATTGATGTTTTTTGTGCACACACAATATTGCTGTAGACTGTGTGACATGTGTTTCTTGTATTCTGTAGTCTAAATTATATTGAATAACGAATAAAGAATGAAGTGTCCTCACTGTTTACTAAATTTTGGACGTGATATCCTTATTTCTAGAATAAGCACAGCATCGTAATCAGGTTATAAAAAGCAATACTTTCTGCACGGAGATGCAAAGTGTGCAGTCCGTTGTATATGATTTATGTGTTTATTATGCTCTGCCCTGTGAGACCATGAGTTGCACTCTGTGCGTAATAGTGTGTACAGGATTGCACTGTATATAGAATTTCACGTTGAGGCCATGCAGACTAACATTAACTCAGCTTGATACATGTTGTACTGCTGAGCAATGACTTTTAAACTACGAATTCTTATTCAGTGTAGTGTACTTTGTAATTAATACACAATAGACAGTAGACTGACTAATGAAAAATTTTCATATTCCAGGCTGGGGAGAAGTGTGAAATACTGTAGTTAAAACAATTTCGTCTGGCACCTTCACCTGAATCAGGTAGAGAAATTTGTCAGAGGTGGTGACGTCTGTGAGGGTTTTTTTGGTATGTTACATCCATCACACTCTTACTTACGTCGACATATATTATGTCGATGTGGCGCGCCAGTCGACAGCGACCAGCCAGCGTGACCTACCTGCTTTAATCTTTATGAGGCGACGGCAAGAAAATGTTGACAGATTTAATACCTATAAATCAGAAAATTTTCCATTACTCCTATTGTTTTCCAGACGCTAAACGTTCTCAGTATATTTATGACATATAAATTATGGCCCAATGATTTTAATGGAGTTAATTTCAAGCTCGAAAATATAATGATTTTAAACTCCTAGTATGTGTATTAAAGTAACCTGTAAAGATTGCCATAGATCAGCTAATAAAAACATAAGTTTAAAGCATTGTTTTCTTTTACTTTTTTCGCCTCATAATATGACTTCTGCACTAAGGATGCACATTCCTTATTCTCCCCCAAGAGTTCCTGGAGCTTCAACAAACTTGATCTACTATTTCAATCTTTCTTTAATTGCCCTCAAAATGGATCTCCCATAACACTTAAAACAATGAATGCTAACTCTGGGTAACAAACTACTACAGAAAGATTACAGGTCTCCCAAGGTGCCACCTGATGGGCTCCTCTGAGACAAACATTTGGGCTCCAGTGTCGGATTCATTGATAAAAAAAGATGGCAAATTTAAAGTTATGTTGTCACAGGTATTATATAATAAATATTTCGTCATTTTTGGTGGTATCCATGTTGGAAAAAACGGGTCTGCAGTGAGCATCAGTCCTCCTACATTCGGCAATGTAGTGTTTGGAGACGATCCTTTTCATGGATGGTTTACTTCAACTGTGTGGTCCATGTTAGGTATGGGTAGACCACCCTGACGCGTTGAACGTAAGTTCATCTCTCTCTGTCTTGTGTCAGTTACAGGTAGTGGTTAATCGATTGCCACATTTTGGCGTTTGTAAGCTTTGTTCATGTAGTTCCTGTTGCTTTTATTTTGTGATGATGGATGCTTTTGAGAATCTGGCATCAAATGTTGCTTTCTGGGAACTTCATGTTACCAGTTCTGAAGTCTAATGTAACAGGGGATCCAGATAATTTCGAGTCACCTGCCAATACCATGCAATGTTTAAAAGAAAGAGATAGTTGTAATTTTAGTAATCGAATGTTATCATCTGGATTCAGTAATAGCTGATCTAGAGTCTATATAAATGACTCTGATTTTGTACGAAATTGTAGTGAACGAGCAGTTTCAGTATTTACTGCATTTAATTGACTTTCTTGTGATCATCACTGATCACACTTTCCATACTAATACTCGCCAGTGGAGTACCCAAGCCCAAGAGAGTTTTGTGTTTTGGTAAACGTATTCGTCAGTCTGAAACTGAATGTGAGTACGATAAGCATGGCTGTCTTTTAGAGATAGTGTGGGTATAGCACTCTGTAACTCGTTCGCTTTCATTTTTCCAACTGTAAAGTTAGTTATTCATTTAAAGCTGGGTGGTCAGGGAGTGGCCAGGATTCGAACTGGCAACCTTTAGAACAGGCAACGAACACTGTATCCTCTAGTTTGCTGCTGTCCTCCTTCATTGTAGCGGGTCATTAAATAATGAGTTATGTTTGCATGACTTGTAACAAGTGCTGTCTGAGCTAGTTAAAGAACAGTCAAATCAACTTTCTTGCACGGAAGAGAAGAAATGGTAGTCTGGAATAAGGGAGTTCAGCGAAAGTGGAGGTTAGTTTTTGAACAAATGATGGGTTTGATCCCCTCCTTGACTTCTTGGACTAATAGAAGATATATTATTCTCTCAGGTCGTGATGACTGTCTTAATTCAATACAATTTGGGATATTCTATTTATCTCAACATTTTTATCGAGACTCATTTGTTCTGGTGTTGCTTTCAATTGTTAAGAGAGTGAATTAGTGTTCAGTATATTCAATGGAATCCCGCATACTGGTGCGTGGCTGCAACTGTCGTTCCCCTCAAATACTCGGTAATTTGGGTTCGCCTCGTCGCTGATATAGAATCCTGGGTTCCTCTTCCTAGTTATTGTATCTTTTCTGATTCTCTTGATGTTGTGCATGGTATGGAAAACTTTTTTCTCGTTTTCCGACAAAGCAAGGAATGGTGTTTGTGTTTAATCCTTGGTTGACTATCTTTTACTGAACGACTTACTGTATTTTTCTTCATTATCTCCCCGAAATTTCATGTATTCTTTCCAACTTTAATTTTATCCTGTATTTTTCTTATTCCCAAGGATTCCGTGCACAATTTATTTTATTACTTTACATAATATTTCCTCAATCTTCGTCCTAATCTTTATAACTTATATCTTAGCAAGCTGACTTTCATAATTTTTCATTAAACTTGTTATCTTAACGGACGGTAATTTCCTTAGAGCCTCCTGAAACCCAGGTTCACCCCAGCCTCCCTCTTCACTAGGTTTGGTGGTGACTGGTGGCTCCCTCTGGATGGTAGTCCCTTGAAGCCTGCTCAGGTGGCTGTCCCTCACTTACATTTGGCGTTCCTCCCCAACCTTCCCATCACAAAACCTCAACTCTAATTTGAAGGATCCCAAACTTTATGTACGTTGTTTTCAGTGAGGAGTTTGTGGACGAGGGGTTCTGGAGGATAAGGGGATGAGGTTCTGGTGTAACGATATTCCGTAGGTTAAAAGAGATTGAACCTTATATTCATTCAGCATTCATCTCTTGAACCGAGTAGTATCATGGTCATCCGTTATGAGTACAAGTAGATTGTTAGGCTCCTTGTGTCGAGACTGTAAACTTAAAACCATGATATTAGGTAACATGTCCCGAGGGAGAAGAAAATCAGTATCTAATTTAAAGTTATATATCAAAGAATAAATAACGTATGACCAGCGAAATTTTCTGCGAAGGTTGCAGTTTTTTATTATTTTTATGGCAATCTACAAAGTGCGTGGTTTTATCAGGATTTATCTTATCCACGTTTCCAAGACGATTAAGAAATCTGGACAATCAAGCCTTCTTTGAGTTGGATAAAGTGCTGCTGGATTACCTTATTAAGAGTTCTAGTGTAAAATTGGCATTTGAGAACAGTGCTCAGTGTAGAATACTAATGCAAAACAGTGTTTGTGTTGATAAGTGGCATATCATGCGTGATTTTTTATATAAATTTCTTAGTGAAAGTGACAAAGTCCAAAAAAGGAAGTTAAATGCTAAATTAAATGCTCTGTTTGACGAGAGTTATTGGTCTAAACTGAGTGATCCCAATTTGTTAATAAACTTATCATCTTATGATCTACAGTGAAACGTGAAACTTGTACTTGATTTTGGTTGGAAGTTTTCTATCACTCAACGGTGTGTTAATCCACTTACTATTGCTAAAGGTATAATCGACATGGAAAAGATTAAGTCAATAGATGTTACAAATGAAGATATTTCTATAGCTAAAGGTTGTATACATAGTGTTTTACGTAAGAAAATTGTTTCAAACATTCCAAAAAATTTGAAACAGCCTTGATAAGCTTGAAAAGAAAAGTGAATATCCTATTACTACAGCTGATAACTCAAGTGCTATCGTAATTTCGGATAAAACCGACTATGATGATAAGATGAATTCATTACTAAGTGATGAAAGCACTTATTGTGAGCTTAGAAAAGATTTCCTGGAAATTGTTAATAAGTTATCTAATTCTGAAATGAAGGAGTTATTGAAAAAGAACCCAGATCCTATCAAACAGTTCTCATAAATCAATCCCATTGTACCTTATATGTATGGATTGATAAAAAAGTAAGGACGTAATGGATAATAAATGTATTACGTCCTATCGTGAGTTCTGTGGGTTCTGTTACTTACAAATTACCCAAGTGGTTGGTTTAAATGCTATCCCCTCTTATGGGCCAGATATATCATTCGCATTTACATAACAGCATTCATTAATTGATAAACTCATGATACACAATGAACCATGTAAATTAATAAGTTTTATGTAAATTCACTTTTCACTAGAGTACCAGTGAATGACCTACTTTCATTCCTTAAAGATAAATTGCACTTATTCGATTTAACTATTGACCAGATTACTACGCAACATTGGTGACTTTATTCCTCCATGGTATAGATATGTAGATGATGTTCTTTGTCTATGGCCAAGAAACAGATATCCACTGGAGTTTTTGGACAAACTTAATGATATTGTCCCTAGTATTACTTTCAAAATTGAAAGAGAAATAAATGGATCCCTTCCATTTATTGATATACTTATCATGAGTAATGGTCACAACTATATATTTAAGGTGTACAGAAAGCCTACACAGGTAGACAGTTTCGTACATTATTTATCGAGTCATCTTGAGTCTACCAAAATGTCATTTTGTTCTGCTAAGTTTTTTAAATGTTTGCGAATTTGTGACCCTAAATAAATTGAAGAAGAATTGTAAACACATTAGGTTCATTGCACATAAACTTGGTTATCCTTCATTATTTGTTGATCGTTGTCTTAAAAGTGCTAAAAAAAATCCCATTATTGTACACATACTGGACAGATTCCTACATTTAAGAATATTTTGACTACCTTATCTCAGGGAATTTATCCATTAGTTCAATCCCATAAATTATTAAACAATAATACTGTTTTTAAATATGAATCAACTGTTACTAGTATGTTAATTAAGAACAGCCCAACCTTGAGTGTAAATGGAAGCGTTTACTGTATTCCATGTAGCAATTGTAATGGAAATTATGTAGGTCAGACAAGGAAAGCATTACAACTTAGAATGAAATATCACAAGTATAATTTTAGAACAGCATCTGAAAACAATGCAGTTTTTGTTCACATTAGGAACATTAATCATCCCTTGGATTGGAAAACCACTGCAGAAGTGTTTAAATCAATATGTGTATCAAAAAGACTTTTGGTGGAAGCAAGTCTGATTAGGGAAATTAATTCTATAAACTTTAGTGATGGTCAGTACAAAACTGATAATATTTTAAATAAATTTATTTGTCAGTGGCTTTGAAAGCATTTGAGGTGGATGTATGGTAGATAATTAGTGGGTCTTATGTTTTTGTCCTGACTTAATCTGACTTGTTAAGTCGCCCATTTTTATTAGCTCTTTCGTGTGCGGTAGAGGTGGTGTGTGGATTAGTGGATCCCATGTTATTGACCTGACCTGATGTTATGTAAGGTCACCCTTTGTAGAGAAGCCTCTCACAGTTCCTGTAAATGGCCATGTCCTGCCCTAATAAAATAACCCTCATGAAATACAAACAGGATGTAGAAGAGCAAAATGAAAAGAACAAAGATCAACATAGATATGTAGAAATAGCAAAGAGGGTGGTAAAGGAGGCAACAAAGCCAACCATTGACATGGTGGTAAACTTTAATGAAACAGATCACTTCAAGGTAATGGTGAGCATGCTACATGCTCACCTAATTAACATTATAGCCCCAGGGTCCTATGCCGATGGAACTGAATAGAAAGCTGTAAATAAACAATATGCCACGAAAGAACTTCCCATCAAACCCCAAATCAGCAAATCTCTAACACGCCACCAGCACTCCAGAGCTTACTGAACATTTTAGGCAAAGATTAGACGTTCCCAAAGAAACAACAGCAACACCAGCAACCCCTAATACCGAGCCTGAAAAAACATACAACCCGGAGAAATAAACGAGAAGCCAAGAGACCCAAGAATACCACAAGGCACGAGACTAAAGAGGAAAACAATGATCAAGAAAAAGGAGGAAGCTCACTACGAAACAACACTTAACCCCCCCCCCCCTCAATACCTAAAGATGCATCAGATATAGGACTTAGGTTCTATCAAACATCAAAAATACCATTCCCACCACACAAAAAACCTTCAGGAAAACTCATCGAGGACTTAGTTACATTAAATGATATTGTATGGCCATACACCGATGAATGGTATAATCAAGACACCATATGGAGAATGATCAAGAAAGACGAAATAAAATTTGGCACAAAAGACAGCAGAACTAAATAGGAAAACATCGGGACTTCGCAAAATGAAATCACCGCCTCAACTTCCACCCTCAAAGAATAATAAATATGGATCATCTTAAATTGGAATCACTCAAAATCCTGCAGCACACTGTCCGTGAATGGAATACGTGCAACACATCAATTTACGACATATACTGTACAACGAAATCAGTCCGGACATAATTCTAATAAGTGCACATGGCGAACCTGACATATTTTTTTTAATATTCAACTATGACACTCACCAATCGAACAAAAGCGGGCAAGAGCATGACGGAGTGGCAGAGATGGTGAAAAAAGGAATCAAATATATAATAATAGACAACTTTAACAGTGAATTTATTGCTATCAAGATACGGACAAATCAGCGCGAAATAGTAATTGCAACAACTTACCTACCCTGAAGAAGACCATTCCTCTCTATCGAAGATCTCCTTAAACTAATAAACTACAATATCCCAATGTATATCCTAGAGATTTTAATGCTAAACATCACACATTTAACAATGGCAACAATAACAACATTGGTACAGCACTAAAAATAATAATAAACTCCGGAAGACTACTAAACCTTGGTCCGTACTTCACCACATGGATTGGACCAAACAGCATCTCAGCACCTGACAAAATTCTGTGTAACAACAAAGTACAGTAATCCCGTGTTATTCGCGTATTTTTATCGCGGTTTTGATCATTCGTGTGTTTTTTTTTTAACCGGGCGGAGGGCAGGCAGACGCCGGGACAGCAGGGAGAGGCTGGCAATGTGGGTGTTGCCGACCTCAGAGAAATATAATATCTAAAAAAAAATTATTTACTTTTAAATAAACATTGTTTGTATATAACTGTGTTTATGTTTTTCCATTATTATACTACAATATGATTACATAAGAACATAAGAATGAAGGAAACTGCAGCGGGCCTATTGGCCCATACTGGGCAGTCCCGTTTACACCCAACCCCTATTGCTCATATAAGCATCCAACCTATGTTTGAAGCTATTCAGCGTATTCGAGTTAATGATGATATTTGGTAACTTGTTCCATTCATCCACTACTCTGTTTCCAAACCAGTGTTTACTTATTTCGCCCCTCAATCTAAATTTGTCTAATTTAAAACCATTGTTACGAGTTCGCTCCTGGTTGGATAGTTTGAGTACCTTTGTAATGACCCCTTTGTTTAGCCCTGACTTCCATTTATACACCTCTATCAGGTCACCCCTCGCTCTACGTCTCTCGAGGGAGTGTAAATTAAGATGCTTTAACCTGTCTCTATACTCAAGGTTCCTGATGCCCGGGATTAGTCTTGTCATTCTCCTCTGAATTCTTTCTAAGGATTCTATATCCATTCCGTAATACGGTGACCAGAACTGAACTGGGTAATCCAGGTGTGGTCTCACAAGCCCAAGATACAGTTTTAGGATGACCTCGCTAGTCTTGTAACTAACACTCCTTTGTATGAACCCAAGTACTTTATTAGCCTTGTTACGAGCAAAAACACATTGTTTACTTGGCTTAAGGTTCCTACTTATCATTACTCCTAAATCTCTCTCTCAGTCGGATTTCTCTATGGCATCGTTGTTCAATCTGGTATCTAGTTTCCCTGTTTACATCTCCTATACTGAGCACTTTACATTTGTCCACGTTGAATTTCATCTGCCATTTTTCAGACCATTCGAAATTTTTTTTTACATCTTCCTGTAGTTTTGCTGAGTCCTCGTCAGATTTAATTACACTTCCTATTTTAGTGTCATCAGCAAATTTACTTATGTTGCTGTCTATGCCGATATCTATGTCGTTTATGTATATAATAAATAATATTGGTCCAAGTACTGAGCCTTCGGGAACTCCACTAGTGACGTTGCTCCAATGGGATTTAGTGCTGTTAATGCTCACTCGCTGTTTCCTGTCCTGTAACCACGCCCTAATCCATTTAAGGATAATACCTTTGATGCCACGTGCTTCTACCTTTCTAATTAGTCTTTCGTGGGGGACTCTGTAGAAGGCTTTGCTAAAGTCGAGAAATACCTCATCATAATTGTGACCTTCGTCCACCGATTCGAAAACTAATGAAAAGAATGTTAATAGATTAGTTAGACATGAACGCCCGCTTGTGAAGCCATGTTGGTAATCATTGGTCAACTTGTGCTTCTCCAGGTGGTTTCGAATAGAGTTTGAAAAGATTGATTCAAGTAATTTGCCTACTATTGATGTTAGGCTGATTGGGCGGTAGTTAGAGGATAGTGATCTATCCCCCTTCTTGAAAATCGGTATTACATTCGCTATCCTCCAGGATTCTGGTACTACACCTGTATTTAAGAACATGTTAAACAACTTTGCTAAGGGCAAACTAAGCTCTTCCTTACATTCCTTTAATACTCTGGCAAATATCTCATCGGGACCAGGTGACTTATTAGGCTTTAGTTTATCTATTTGCTTACTAACATCGCTAATAGTCACTACTATCTCGCTTAATTTGTTTTCTTCACTCTCTCTGAATAGAGTCGGTGCCTTGGGTATCATGTTTACATTTTCGGTGGTGAAAACTGTTGAAAAATATTTATTCAAATTATTGCTCATACCTCCGTCGTTGTCAGTGAGCTCGCCGGTATCTGACCGTATTGGTCCAATCTTTTCTCGTGTTTTAGTTTGATACATTTGGTAGAATCCTTTGGGGTTTGTCTTCGCCTCTCTTGCTATCCTTACCTCATTATTCCTCTTGGCTTTCCTTATCTCGGTTTTAACCCTACTCGCCAATACCTTATAATAATCCTAGAGGTAAATTTCGCCATGATTTATCCTTCTACCTATAACCTTCCTTTGGCCAATAATGTTCTTTAAATAATTATTTATCCATTTAGGGTCTTTGTTGTCTGATCTGAGTTTTTTGTATGGTATGTTCTGCCTTTGTGCATTACGTAACTCATTATTTAAATTGTCATGGAACTCGGCTATCTCAGATCTCGTTTTCAGGTCGGTGTCATCTGTCAGGTTCACGCCCAAGCGCGACACCTCTTCTCTCAGCTGCCTCTTTAAACTGTCAAAGTTTGCCCTTCTGAAATCTGGTACTTTCGTGGAATTTTCCTTACGTCTGCCCTGAAAATCTAACTGGAATCTAATTTCTTTGTGATCGCTGTTTGCAAGTTTGTTCCCTACCTCGACATTGCTAATGAGGTTTTCTCTGTTCGACAGAACTAAATCGAGTATATTACTACCCCAGGTTGGTTCGGTTATATGTTGACTTAGAAAAAAGTCCTGGATCGTTTCGAGAAAATCCTCTGATTCTGAGTTACCCGTAAAGTCAGTCCAATCTATTTGGGCAAGGTTAAAGTCGCCTACTATACAGACTTTGTTGTGTATGGAAGCCCTGTGCATTTCATCCCAGATAAGTCTCTAATTGACTCTATCAAGATTGGGAGGTCTATATATTACTCCTGTGATTAATTTTTCCCTACCGTCGATTAATTCTATCCAAATTGTTTCTATATTCCGCTCAGTTTATATTTCCTTATTTATTTCACACTTCAGATTATCCCTGACATAGATTGGTACTCCGCCTCCTTTCCTGGTCTGCCTATTGGTATGGTACTATTTGTAACCCGCAATTTGGTATTCGACCATATTTCAATGAATGCTTTTATGTCGATTTTTTAGGTACATACTAAGGCCCTAATATCATCCATTTTGTTTCTCATACTTCTACTGTTCGCGTAGTAGACATTTAAGTTAGTCGTGTTCTGAGTCCTCCCTTTACCGTGTTTAGGTTTAAAATCCCTGTCTGCTTTAGTTTTGTTGTCATTCCTCACACTATTTCCCTGTAATCTTTCACTGTGTTTACCCTCTCCCACTGCAGTCTCCTCCACCCCCGTGCCCATATGTTCCCCTAGCAGTTTAAAGACTTCGATATCTTTTGAACTGCCCCCTCTAGAGACCCAGCCAGGGTTGCCACCCCCTCCCGAGACAGGTGCACCCCATCCCTAGCATAAAGGTCCCTTGTGCCGTAGAAGTTGTCCCAGTTGTCAGTGAATGGGACTGATATTGACTTGCATTATCCGTCAAGACGGCCGTTGACACCAACTGCCCTTGACAACCATTCATTGCTAACTCTCCTTCTAGGCAGGACACCACATATAATAGAGATCCCTCCCTTAGTCCTAATACGATCTATAGCTGTCTTAACTTATCAAGAAGCTCTTCACTCCTACACCGGCCAATATCATTGCCTCCTGCACTGAGGCAGATAATGGGTTTGTTCCCATTACCAGACAAGATATTGTCTATCCTGTCAACTATATCCCCCACCCCAGCCCAAGGCAAACACACCCTCATCCTATTTTTATTTTTACCACAAAAGGCTCTGTCCAAGTACCTTACCTGTGAGTCACCAACAATTAAAGTTTTTATACCTTCCTTGTCAGCCCTGTCCCTGCCTGTACTAACGTCCATTTCGTCTATCAAGGGCCTGAACGAGTTGGTACACTTACCTGTTGTTGTCATTTTTGTTGTATCCTTGGTGTAGTTCTTGACCACCAGCTTGGTAGTCCCTCTCCTCACAACCTTCCATTCGTCATTCACCGGCTTTCCCTGTCTCGTTTCTTCCTTCATCTTTGATATCTCTTCCTTTAATTTCAAGTTTTCTTGCTCTAATTTCAGGTTTTTTCCTTGGTATTCTGTAACTCGGTCCACAGATGGGCATAACCCTGTTTACAAGTAGCACAAGCCATATCTGGTAATTATCCCCGGGAGCGGAGCTAAGCTGCCGCTACCTTTCCCCTAGTGATGTCAGTAAATGCCTGTACAGTGCATCAGTGATCAGTGTGACCACTGGTCTGGGCCGTGAGTGGAGAGCATGGCGTGGTTAAGTGCATGACCTACCTGAGCTGTTTGGTGGCCACAGGTACTGTACAGTGATTCCTAAAAGAGTATTCGCGTTTTTGGCTTTTCGCGGGTGTTTCAGGAATGTAATTCCCACTAAAAACACGGGATTACTGTATTCCTAAAGTAACACATAGAGCAAGGCCCCATTACTCCAAGTGATCACATTCAGGTAATATTCACAATCTTAACTTGCCCAATACAAATAAAAATACCACCAAGACTCCAGATGAGCATAACAGATTGGAAAAAATACAAGGAACTACTGGAAAATTACCCACTACTGAATGTAAAACAAGCAACACTTGAAGAAATCGACGAAGAACTAGATAAGTTACACAATGCCATAAAGGAAGCAATCAACCAAACAACCCCAGTAATGAACCCACTGATGTATTAAAGAGGCTACAAATACAATACAACTATACAATGTCATAAATAGAACAGGCAGAACCCACTAGTGAACTACACGAAAAAACAAGGAAAATTCAGCATGACCTCCAAGAAGAATATATAAAAATTAACAGCGATAAATTAAACAGTCTAATATCAAACATAGATATGACAAAAAACACAAAAACATTCAAGCAAAACATTAACAGAATACTTGGCTCCAAAAAACAAACAGTAAACTACATAAAAGACCAACACGGATAAAAACTTTTTTTCACACCAGGGAATAAGTAGAGGCCCTTTGTAGAGAATGGGAAAATAAGTTCAGAATATATAAAAAAAAACAAGAATTTTAACGAAGAACATGAATAGCCATTAAAGACTTGCTAAGAGAGCGAAACAATAGACTCAACGAACTACTACACAGCTTACACACATTTAACCCTAGAAGAGGAAAGATCAGTGTGTCACACTCCAGCGGCACACGCATTCTCACGTTTTTACGTCTGTGCGCATGTGCGTGGGCAGTGGACGCCTCGTATTTAGGGAAAATATCATTGTTCCGACGTCTTCAGTGGCTGGTGGAAGTTTCCTGCTGCTCTTCCAAATCCTCTCTTGCCCACAGAGGCCTTGGGGTAGGACGCACCCCCGTTTTCCCTTCCAAGGTGAGTTTTTCAGAAAGAGAAACTTTTAGTTTTTACACTTTGACGCATTTGCAATTGCTTTCAAGGCTGCCAAATGTGCTTTATATGATCACAATATAAATTCCCCAGCTATTGTGGGATCAACAAACAAAAATCGTCTGTAATTTTAGATTTTATAGCATTTTATAGGTTTTTCGTTTTACTTGTTATTTGCAGTTTGTCATGGGCGTCAAGAGAAACGTGAAAGATGAAGAACTTACAGCCCTGTTGGACTACGTCGACTCACAAACTAAGGACGAGAACAGCGTAGTAGACTTGGGTGATAATGTACTCGTTGTACCAGGGACCTCAGGGCAGACTTCCCTCTCCCCACTCCTGGGACTCTCCTTCCACCTCGCCGCCCCATGCCCTCTCCCGGCCTCATACCACATCCCCAACCACTTCCACGGACCAACCTGACTCTGCCCAAGGTTCAGCCACCACCGACAGCCAAGCAGGGACCTCTGCTACATCTCAGGGAGGGCCCTCTGCTGCACCTCAAGGTTCTGCTGCTGCACCAAGGAACAATCAAAGATATATTTTGCCAGGTGCTCGGAACACTATAACTGCTCTAGAAGGACTAAAGTAATGCAATGGACCTCCCAAACGAGGCCTCAAGAGCAACCGTGACAGCAACATACAGACGTACAAAGAGGGCCCTTACCAGTCACGCTAAATGCAAACACAATGCATAACTTCCTGTCGCTTTTTCTCGATGATACGGTGCTGACATAAATTGTTGTCCCCGCCAATGCTTTTATCAGGGAGGTACGAGGCCGTATGGTGGTAACATCAGGAGCCAAGAAGGAAAACCACATATCTGCAGAAGAAATGTTCAGCAATGATCTAGGGTTGCCAGTATACCGTAGCGCAATAATCCCGTTTTAGCTTCCTGATGAGGTGCCTGAAGTTCGACGACAAAACAACACGAACGAGAGAAGGAGGACAGACCGCTTTGCTCCGGTGAGGGAATTGTGGGACGCATTCATCAACCACTGCCAAGAAAATTACGTCCCAGGCAACGACGTGACTGCGGTTGAGCAGCTCCTGGCGTTTAGAGGGAGGTGTGTCTTCAAGATATACATCCCAAATAAACCTGTAAAGTAAGTATCATTGTAAATGTGTGAGAGAGAAAGGGGAAGTAAAAGAGGGAGAGAAAGGGGAAATGAAGGAGGGAGAGAAAGTGGAAGTGAAGGAGAGAGGAAAAGAGCGAGAAAAATAGTAAGTGAAGGGAGGGAAGTGGAGAGAGATAAGCCGTCATTGTTTGAAAGGTTAGAGAAACAAATATATTTTTTTACAATGTTTTTATAATTTCCTTTTCCACTTTCAGGTATGGCCTGAAACTGGTACCTGCCTGTGACTGCAAGACATATTACATGTTCAATGCCTTTCCATACTTGGGGAAGGGATCCATCCCGGCGACAGCCGGAGTGAGCCAAGGCCAGTACCTGACGATGTTGCTGCTACAGAATTCCTTGCACACAGGCCGCAACGTCACGACCGACAACTGATTCACTTCTCTTCCCTTGGCACAAGAGCTAGAGCACAACGGTCTCAGAAAAGTGGGCACAATTAGGAAGAAGCCCTACATTCCAAAGGACATCATGGAGCTCAGCAACACAAGTCCCGTGGACACAGCAGCCTTCCTGTTTCAAGAAAACACCAACCTCATCGCCTCTGCTGTCCACCATGCACCACATACCAGAGTTTGACAAGCAGAACACCTTCGACCAGCTGTGCTCCAACTTCAGTTGCCGCAGGCAGACACAAGCCAATGTGTATATTCCTTGGGATCTTGAATATTGCTGATATGAACGCCAACATCCTCTACATTGTCAGGCAGAGTGAAACAAACACCAGTCACGATAAGGAGGATCTTTATGAAGGACCTGGGCTGGTCCCTCATCGAGCCGTGGGCCACCCGACGCATGTATACATACCTGGACAGCACAACGCCGTCAAACGCCCCATCAGGGAGGTTTTAGGCTTCAGTACCGCCTTCACCACACCTGAGGTGTCCCAAGAACCTCAAAGGAGGAGAATATGTGCACTCTGTCCACGCTCCAGGGACAGGAAGACCAGAGAGGCCTGCGTGAGGTGCGCCCGCCCTACCTGCCGTGAACATGCAAAGCCCCTCTCATAAAATATAACTGAGAATATATGTTAATGATATAAACAAAGTGAGTAATTTTTAAAGACCTAGATTTTGCCTCTAGCAAAAGACATATGAAATCCAAAAACAAAAAATGCATCTAAAAAGTCTCCCTTATTTCCCTTTTGCAGATTGGTATGTCTCCTTGGAGTGAGGGCTTCCAGCCGCTGCCACGATGTTGTCCCATCATCAGGCCCTCAGAATCTCATGTTGCAGCAAATCGTACAGTTAATTTTTTGGGGGATTAATCTAAAGTGACCTTAACTTCCATTAAGGCAAAGTTTTAAGTTCAAAGTGCCTGTCAAAGTAACCACTCAGAGTTGTTTCTGTGATACAGGATAGTCAAAAGCCTATATTTTTATTTCTTATTTTTATTTTTACTTTTTTTTACCGGATTAGCCTACCAGGGCACAGGTCAATGACCCACATCAGGGCCTGGGGGCGAAATAATAATTATAATAATAATAATAATAATAATAATTATAATAATAATAATAATAATAACAATAATATAAGATTTAAAAAAAAGAATAATAGTGAGAAACAATGTATGTTGTCAAAGTAAGAGAAACAATTGAAACCCTACAATTGTGTTTAAATGAGACAGAAAGTCAGATCAGCAACTTGGGACTGATTCACAATTTTTGTGATGCCATATGGCAAATAAACATTCAAAAACACATTCATATATCTTATTAAATCCTTGGGATTTGTCACACCCAGGGCTCCTGTTCTAGTTGCAGTTTTGAGAGGTTTTTCCCAGGAATAAGTGGCATAACTCAAAATTTGCTATTAAACCTAATTAACAGACCTATACAAGCACTCCTAAACATATACAACTCAGCCCTATCAGCTGGATACTTCCCCGATGCCCTCAAATGAGTTAAAATGATCTTCATTCCCAGAAAAGGCAAGGATCCAAAACAAATAACCAACTACAGACCGATATCTTTACTGGAACTAACTGGCAAACTCCTACAGCGCATAATAAACAACAGGCTACAAAAATTCCTGGATACAAATAATAAACACAACCCAAGACAACATGACTTCAGGAGAGAGAGAGAATCCGAAACTGCAATAGCGATAATAACAGAAATCTTCGTAAAAAAAGAAAAACAGCATGGAAACTAAGTAAACCTTGTCCTGAGATACATCAAAAGCCTTTGACAAAGTGTGGCACACAGTCCTACAGTACAAAATCTTACAACTACACCTGCTCGCAGAAAGCGAGAAAATCCTGTGTAACTAGGCCCAGCCCTAGACCTCGAAAGTGGAGGCCCCACGGGGGCGTCCTGCCCCCAATATTATTTACCATATATACAAACAACCTACCAAAACCAACACAACATAGCGAACATATCATCTTTGCAGAAGACATCACACAAATCATATCATGCCCTGGAAAGTCAGCGGCAATGATGGCACACCATACAGCGCATGCAATAAAGAACCTAACTGTTTACGAAAGAAAATGGAAGACTGAAATAGATATTAATACTTAGATATATATATATAAATATATATATATATATATATATATATATATATATATATATATATATATATATATATATATATATATATATATATATATATATATACACAAGAGGGTACGGTTTGCAGCCCTACTCGACTTCCTCGACTCAGGAGTAGGGTAGAGGATGCATGGAAACTATGGCGCGTGAGTGTACCTCTGTCATCTCTCCATTCACTTTTTTTTTTGCCCCTGTTTTTAGTTTTTTCACCCACTTTCTTTTGTCGTCTTAGTTCAACTAGCACCTCATGGAACGCATCATCCCATCTATCATACATCACTTGCAGAGCCTCATCCTGTCTGGCGAATTTTTTTATCGATCTCTTCCCAGCTTCTGTAGTTGTTGCTGTGTTCTTTTTCACTGTTCTTGCAGTAGTTCTTTGCGTTCTTCTCTGTTCCTGCAGTTAATTCCTGAATTTTCACTTGCAGCTAAACATTTTCCTGGTTCTGCTCTCTTGTTGCGATTGTAAGAATTGTCAGATCAGTCATGGATATTTCCATCTTGCCTGGCCTGGCTTCTGGTCTGGACACCTTCTCTTCCATCTTGGACAGCTACTCCTGCTTCCACCGCTGGTTACCAGCGGCTAGGGTCGTATGTACAGAAGCAGTGGATATCTCACAAGTGTTGTCGAATTACCATTGGCTGGGGCAGCCAGTCTCCGGTAATTCCCCGACGATCGGTATCAGTGTACAGACAAACAACAGACAGGTAGATTTCCACCAGGTCACAGAAACACGCTTGTGCACTGTAGTCTTCTTAAATAAACAGTAATTCTTCACAACACTGCTAACAGGGTTATGTCTTCACAGCTTGACTCCACACTTCGAATATATAGTCAACACACTACCAGTGTACAATTTCCTAATCTTTTTACTTTATATTAATCACAACAATTCCACAATACTTGCACAACAATTGTCTTCAGTTGTTCTGCTAGACTTATTCTTTACTCTATGAACATAAGAAAATAAGGAGTCTGCAATAGGCCGGTTGGCCTGCGCATGGCAGCTCCTGTCGAGAGTTACTACCACTCTCTATCATCCATGAATCTATCTAGCCTCCTTTTGAAACTTTCCAGAGTTCCAGCACTTACTACAAAGTTGCTAAGCTTGTTCCACTCGTCCACCACCCTATTTGTGAACCAGTTTCTTCCTATCTCCCTCCTAAACCTAAACTTATCCAACTTGAATCCGTTGCTCCGAGTCCTATCCTGCTCGGATATTATAAGAACTTTATCTATATCCCCTTTATTGATTCATTTCACCCACTTAAATATTTCTATCATATCTCCCCGCACTCTTCGTCTTTCTAGGGAATGCAAGTTAAGTTTCTTTTAACCTATCCTGATATGGAAGCTGCTTCCCTAAGTCCCGAATCATTTTTTGTCATTCTTCGCTGCACCGACTCTAGTGAATTTATATCCATTCTATAATAGGGGCACCAGAACTGAACCGCATAATCGAGTGTGCGGCCTGACTAGCCCAAGATATAGCTGCAATAAGACCTCTGCACTCTGTTACTACACTTCTAGATATAAAACCCAATACTCTGTTTGCCTTATTTCGAACATTAACGCACTGTTTTCTAGGCCGTAGTCCGGGCCAATTACCCCTTTACGTCTCATTCACAAGGCGACTTCTCTAGGTTGATGTTGTTAAGGCTGTATACATTATAAGTATTTGTTCTTCCAATATTAAGTACGCTGCATTTGCTGGTGTTGAATTTCATTTGCCATTTTTCAGACCACCCCTGCAGTTTATTTAGATCCTCCTGTAATGCATTTGCATCCTGCCCTGAATTAATTTGCCGCCCTATTTTGGTGTCATCCGCAAACTTGCTTATGTCACTGCTGATCCCAGTATCTAGATCGTTAATGTAGATTATGAACAAGAGTGGGTCTAGTACTGACCCCTGGGGAACCCCACTGGTTACATGGCCCCACTTAGATTTAACACCATCTACGCTGACCCTCTGCGTTCTATCGGTGAGCCATGATTTTATCCAATTTAAAACTTTCCCCTCGATACCATGAGCTTTAATTTTTCTCAGAAGCCTCTGATGCGGTACTCTGTCAAATGCTTTGCTAAAGTCTAAGTAAAT
>NW_024746541.1:3624169-3814169 GCF_018991925.1 Homarus americanus | reverse complement strand
CATTATGTCTCTTTGCTTTCCTTATCTCGGTTTTAACCCTATTAGGTAATACCCTATAGTAGTCAGGAGGTGAATTTCGCCTGATTTATCCTTCTACCTATAGCCTTCCTTTGGCCAATGATGTTCTTGTAGAGCAATTAATTATCCATTTTAGGGTCTTTGTTGTCTGATCTGGTTTTGTATAGTATGTTCTGCCTTTGTGCATTAAGTAACTTTCACTATTTAAATTGTCGTGGAACTTCGGCAATCTCAGATCGTTATCAGGTCGGTGTCATCTTTTCAGGTTCACTGACCAAGCCGCGACACCCTCTCTTTGCTGCCTCTTTAAACTGTCCAAAGTTTGCCCCTTCTGAAATCTGGTACTTTGGTGGAATTTTCCTTATGTCTGCCCTGGAAATCTAACTAACTGGAATCGAATTTCTTTGTGATGGCTGTTTTACGAGTTGGTTCCCTACCTCGACATTGCTAATGAGGGTTTTTCTCTGTTCGACAGAACTAAATCCAGTATATTATTACCACCGTGTGGGTTCGGTTATATGTTGACTTGAGAAACAGTCCTGGATCATCTCGAGAAAATCCTCTGATTCACAAGGATTACCACGTAAGGTCAGTACAATCTGTTGGCAGGTTAAAGTCGCCTACTATACAGACTTTTTGTGCATGGGGAAGCCCTGCGCATTTCATCCCAGATAAGTCTCTCATTGTTAGCTATCAAGATTGGGTCTATATATTACTCCCTGTGATTAATTTTTCGACCGTCACTTAATTCTATCAAATTGTTTCTGTATTCCTCTCAGTTTTATTTCCTTATTTATTTCATACTTCAGATTATCCTAACATAGATTGCTACTCCGCCTCGCTTTCTGGTCTGCCTATCGGTATGATACAGTTTGTATCCGCAATTTGGTATTCGACTGGTAATTCACGTGTGTCTAGGTTGATCCATGTGTTTCAGTGAATGAGATTATATCGATTTTTCTAGAATTTATACCAAGGCTAATATCATCCATTTGTTTCTCATACTTCTACTGTTCGTATAGTATACATTTATGTTAGTAAGTGTTCTGAGTCCTCCTTACAGCGTTTAGTTTTAAACTCCTGTCTAATTTAGTTTTGTCATCATTCCTAACACTATTTCCTGTAATCTTTCACTTTGTTTACCCACTTTACCACCAGTCTCCTCCACCCCGTGCCCATATGTTCTCTTAGTAGTTTAAAGACTTCGATATCTTTTGAACTGCCCCTCTAGAGCCCAGCCAGGTTGCTCACGCCATCCTAGACAGGTGCACCCCATCCTAGCATAAAGGTCCCTTCTGCCATAGAAGTTGTCCCAGTTGTCAATGAATGGGACTGATATTGACTTGCAATATCTGTCCAAGGCGGTCGTTGACACCAACTGCCCTTGACAACCATTCACTGCCAACTCTCTTTCTAGGCAGGACACATATGATAGGGATCCCTCCCTTAGTCCTAATGCGATCTATGGCTGCCTTGAACTTATCAAGTTCTCTCTTTACACCGGCCAATATCATTGCCTCCTGCACTGAGGCAGAATAATGGGTTTGTTCCATTACCAGACAGATATTGTCCATCCTGTCAATTATATCCCCACACCCAGCTCTGGCAAACACACCCTCATCCTATTTTTGTTTTACAAAGGCCTGTCATGTACCTTACCTGTGAGTCATCAACAATTGAAGTTTTATACCTTCCTTGTCATCCCTGTCCTGACTATGCGAGCGTCAATTAGTCTATCAAGGGACTGAAAGCTTGAGCGAGGTTAATTACCTTAGCTGTTGTTGTCGTTGTTGTTGTATCCTTGGTGTGCTTCTTCACCACCAGCTTTGTCTTCCACTACTGACTTTCCACTCCTTGAGTTTTCGTCAGACACTGGCTTTACTTTCGTCCAACCTCTCTTTAACTTCTCAGCTCTTTCCTTAATTTCCAGGTTCTCCAAGTAGCCCTCTCAATTTCTAGCAGCCCTCGCCAATTCTTCAATGGAACACTCAGTTTGGTCAACAAACTCTCATACTAGACAGCACATGAACGAGAACGAACAAGGCACTGCTTTCAGATGCTGTTCTGATATTGTACTTATGTTGTTTGATTCTGTGCTGCGTTTTTCCTGTCTGTCCTACATAATTACAATTACATTTGCTACATGGAATACAATAAACACTTCCATTTCTCAAACTTGGGCTATTTCTTATTAACATATTGGTAATGGTTGAGTCATACTTGAAAACAACATTAATATTTAGTAGCTTGAGGGACCGAACTAACGGTACAAATTCATTACGATAGGGCAGAGTCAAAATATTCTTAAGTGTAGGAATTTGCCAGTTTGAGAGGAATGAAAGGAATTTTAACCCTTTTCCCGTGATTTTTATCAAGATTTATCTTATCCACATTTTCATTGTGGATCTACATGAAATATAAATTAGAGGAATTCATAAACATAAGTATAATGGGGGAGAGTACAACCTGGGTTGTACAGTAATAAGGTTGAACAAGAGGACAGAGCTTTCAGGATTATGTCTAGTTGGCAATTATGTTTATTGCAATGGTAATTACTTATTTATTTACATGATGATTTATGATAAAACGGTTTATGGTAAAATAAAAGCAGGTATTGTAAATATAGTAAGTGTTACAAGAAGTATTAATACTGACAATAGATAATTTTTAGAGATGATTTAAGGAAGGAGCATAGTCTTTGCTCGGATGTGTGGGTAAGTTGTTCCACACCTTCTCACCATGATATTTTATGGAGGTCTGGGACTGAGAGGAGCGCATGGGGGGTGTTCTTAGTAGCTCTAGGTGCCTTAAGTTGTATCTCTGATTATTCTGGAACTGGAAGTAATTATTGTCAAGCAAGTGATTGATAGATTTGTAAGCAAAGAGGGCATAGCAGTAAGTGTAAATATCTTCGAATTTTAAAAATTTAAATATAGCAAATTTTTCGTTTGTGTGATCTATTATTTTTTCAAGTAGATCATTGTCCGTACAACTCTCTTTGTGCAGTAACCAGAGATTGTGTTTTTGAAGAGCCAGAGGCTCCCCATAGTGTGTGACAGTGCATCAGATGTTGGTAAACAAGATCATGATAGATTTCTTTCATTGCTATGAGAGTGAGTGACTGTCGAGTGTGATACATGATACCGCACTGTTTATTGATTTTACTGTGAATGGCTTGTATGTGGTTTCTCCAGTTAAGTTTCATCAACAACAACTCAGAGGAATTTAGTATTTTGTTTGTGTTTCAGGACTATATTACCAAGGTACAGGGTTCAAGTCTGAGGTAAGTTTTTCTTCTGTGAAAGATCGTAGTGGGTTTTCTCAAGGTTAAAGGTCAATTACTGTATTACCCAGGTCCCGACTTTAGTTAATTCAGTGTTCATAGTTTTCATCAAGGAATGGAGGTCTGAGTTGCTGGCATAGATTACTATCGTCTGCAAATAAGTTGTATTTATGAGTGAACTGGCGTGGACTATGTCGTTTATGTACAACAAAAACAGTACTGGACCGAGAATTGAACCTTGGGGACGCCATACGAGATTGGCGAGGAGTCAGATTGGTGGTTATTATAACAGACATACTGCATCCTGCTGACAGATATGAGGGAAACCAATTGTGGGACAGGCCCCTAACGCCGTAATGTTCAAGCATTGAAAGGAGGATAGGTCGACAGTATCGAAGGCTTTAGAGAGGTCCAAGAATATACCCTGTAGAACTGACTGCCATCAAAGGAATTTAAGATGTCATTAGTAGGATAGCAGAGCACTCTCAGTCGACCTTCTAGCTCTCAATCCAAACTGGGAGTCTGTAAAGATGTTATTGGCATTGCAGAAGGAATTTAGTCTACTACATGCTAGCTTTTCCAGTATCTTACTCAAGGCTGGGAGAACTGATATGGGGCGGTAATTCTTGAAGAGACCTTTGTCCCGAGATTTTATATGCCGGGTGAACTTTAGCAATTTTCATTTATCAAGAAAAACACCACTAGTGAAGGAGGAGTTACAAATGTGTAGGAGAACAGGTAGTAATAAATGGGCTACTTTCTTAATGATGCTCATTGGTAAATTGTCGTAGCCTGCTGCTGCATCTTTGACATTTTTATGATGGCCAGTAATTCATGTGCTGAGGATTGTGTCTTTCCAATTTCAGTCGATTTACAGCACACAGCTGCGCACACAGCCATGTTTTTTTTTTTCAAAGACATCTCAGCATAGTTCAGTGCTCGTAAGAGTCCACCTGATGTCACTTGAGCCCTGGTACCAGTTTTGCTACAAAAGCTACTCTTTTGTTAATCAGTTCTGGCTCTGGTTTGGAGATGTGACCTGTCTCCATGTGTAAGTTTTCAATTTTTTTCACATAAGTGCCTTGGACAATAACTCCTCATAGCGTTATTCTGGGCAACTTCCTAATTTTTTTTTTGATGGGGAATTAGCCCACCCAAGAAGAGTCAAAACGACCCACAACTGGGCCTGGGGGCGAAAAAAAACAGAAAGAAATTAAAAATAGAGAACAATTAAGGTTATATTGTGTTAATCTATACCTCAAGATGCTGGAAAACCAGCTTTTAAAGCGAGACAGATTGTATGAGTTTAAACACAGAAGGTAGAGCATTCCACAGTTTGGCTGTGAGGAAAGAAGGAGGTACTTTAATTCGGGTTATTCTTCGTGTGAACGACATCCACAAAGAAACGGTGTGCAATTGCGGGCAAGACGTGTGTTCGAGCCCACGTATCTTGCCGCTAAGGTACACAGGAAGCCAAATCCACTGAACATTGCCCGTTAATGTACTCTGTAAAAGAGAGAGAGGAAACAACATTGGCGGCGAAGAGAAAGGTGAAGGATACCTGTCGACTAAAGGAGGAGAGATAATAAGCACGAAATGCTTTTTGATTCCAATTCATCTAATAGTTGGACAGAAGAAGAGCCATCCTGAGATATGAGAGCAGTACCTGTTAGAATGAACGCGAACTTTATATATACTTCTGAACATCTGCTCAGGAGTGAAGTAGCTACGGCATCTGTACAGCATTCCCATCTTTCGGGAGGTAGCTGTAAAGCATAATACCAAGGATGTGGCTCTAAGGACATATTGAGGAAATGGTGAGGCCTAATATATTTATTTCCAGAATTTGGCAGGATGATAAAGGTCTTGAAAATGTAACGGTCGAGATCGCCTTAATGTACAAAGTGTACTGGTAAATATTGAGTTTATTACTATTGAACTTAACTGAAGTTTGTACCTCCCATTCAGAGATGCTGCACAGATCCGCATTGATAGAAGTTAATGATATCAGTTCTAGAAACAGATCTAGTTTGAGAGCTAGGAGGAAGGAAAATGGAGAAGAGTGAAGAGTAGGAATCATCAGCGTAAGAATGGATAGAATTAGTTGTAGTGTGAAGCAAACTGATAAAAAAGAAGGAAGAGAGAGAGAAAGAACAGGAACTCTGTGGGACAATTACTACTGGTAGAGAAAGAGCTAGAGATCGTACCGGGACAACAACAATTTCACCCACTGCCTCAGACAATGTTTAAGAGCCGGTGTCGCATAGTCTGTTAATGATCGAATGGTGTATATAAATAGCGTTCTTAGGATCATATGTCCTGCACCCAGTTACTGGGTCCTGTCATGGCTTCACTATGTTGACTCTCTTGCCTATTGGGTCTTTAGATAGTTTATCTCAGTGTCAAATTTGATATTCCTTTGTCAATCCAGATGCCTGTATTTGCATACATTGACTCATTGTAGGGCAATACTTGTATTTGCAGTTGTGTTACTAGGCTCATTGCAGGGCCCAATCCTCATGGCTTCTTGGATTTGATTGATATCTTGAGCCTGAGACTCCAGCATACATTTCTACTGATGAGGTCTAGTGCTCTTGGACTTTTCTGATTTGGTTTCTGCTTTTACTATCAGTGCTAAGTCGTCAGCATAGCATAGCAGTTTGGTACCCTCTTGAAAGGAAGCCGACATGTTTTCCAAGTGAGGATGTTGAAGAGAGTTGACCAAGAACTCCTCCTCTTGTGGTGCTATTTTCCAGTCTTTTGTGATCTGAGACTTGTCTCTTGACAGGAAACTTGCTGTTCTGTTTTGAGATAGTCAGCAATCCACATACAGTAGGCATCCCTTGACGCCTTCCGCCAGATTGTTTGATAATGGCCCGTGCATTTGCCAGCTCAAATGCTTCTAGATCAATGAATACTACGATTGCCTTATTTTGACCAATCGATCCGAGGAGAGTGGCCAACCGTGTGCAGTGCTGAGACTTGGTGAATCCAAAGATACGGTGAAGTGGACCAGTTATCCAGAGAAGTCGTGGTATGACCATCCCATTTTGGCGGTTTTGGCTGATGCATGCTAAGTTAGTGATATTGGTCTGAAATTTGGGGACTGGTTGGGTTTGGGAATAGGAACAATGTTTGGCTCTTTTTCCAAGCTGACGGAGTTTGCCTGCCGACCATGATGCGTTGATAACTGTTAGAAGAGCAAGTTCACCACAAGTCCTGTATTGCTGAGCAATGAACAGGTTATACCATCACTGCTTGTTTTCTGGCCCTTCTGATCCTTTCAGGTAAACAGACACTCTGTAGTGTCAGTTTGTTCAATTGCATGTCTGACTACTACTTTCTCCAGTTGTACTTGCTGTAGATGAAGCCCTATTTTGAGTGTAGTTGAGCTGATGACGAGTTGCCCCACAAAGTGCTCTGCCTGCCGATTTGCTTCCTGTAGTGGCTGGGGGTGACAGGAGCTCTGGGCAGTTTTCCTTTTGTTATCCTGAGTTTTCTCCAGAGTTCACTCCAGGCTGGTGTGTGCACATTTATAGGTTGCACAATTACTGAGCCATTTGTCTTCCCTAATTTTCTGAGTAATTTGACAAGCATGTTGACAGCAGCTCAAAAAGCTCTCACTTCAGGGAAGTGGTATTGTCGGAGATGTCTTCAGAATGTGATGATTCTGTGATTCTTTTTCTTCACTTCTATTTGTAGGGTTTGTTTTTGGTATTGCTTTCTCTGCTGCGTGTTGTATGGCACCAGTAAGGTCCTGGTTTAGTTGGTCAATATCTTCTGCTGGTTCATAGTTCGAAAACCATTTTTGGAGTTCATCTTGATATAATTTCCAATTTGCTTTCTTGGTATTCCATCTGGGTGGCGGACGTGGGGGAGGAGGGAGTAGTTCCATTCTCAAAGTAGTTGTCGTTGCAAAGTGGTCACTGGTCAGTTCATCATCCATCTCCCACTGAGCTACTGGAACGAGCTCAGTGGAGATGAATGTGAGGTCCAATGTTCCTCCCAGTATGTGTGTTGGTTCCCCAGTATTAATGAGCGTTATTTCTGGAACATCTGTCAGCAGTTCCACTAGGTGACGACCATCCAGGTTCATTCTTGTGGTCGAATTGATCGTTGGATGGTGGGCATTGAAGTCCCCAGCAATGAGCACAAGTTCCTGTGTTGCTTGTGTCAGTAGTTCCCCGGCTTCTAGTCGTTTGGTAGGCGGTTTATAGATATTGTATACTACAAGACTGTCGTTTGCCAGGTGTATCCGAATAGCTTGTGCCTCTACTCCATCTCCACAGTGAACTGGTTCTACTTCTGAACTGGGGATGGTCGCCCTGACGAGAATCATGCTGCCATGGGAGTTGGGCCCCTTTGGTACAGAGTACTGTTGGTATCCAGGCAAGCGGAATTCTTGATCTTTGGACATCAGGGTTTCATGTAGAATGAAGACATCAATATTTTTAGCTAAGGCTGCTGCTTGTACAGTATACCGTTTAATGGACAGGCCTTGTACATTCCACTGTGTTATCTTGAGATTACAAGGAGGTGGGGCTATTCTATCATTGTCTCCTCGTCGCTGGTGCTGTAGTTGCTCTCGGCGTTCATGGTCGAGTCGCTCTCCTCCTCGTCCGTTAGGAGTGGTGGCCGTTTCTTGGGCACCTGCTCTGAGGGAGGAGCAGGAGGTGGAATCTCGGGAGTTTTTTCTTCTCTCTTCAGGGTGCTGTCGCTCTTGTCTGTGATCGTGTGTTTGCTGACGGTCTGTGCTTGTTGTTCTATTCCTCGTGATCTGTTGCAAAGAGCTTGAGGTTTCACGGTTTTGAGTGATCTCTTGGATGGCTAGTTCTTCCTCTTGTCTGATATCTGTCTCAAGGGCGTCGTCTGTTCCACTTGTAGTTGTGGAGTTTTGGGGGTCTGGTCTTCCTGCATCTTTTCTGTGAGCTGTGTCATAACTGCATTTATTATATTTTCGGTGCTGGTATCTTGTTTCTTTATTATAGTAGAGAAAGTCACTATCATAATGGTGATCATCTGTTATATTTGTTCTGTGAATGCTGCTTGTAGATTGGCAGGCTGGGGTGTATTCAGTTGGGGGTTGCAGTGTCCCAGGCAATATGGTGTTCTCCACCAATACTGGAGTGTTCTGTCCTTTTACTGCTACACAGCTCTGGAGCTGCGGTTGAGGAGTCCACTGGTTTGTCATGGTTTCCTGCATGGACTGATTTTGTCCCGGTGTCTTCAATTTTGTCCTGTAGCCTGGTGGAGGAAGTGCAGGGAAGGAATCCTCTGACAGTTGGGGCGCAGTGGGTGTTGGGTTGACTGTATTCTGTCGCTGTTGACCCCACACGACTGTGCTCTGAGGTGCTTCTGTTGTGTTTTGTGGTTGAATTTTTGCCATTGCAACTTTCATCCGCTCTCTCCTCTCTGGGCATGATGTGCTCCAAGCGTGATGTTTCTTTCCACAATTTGGGCACTTGGATATCGTGGCGGTTCCGTCCTTGTGTTTTTAAATATACATTTCTGTCTTCTTTGGCTGCAGATGCCACATCTCACGTTTTTGTGGCACCTGGATTGGTGATGTCCAAATTCCTGACATTTGTAGCATCGTAGTGGTCTACCTCCTCTGGGACTGTCCCCTTGATGTCCACTAGCACTTGCCTTGTCTGTGCTTTGTCCTGACTCGTAACACAGCGCTCTGCCTTGGTCACTTTTGGATGTTTTATGATGACTTCTACAGGTAGTTCCAGAGGATATCGTAGTAGGACCATTCTGGTTGTTTTCTCCTCGGGGTCTAATGGTATTATCTTGACCGTCTTCCCGTTGAGATTGGTGACCTCGCTGAGGATCTTTGCTGTGTTGTGGTCTTAGGGGGAAAGTATCAGGTCTCCAATTAGATTTGGCTTCACACTGAACTTGATGTTCTTGTATTCTAGTTCCAGTGCTACCACTACCTCGTATGCATGGTTGAATTCGGTTTCTTTGGGAATCTTGTACTTCATCACAGTTGGAATCGCGAAGGTGTGTGGTTCTGCCACGGGGTGGATTGCTGGGGACATTTTGTCTATGTCGGAGATGTTGTTTTCCTTCCGAGGCCTCTTGTGGCATTCTCCTTCCATTGGTTACGTCTCTCTCGCTCGTCTTAAATCAATAAATTGACAATGAAGGCTCACTACACGTACCTAGTTCCTTGTTGCCTTAGGACCAGTGCCGTAGCCAACCCCCCCCCCCCCTGCCTCCTCACCAACGGGCCTATAGATTGCAGGTTTGGTTTTGGGCAACAGACTCCCCAAAAAGGAGGAGCCTACTCTACACTATCAGCTAAACTCACCGGCCCAGCTCACACCCCTCTGAGGGGCTCCTTTGTGGCCTGTCCTAACGACAGTTCCCGCAGGGTTCGTTAATACTGGGAGAATCGGTGAGGTGCACTAAGAAATGTGAGCATAAAACACAGAGAAACAAGCAAGTCAATTCAACAGAGACGAGATATCCACGTCAAAGTGAGAGTGGCGTGTGTGGCGACAGTAAGTCTGGCTAGGCGCCGTCATTAGCAAGTGGAAGCACGTGGGTCGGGAATAACTGCGACACGCGTCTTCTCACCTGGGTGGCTCACGCTGCTCTCTGTGTGACTACTAGGCAGCCCGCGGCCCCTTATAGACGCCTCGTCAGATGCTTCTCGAACATCCTAGAATCACCCAGAGACGCCTGGGAGATTCTAAAACGTTCTACTCTGATCGAAACTTACAATATTAAGTAAATCAGAACTGAAATCATCCAATACACTCAAAAATATTCTCATAATTAATACATCAATATCATCAATATACACGAAATTTTCACTAAATTTGCCAAAAAACTGTTGGTTGGGATAGAAAATAATCAAAACACCTTTTTACAAAATTGTAATACGAAATTATGCCTAAGCATAACAATACTTTCTTTTGGACACATAACCAAGAGGGATTATTATGTGGATTATATTCCTAGATCAACTAAGGTTCATGGATTGATATTAGATATGAAAAACTATTAGTTATGCAGCCATCAGTGATAAATGTCAACGTCAGTAGCAGTAGAGAGAGTCTACATTAGGTGCTGTAGATATAGCATAGTATTTCTTATGACTTACCACCTTCGTGCATTAGTGCCGTCTGAACGTTGACATGTCCAGGGTCAGTAAACAATTCTGTTTCGAGGTTGAATATAACATTTATCAGAGCCGTCGCCCCCACCTGTCTTGGACCATGGCCAAATATGTGTATACCAGCAATGAAAAAAATCTTCATAATATCTTATGTGTCCTTCTTATTCCTGCAAGTTCAAGGTATTTTTTTTTTAAGTCTTGAGACAAGAGTTCAGATAATGCCTCAAAACGTATGAATATTCCCTTGAGGACAGTTTGCTGGTGATTCATGGAAGTCGTATTTCATGGGTTAGACCAAAAAGTATACAGCACAACACGAACAATAACTAAATTCACGCGACAATATCAGGTTTGAGTAGCTGTTAGTAGTTGATAATGCTTGGACGAATGGCCCATTGCCATCCTCAAGCCAGTGAAGGAGGTGACATTGATTGAAAGACTTTAGTAGGATATATTTTTAAGCTTATATAAGAAATAACATGGTAGGAAGATCTTCAAATTTAGTAGAATTAGTTTTTATACAAAAACCTTCTACCTGGTTGCAGTTATTAAACACTAGCAGAAACGCCGCCCTCTGGCCGACTCATTCACTAGGCCACGGTAGGACGCCACCCTCCGGGAGGCTCTACATTGTCTCACTGTTCAGTCCCCAAAACTTCTTCTTCCATCAATAGTTCATTAACGGTGCATGTAAGTTCCACCATGTTTTTCACTACAACGGTACAGCAAAGTATATTTTTTTAGCATTAAACTGTTATTATTTTATTGTCTTATCATCACTACATATAACACCACCCATCATCACTACATAAAACATCATCCATCATCACTACATATAACACCATCCATCATCACTACATATAACACCATCCATCATCACTACATATAACACCATCCATCATCACTACATATAACACCATCCATCATCACACATACCATCCATCATCACTACATATAACACCATCCATCATCACTACATATAACACCATCCATCATCATACATATAAAACCATCCATCATCACTACATATAACACCATCCATCATCACTACATATAACACCACCCATCATCACTACATAAAACATCATCCATCATCACTACATATAACACCATCCATCATCACTACATATAACACCATCCATCATCACTACATATAACACCATCCATCATCACTACATATAACACCATCCATCATCACTACAGATCGGCAAAGTAGTTTCCGAGATTCTCGTGCGGACACACACACAAACAGACATACTTCTTTGTTTTATATAGATAGATTTGTAGAGTTACAAAAGGATTCTACTGGGAGAAAAAATATGGAACATTATGAACAGATTACTTTATAATAAATCTTGATGTTTGGTAATAATTATAAAATCACATCGCCAAAATTATATTCTTGATGTTTTAAAGACTTCAGAATTAAACGGAGGCACTTACAGGAATGTACACTCACGCGCCACAGTTTCGACGTACCCTCTACCCCCACTCCTGACTCTATGGAAGTCGTACTTAGCTTCATACCAAACGTCCCCCACACTTCCCCCACTTCCCCCACCCATCGTTCAGTGGTGCAATGTGGTAGCTGGAAGCTTCGCTGGATTGTACGAATAGCTGCTCATGATGCAATTTTTGAGAGAATATATGCCCGATAAAGGTTTTTTAGTGACTCACAACACTTTATATACCATCACTACACTTAACATCACTATACAAGAGGGACCGTTCGGTTTTCAGCCCTGACTACGACTTCCCTCGAGCCAGGAGTAGGGGTAGAGGGTACATGGAAACTATGGCGCGTGAGTCTACAATTGCTAGGTAACAAAATTTAAATCAGAAGCAACTTTCAATTTCAGCACGGGAAGGGGGGAGCAGTGAGTTGTAAAACATACTTTGCTCTATCTTTCTTCCTTTTTTAATTATGTCTGGAAAATGTCAAATTAATGCAGGAAACAGGGATGTGTGAAGAAAGGGTGTGGTTTGCATAAGAGTAATATTCGAATGAAAGAATAAGCAATAGATAGAACAATAAGAGAAGTAAGTACAAGTAGAAAGGGACTAGGAAATATAAATATAAGGTATGAGGAACAAAAAAGGAAGTAATTACAGTTGTCAATCCACTCTCTCCGTGAGGTGTGAACCCCGGGAGTACTGACATGTGAATCCGAAGCATTCACCAAATATAGGGTAGATATGGAATGACTTGAAGTCTCTGAATCTCTATAATTACAACTTTCATGACCCAATAAAAAATGGATGCATTTTATTATATTGATCTTGTGTAATAATACGAGAATGCATGTTTCTGTAACATACCGGGACAGCTCCTCATGAAATATATTACCAGATTACTGAATAAAGTCGGGTCGGGGGCGGGTGGGTCAAGCATAAAAATCGTAGGTGTTAAGTGTACAATTATAACATTATTAAACTAATAGAATTTGTGCATTTGACTTTTTTATTTCCCACAAAACACCCTTAAATGGGGGTTGGATAACTTCGTTGGCAACTAACTGAAAGTGCCCAATGCCAGATTGCCGAATTTTTTTTATTGTTTTAATTTTTTGTCATCCGATCAGGAAAAAGTGCCTACAAACACTTCGGGGTTCCCACAGGGTGTTGTCATCAAATTTCATAAAACAAAATGAACAATGCAGTTTTCTGACCTACTGGGCGCGTGTTTTGAACATAAGGGAAAAACTGGCAATTCGAAGGACTCAATGGCACATTGCCATTATTATTATCATTTTGGGGGGAACACATCATGTCAAAAAGCAAAATGTAATTTTTTCGTGATCAATGACCTCTATTACCCCTAGGTGCAAAAATATAGTAATGTAGCATTCCTGCATCATAGCTAGAATCTTGATGAGTCACTCAGACGCAACCAGTTGTATATAATACCTAATCTTTACGTTCCTTATATCATCCCATATCATATATGGCGCTCAGGGGTGCAGGGGTCTTGGGGATAGGGGCTAAGAGTAAGGGTTGGAGTAGTCGGGGAGGTGGATCAGGGAGAAGGGTGTGTCAATTTCAGAGGTCGAAGTGCAACTTTAGGAATTTTTCTGATGGCGGGTCATCAAATGATGCATTTTGAGATTAGAGGTGTCCTGCCTACATCAATTTCCATTTTAAATTTTGTGATTTACGCCAAAAATGCTCAATTTTCCTGTTGCTATCTATCACCATTATACTGAAATGAGACACTGTAAAATCGTATTTGCAGGTTCATTGAGAAATGTTTGACATTAGGTATCTAGGTTTTTTACTTTCCTCTTTGTAGTAATGATCGCGAGCAAGAACACAAGCCACACACGGAACCTCTGTATTACAACGACTGACTCTACTGTTGCAAACGCGATATACAAAAGCGGCCACACAATGCAGACACCATGTACAGACACGTGCACACACACACATACATATGTTCACATAATATACTCTTCACCTCTTGAATTTGGTGAGAGAGGCCAGATCCTGCTTGCTCCTGTTCCTAGACACCAGAAGTCTGCTCACTAATTGGGACTTGACCATCCCATCCCTTTTCTCGTGACTGTAGACATGGGCAGCTGCCTCTGTGACCAGTTTGACACACCTCTCCACACTGTGAGCATATGAAGGCCAGTCTGGCACTTCCATAGACCTGTTCACAACTGCTTGACTTGAGTTGTGGTGAGGGAACAGGTGAGGGGAGGTTCAGTGACCCCAGTGGTCCAGTCTATCAGCTCTGGCAGCTTGGTGGCATCTGGGTTTACGTCAGGTGTTCTCCAGGGCCTGACAGCGTTGTCACCAATCTGTGTCTCCTCATCTCCCTCCCCCCTCAACTCCAGTACCCTGTCCACTGCCTCTCTCCTCTCATTATCCACCTCACTGTACAGCAGGGCCTGCAACACTGACTCTAGGTATGCATACTGTATAATATGGACACGAAGTAGTACCTTAAGCTGTGTATTCTTATATTACTCTATTAATTATGTATAGTAGAGTATTACAGAACATGTATTAATCCTATGTAATGTTCCATTTATTATGCACCATGTTATGTATATGTATTATCATATTTACATATTATGTATTCAGCTTGTGAGCGCTGGCATCTGTGCAAGCCAGCGCGGAGTGATACATGGAGTTGAGATCGCTAGTCCTTATGGCGTGGAAGCCACTGTTTATTTGTTCCTCTGTATTTGTCTCCCGTACGAGAATAAGAACCTATTTTCAAGATAACAAGTGTTTGCGTATACCCTCAGTAGTGTAGAACATTTTGGGGGTATCAAAGACAGACATAGATGGCGCAGTGAGATTTCTCAGTGAGATTAAGAGTGAATTTAGCCTTCCCACCGGACTGTGTTGTTAATGGCGTCTCGTCTTCAGCTTCGCCAAGGATTTACAGCAAGACTACAAGCCTCAGGATTTACAGTGTTGTGAAGTGCTATGCTGTGTAAAGTGCTGTACTGTGAAGTGAAGTGTTCTGTGAAGTGCTGTGTTGTGTATTTTAATCAGAATTGTCCGTGCAAACTGCAGTCAGATGACTGAGGGAGATGCCCAGCAGTACATCCTGCTCATGGTCATTGAGTGACTGAGCAGCGAGCAGTAAGACAACTTCAGTTCAGTTGCGACTTGCGCCGAGCTGCCTCTATGTCTCGCAGTGCAAGCCTCCCGGCAGCGAGCCATACACACACACGCACTCACAGGCCCACTTTATATTAAATTCTTGTGTATTACTTTAAACTTCTGTAATTCTGTGCATAGATTACGAGGGGTTGACCCGGTCTCTTGCACAGATAGAGTACAGAAGCTGTCAGCATGTCTCACAGGGATCAAAATGATACCCTGGACGATGGGGTTATGAGTTTAAGTTTGGGAGATCTCTCCCCACCCACACTCACGCCCCACGCTCCCCACATTGGCAACGCCCAATCACCCACAGAATCTCCTCGTTCGTCGCGAGCAAGCTCTCCTGCGGTGCCTGCGTCCAAGGATCTCCTTCAACTGATTAAGTGGATGGAAACTTCTCGACGCCAGGACGATGTTGCAAGGAGAGAAGAGGAAGAAATTCGGTACAGAGAGTCTGAAAGACGACGCCACGAAGATGAACAAAGACGCAGAGAACTAGAAAATATACGTAGAAGTGAGGATGACCTGAGAAGAAGAGAGGATCAAGCCAGATTTGAAGCCTTGATTTCCCTGTTAGCCTCCCCACAACGATCTACTCTACAAGATTCTTCTGCTACTACTAATGCTGATACGACTAGAGGTACTGGTACCTCATTTCCCAGAGTCGGTTCAACAATTCCTCAAAAGGCTGCAGCACAAACGCCTCCCTCTCTGAAGTCTGACGCTTCTTATCAGATATTTCGGGAATGGCGTCGACGTTGGCAAGACTATGCAACAATGGTTGACCTGTCAAGTTTACCACAGCCTAAACAGATGATACAGCTTCGTATGTGCCTGTCCTTGGAGACACAACGTACTCTCGAGCACACACTTCAAGTGCCTCCTACGACAACTCTGACTGTAGAGGCCGTGCTTGACAAGTTACAGGAACATGTTAAGGGACAGCGCAACGAAGCACTTAGAAGAAGAGAACTCCTCCAATGTAAGCAGCTTGATGGAGAATCTTTTGATGCATTTTTTGTAAGACTGAAAAGATGTTCAGAGGAAGTTGATGTTTGTCCTGGAAATTCTCAAGTTTGTGAAGAGACACAACTCAAGACAATCATTTTAACGGGTATTCGAGATGAAGAGCTAGTTCAGCGTCTCATTTCACTTGACCCCACTTCCTCCCTTCAAGATGTTGTTACAAAATGTCGAGCGTACGAGGCCGCCAGGTGTGCGACTTCAGCTTTACGCTCACAACCTGACCAGGTGAGGGCGGTGTCTTCCTACAGAAAGGGTAAGAAGCAGCAAGGTAACCCCACCCCTCACCCTCCAGCTACACCTTCAGCAGCAGCTTTGTGTAACAGCTGCGCGAGACAGCATGATGCCTCCCAGTGCCCAGCTGCTCAAAGCGTGTGCAGAAGTTGCGACCGCCAGGGTCACTGGGCTTACACAGTCAAGTGCCCTGCTAGCAAAGTTCAGTGCAGACTTTGTGGTCGTGTGGGCCATTATGACAAATGTTGTCGTAAGAAGACACAGAAAGGACACCACCAAGGATCCAAGAAGTCATCCTCAGGTAGTGCTGGCGCGCCCCCTCCTTCTGGCAAGCATCAAGACGCTGTGTCCAGTCGTTCCTGCCGTCGTGTACATTGTTCCACAGACACGACGCCCCAGCACATCAGTGTCGTCATTTCTCACGGTAACTTGTCATCCAGTCTTCAGATGTTACCTGACACCGGTGCTGACGTCTCAGTAATTGGTCCACAACACTTAGCAAGTTTGGGAATACCCCGGAGCAACCTACAGCCCCCTCCTCAGACAACGAAACTGACAGCTGATGGTTCCAAGATGGCTCCAGCTTTGGGATCTTTCTGGGCTACTCTTACCTTTGGTAAGCAGTCTTGCTCAGCCCGGATTGATGTTCATGATGGGATCCCGACTCCGCTTTTATCATATGGCCATTGTCAAGAGTTGGCCATTATTTCCAAGGAATTCCCCAAACCTATTTTAAAGGTCACCCATGTCAACAGGTTGAAGGAACTCCCTATCTCTAATAACACGTCCCCTTCTGATGCAAGAGCTTACCTTCTCAAGGAGTTTGCTGACGTGTTGGTTACGAAGAAATCTTTAGGATCCACACCACTCAAGCCGATGGTGGGTCCATCTATGAAGATTCATCTTAAGGATGGTGCCACATCTTTTGCCATCCACACTCCTCGTTTGATTTCTCACGCCTACAAGGAGCTAGTTAGACAAGAGCTTGACTCCATGGTTGCTCAGGGAATCATCAAGCCGGCCGGAGTGAATCGGCTGCTTGTGCAATTAACCAGTCCGTTCACATATATTTATTATTTGGGTTTAAGTAACGAAACCCAAAAGGTAGTTCCTTTGTTCAATTATAAAAGGGTTGTATATATAATTCCTGAGTGTAGATCGACCGTAAGTCTCACTGTATAGGAGTAAATGAGAAGGGGACGGCGTTTATGTATTATAAACGTTAGGTCACGTCCTTAAGATATAAGTTGATGTGAGAGACTGAAGCTTGAGGGCCTCGCAGTGCGGGCTTACAGAAATGCTGACTATGGGACTCGCCCTCTTGGGAGAGTTGCCCGCTCACATGTCCAACTCATGTCTTACTCATAGACAGTGGAAAGTTACAGGGTGGTGAATGTGAATATAATATCAGATGTATTGACCTATTTATATAATATGTTCTGTTGATGAGACAGGGGCCCATTACATCGCTCGGTCACCTACCAGCCGAGCTCCGTGAGGCCTAAATAACTCACAGAGTACAGTACATCCTAGACAAGCCTAACCATGTTATAAACAGATATGAAGACACTAAGCTGGGGATTCTACTACTGTAGAGGTATTAGCTACTACAGGGGACCTAGACTTTAGTGTCGTACGGGTTAGTATGTTATGAACAATGTTGAATTTGGATGATACTGCCCTGTAATAACAGAACAGGAACATAATTGCCAGAATTAACAAAATAGAGGGAATTGTAAGACTTGGTAGTGCATATTCCCGTGATAGGTAAAATGGCAAGTTATTTTTCAAATCAGCAAAATGTGTCTCGTTGAAGAAAGCTAAAACTTTTAATTTCTCTGATACTCTTTGAATATCCTTAATAGTGAAATTCATTATAGGAAGTTGAATTAAAGCAGACTTGAGTTTTCGATTTAAAGCAAAATGCTGATGAGTAGGCAAGGCAAGGTCCGTAATGTACTACAAGTGATTTCACAGTAATCAGGAGCCTTGTAATGCCCTTTCACAACTAGCTGCTTAACACCATCATGGCATTTTAAAATTACAGTAGTGAGATATGGAAAGAACAAATACTGCACATTGTGAAGATGAGCGTGGAACACAGTCTTTAGACTAACTGGCCTATAACTGCATTGCGCCAGCGCTGTGCGTACATTTGGTTGTATGACTGCCAATTCACATATTCCCTATGCAGCAGGAATAAATGCAAACATGTAGGCTGGAAATTCGTATAGGTGTAGATAAGACGACTTACACCGTGACAGTACCTCAGAATCCTCTATTGATAACAAAGAATACTCTTCATCTACTAAGAAAAGTTCTTTAGGCCTATCTAGGGTATACAGTGTGTCGTTCACAAACCAAGGGAAGGGTTCTAAATGCCATGCATTAAACTCATGTTGCCCTCGCATAGGAATGTGGATCAGAATTGCATTGTGCGTGAGGGTTGACTCCAACAGTGGGTAATAATAGTGAACCTCATTGTCATTGAAAATAGGAGTTAAATGATACTGCAACTTGGCTATTTTTAAAGCTTCAAGAAGCGTCTGCACAGGCACAAGCTTCGCGTCCACACGTCCTATCCCGGCATCTACAATGCTGTCTATTAGTTCATTTTTAGAGGTTACAATTTTATGAACTGAAATTTCCGCAGCATGCAAATATTCTGTGAAATAAAGGAGCCATTCTAATGTCGGGATTGCTTTCTGTAACCTAGTAACAATCCTCGAAACTTGGTTAGACTCCACTATGATTGCATTAACCTTTGATTCTAGAGCAGTAATCGCGTGAAAGGTTTGAGAAATAACACGATTCTGTTGAGATACAGCCTGAACGACAACGTTCATTCGGTCCCCCAATTTAGCTACATCATCGGCCGTTGCCGTGCCAAACAAAGCGCTTTGGATGAGACCCACAAAATTAAAGAGACCCCTTTTTCGTCGTGCCTGAGAATGCACTTCTTGAGCAAGATCCGCTTGAGACGCAGGTAGATTTTTCCCAACATCGACGAGAAACTCGCGAAGGTTCTGGAGACGAAAGTGTAGAAGGTCTATAGTTTGTGAAACTATTGTCGAATTCTTCGAAGCTGTGCTGAGACCATGAAGGATGTCCAATGCTGATTGTAGTTGGCCGTCGACGTTTTCCATCTGACGCGGAAGTTGGAGTAGTGGCTGTAGTTCATACTTGATGTTCACCACGTCCTCAACTATGAGAACGCGTCCGAGAGGTGCCACAAGTGCACCTGGTTTGAGGACTGATGTGGACATGTCTGTCAACACAACGGTGCCACAACAGAGTAGAAGCAACACACTGAAGATCCAAGCCATTCTGTAAGGAATTACAAACGATTTAACGTCTACTCGCAGAACGTAGTTTCATACAATAGTCATTTGGGACACTCTGCTTCTGGACAATCTGTAAGGATGTATCAATCACATCATCATCAACTGGAGGTAATACATTTATCTGGGTCTTCTTCAGACGATCCGCGTGCACGACATCTGCGATCTGTGCATTAGGCTTCCAAATTTTGAATTTGTTGCCTGATTCTTTTGAGATTATGCGGAATGGACCAGAAAATTTTGCCGAAAGTTTGGAGTTCCTTTCAGGTTCTCTTAACATAACAGCGTCCCCAACGTTTAATGCGACAGGTTTAGCATGTTTATGTTGTTTGATGATCATTTCGGCGCGTGACGCCGCTAGATGTGATCGTACTTGGGCATGAATATCTGTAAAGACATGAATTTGTTTTGCCGCGAAATCATCCGTATTATAAACCGGGTATGGCGCATCTGTAAGGATGTCGTAAGGTAGACGTTTATCTGTACCATAGACAATGTAGTAGGGTGTTTTGCCCGTAGAGCTATTAACTGACCCATTTATAGACGCTGCAACCTGCGGTAACCAATCCTCCCATGCGTATTGAAAACCACTGACAATTGGACGCAGTATTTCTAGGATTTTACGATTGGTTCTTTCAACAAGGCCATTAGCCTGTGGATGATAAGCTGTCACAAAAGTTTGTTTAATACCATATTGTGCACATATATGCGCTACTAGCTGATTCTTGAACTCTGTTCCATTGTCAGAGAGCAGAACTTTAGGCGTAGTATATGGACATATAAGATTCATCACTAATGCATAGGCTACTGCTTCGGCCGTTTTGCTTTTTAGTGGGACCAAGACCACGAACCTTGAAAAATGATCCACACACACTAAGACGTAGCCTGATCCCTGATGACTCATTGGGAGTTGTAACAAGTCAATAGCGACTGTGTCAAACGGACGGTCTGGTGTAGGATATTGTAGAATCGGGGCAGGTGATCCTGTTGAACCTTTATGTTGAGCACACGCCAAACAATTAGCTATGTGTAATTCTATGTCTTTCTTCATAGTGTTCCAGAAATACTTCTTTCGTAAATCCGCTAAGCATTTATCACGACCTTGGTGACCTGCCTGTGGGACATCATGGAACAATGTCATTACTGCTTTGCACAACGTGTCAGGTACGACTATTTGAGACACATTACCCTCAGGAGATTTTCTCGTCCTATTGAGTATGTTATGTCGTAATTCAAACTGACTTAAGGGAAGAAATAACTTGGGGAGTTTAACATCCTCGCCCGATTCGAGAGCAAAAATAACAGCTGACCAATATGGGTCGCGTCGTTGCTCATCTTCCAGTTGCGAAAGAGTGAATGTTGATACAGGCATGACTGGTGCTATATTTCTTGACAGAGCGTCGGCGACAACATTCGCCCTCCCAGGTAAATACCTAAATTCGGGGTCAAACTCTTGAATTGTCAGATACCAGCGTGCTAATCTGCCTGATAAGTTTCTGCCATGGAACAGTTCGGTGACTGCCGCATGATCAGTAAAAACAGTTATCTTGTAGCCAAAGATAATGTCTTTGAACTTCTTAAGTGCCCACACAACGGCTAACGTTTCTAAATGCGTCACCGAATAACGTGTTTCAGCATCGATTAGTTTGCGACTTGCAAATGCTATCACTCTAAACTTCCTACGCGTATCCTCTTGCATGAGCACTGCTCCGACTCCAATTCCGGAAGCGTCAGTACAGAGAGTGAAAGGTTGAGTGTAGTCTGGGAATGCTAGAACCGGGGCATTGGTTAGCGCTGTCTTCAATGCCGTAAAACTTTCTTCGTGTTCAGCATCCCATATAAACATTGCATCTTTTTTGAGCAACCTCGTTAGGGGCGATGCTAATGTTGCATAGTTCTTGATAAAGGAACGATAATAACCAGATAAACCGAGAAAGCTACGCACATGATCATTTGAGGTAGGACGCGGGAACTGAGATACAGCTTTGACTTTATCATTAACTGTATGTATGCCCTCACCGTCAACTACATGACCAAGGAAATGGATTCTGGATTTTAAAAACTCGCACTTCGAGAGTTTTATTTTGAGGCCTGCTGTGGAAAGTTTGGCCAAAACTTCACTCAGTTTAATCAGATGGGAATCGACGTCCTTACTGACTACTATTAGATCATCCAAATAAGCGCAGACTGTGTTACCAATTAGTCCGGCAAACAGGGTGTTGATCATTCTTTGAAATGTTAGTGGGGCATTTCTGAGACCAAATGGCATTCGTAGAAACTCAAAGTGGCCTAGAGGCGTGCTAAATGCCGTGATTTCTCGTGATTTCTCATCGAGTGGTATTTGCCAATACCCACTAAGCAAATCTAAGTTGCTAAATACCGCATTATCCTTGCCTAAGGATTGCAATATGTCGCTCAAGATAGGCATAGGGTACCTATCAGGGATCGTTTGATCATTGACGCGCCTGAAATCTATGACAGGGCGCCATCCACCATCCTTTTTCGGGACGAGGAATAATGGGCTATTAAAGGGGGATTTTGAGTGTCTAATAACATTCTCATCTAACATACCCTGTACCATATCTTGCACTACAGCGCGCTGGCTATGAGGTAGTCTATAAGCTGGTACGTAAATAGGGTTGGTTCCCTCCTTTAACGCTATATGATGGGATGTTAAATCTGTCTGACCTAGCGTTTCCCCTGGCAAGGCTACTATATTTCTATAGTCGGCAAGCAGCTCTAAAAGGCGTGTCTTGCCCTGTGGATGATCGATCACCTTAACATGTGGCGCTATTTGATCTATCCTGGCCAGTCGAGTCTGTTGGCATTTCGCAACAATACCTCGAATTGGGAATTTAGTAGGTTGCACTTCGACATTGTTGTGATATACTAGAAAATCACACAAATAACATCCTTTCTTTAAGATTCGTTGAACGCCTGTTCGATTTAGAATCAGTACGTCGGTCAAACCACCAGGGCGTATAGTGCTCAGGGTAGATTCACATGACAGCCCTTTTACCTTGCATGTTTCCGGGAGACACACAACATCTGTGCCCGTGTACACGTTGGGTAGTTCGACAGTTGCTTTGGTGATTTCCTCATTTTGGTAATGGAGAGTACTCTTCAACACTGCTGGTACGATCGTCCAACTCTTGCTGCTGTAATCACGCTGGGAAAGTGTGTGGTTGAGGTCAAGAGGTATCTCTGACGCATGATCCGCCTTCCTCTTAATAGGATTGGTAGACAACACTTTCGTCCTAGCGGTGAGCATAGGTTCAGAATGACTCATTGCTGTGTAGGAAACACCTTTAAACGTAACACTATTATTACGTGGAAGAACGTCTATCATGTTCTTTCGAAGAGTTGGTAGACCAAGTAACCCGTCGGCTGGCAAACTAAACTGCTGGACTATATAGAAGTCCGCGTAGAAGGGAGAACCACGTCTTGAGAATCTGAGTGGTAACGTCACCATTCCTTTGATGCTCAGCTGAGTACCTGAAACTCCTTCGAGCTCAGCGTTACTAGGCCTCCATTTGAAGTTGCGGTGAGGGAATTTACGTTGTAACTCGTGATATGATGTCAAGGCCAATACATTAGCGCAAGCACCTGTGTCTATATCAAGAGCCAATCTGGTATTATCCACTCTCACCGGCACTGACAACACTTCCACTTTGCTAAGCGCCGCTACTAACGAGGCCGCTATAGAAGTGCTGTGAGGAGGGGTGGGGATTACCCTATCTATCCCTCTCCTTGTTGTGGTGTGCGCTGGTCTTCCCCGATTTGTGAAGAGCGCACCATTTGCGCGCTTTCTGGGTAAGAGGAGGTGCTGGTTTGGCTCCCTCACTGTTTGACCTTGAGAATGGCTTTGCACCGGGTGTGGCCTTAAAATTTGCACTATTACCTCGGAGCTGAAAACAATCTTCCATTACGTGGCCACGTTTATTACAATGTGCGCATCGTAAAGATGTTTTCTGTTTATATGTCAGGCGGGGAGGAGCAATCGGAGCTAGCTGTGTCGCATAAGGAGTCTGGGAGTGAGGCATCTGCGCCATCTGAGGCAGCTGGGGTTGCGGTGACGTCACTGAGGGCTGCGCCAGTAAGGGGCCCGTAGCCTGGGGACAGAGCTTGTTTGCGTATTCCACCATATCCAAGGGTGGTTCATACTGTACTTCCTGTGCCCGGCTATATAAGGGACGACGGACGGAAAGGAGAAAACTTATTAGTTCTATCAATGTTTCCACATTGTCCGCTGGCATATCACCCCGTGCGTTGTACCAGTCTGAGGACCGGAAGGTCGCATGCATATCCTGGCGAACCTCGCCTGCAATGTCGACAGCGTCGACAGGCGTTTCATTACGTATACCTGGAGTACAGCGATCCAACCATCTGAATATCCATTGCAGCTGGCCCAGCTGTGACCTACCCCCCAAAAATCCCAATTAACGTTCTCTTAAACTTTTCATAATCAGGGCTTTGGAAACCAAACGCATTCAAACGACTGCCGCCATAGGAACCCTGTTTATATGGGAACGTACATATGCTTTTTTTTCTTCATCAGTCGTTATGTGACTAGTGCGCATGCTATCTTCACATGCACGAATAAAATGTGCAACCCTATAATCATCTTGTCCCGTGAAATTTCGAACATAGTCGCCGCGCTGCATGATATTAATAACATTATCAGATTTAGGTGTGGTAGTAGTACTGGTGTGAGGGTTAGAGGACGCCATTGTAGTGTTAGTATTAAGCAAGTTAGTATTCTTACTCTTAACAGAAGGCTGGGTTAATAAGGTTGTTACGGATTTAGCAACAGACACACTATCACCTGTAACAGGGGTAACTGTTTTTGTATACTTAGGTGAGGTACTATATTGATTACCAGATCGTAGGGCACGACGGTTTAAGTCGTCAAATGATTCGTCAATAACATTCCCACTACTTCCTACCGACTCATTTAACTGTGATCCCCACTCAAAATCTATATCAGTCTGGGCTTGATCATCGACGAGTTGGTTATAAGCATACAGTTGCGCTAGGCGTTCAATGTCATCCACATTAGACATGGGAAACTTAGAAATTATCTATTAGTCCCCCTTGGGTCAATGAATACTTAACAGTAAGCAGATCACTTGCCTCTCGTTTACAAGACAAATGAATATGAATTGTAGTTAATTATTAAACTATCAATAAGAAGACAGACACTTATAAACCACAGTAAATTATAGGATTTCAATACATTAATCTTACATTCGACACTTTATCATTTAAATAATCCTATCCGACGAACCTATCTGTGTGAAGACATCTTTCGAACGTGTTCATGTGTGTAGAATTATGTAATTTAAATACCTATTTATACAGGGTATTACGTCTGTATAGAAAATGTGATCCTTCAAGCCAAGTTCTGAGTCGAGTGGGTGGAGGGTGGGCGGGGCCTCTTCCTAGTGATGCCCTCGCTGCTCCGGTTTCCTTGGCAATGATGAGACTCTTCTGCCTTGGTGAGAGACGAGTCCACTGCAAACTAGGGGAGTTTCTCCACAGGAGATCAGAAACTGCTGATGATTGGTTATCACTCTGGTCGTTGCTGGGTCGCTAGCGAAACTGCAGTGTGCCAAGTCTTCACAGTCTAGGTATATATGGAGATCTTGTATGATGATACCGGAACTTCATAATTCACGCTGGCAACACAACAAAACTATTCAGCTGCTAGTGAAATACCAATTGTTAGTCCAGGTTATGAAACTTTTCTTCAACACTGCAACACTGTAACTAGAAAATGCTGAGTGGGGTCTACTTCAACCGGCACAATCTGGATATATACCAACAGGCTGTAATATATGTATATTATGAATTCTGCACGTATTTGTATGTGACAGAGATAAGGAGCACTCACTAAATATCGTCTCAATACGAGATATAGTTTTAAACACTCGGATTATGTAACGCGTCACTGCTGTGTGTTTTCAGTTTTTCTCAAAACACAGACCGTTGATACAACTACCAGTTTAAGAATCTGTACACACCGCTTGCCACTTATATGAATCGGCTGCTTGTGCAATTAACCAATCCGTTCACATATATTTATTATTTGGGTTTAAGTAACGAAACCCAAACGGTAGTTCCTTTGTTTTATTATAAAAGGGTTGTATATATAATTCCTGAGTGTAGATCGACCGTAAGTCTCACTGTATAGGAGTGAATGAGAAGGGGACGGCGTTTATATATTTTAAACGTTAGGTCACGTCCTTACGATATAAGTTGATGTGACCGACTGAAGCTAGAGGGCCTCGCAGTGCGGGCTTACAGAAATGATGACTTTGGGACTCGCCCTCTTGGGAGAGTTGCCCGCTCACGTGTCCAACTCATGTCTTACTCATAGACAGTGGAAAGCTACAGGGTGGTGAATCTGAATATAATATCAGATGTATTGACCCATTTATATAATATGTTCTGTTGATGAGACAGGGGCCCATTACAGGAGACGAACCTTCACCTTGGTGCCACCCTCTCGTCCCCGTCGCCAAACCTCGTGGTGGAGTACAGATCACGACAGATCTATCAAAACTTAACCAGCAAGTTTCCCGTCCAGCCCACCCTTCACCCACACCCTTCGCAGATGTTCGAAGTGTGGACCCGAAGGCAAAGTTTTTTACAACGATGGATGCCTTATGTGGTTATTGGCAGATCGAGTTGGCCGAAGAAGACCAGCATTTGACTACATTCATCACACCATATAGAAGATATCAGTATTGCAGAGGCCCCATGGGATTTGCAGCTACGGGCGATGCATTCTGTCAACGTGGTGACGCGGCCCTTCAAGGAGTCACGAATTGTGTCAAGGTGGTTGATGATATTTTACTCCATGACGAAGACTACTGTACCCACCTCTCCCGAATATATGAAGTTCTCACCAGTTGTCGAAAGTACGGGATTACCCTCAACGCTGACAAGTTTGTAGTCGCCGCACCATCAGTGAACTTCTGTGGGTACACTCTCTTAGCATCAGGTATCACAGCTGACCCGGAGAAATTAAGTGGAATCAGAGATTTTCCAACCCCTGCCAACCTGACAGACCTCCGTTCTTTTTTGGGTCTGGTCAATCACCTGACATCTCCGCCGCAGCCCAGCCGTTACGCCCCCTGCTGAGCCCCAGGAGGACATTCCTGTGGACCCCAGATCATCAAGAGGCCTTCGAGCGAGTCAAGCAGGCCCTCTTAAGTCCACCTGTCCTCGCTTTTTACGACCCAGCCCTACCCACCGTCCTCCAGACTGACGCCTCCAGACTCTACGGCGTTGGTTACGCCCTTCTGCAGGACCATGGCGGTGGACAACTCCGCTTAATTCAGTGTGGATCCCGGTTCCTGACGGACGCCGAGACCCGATATGCCACGATTGAGCTGGAGATGTTGGCTGTTGTCTGGGCGATGGCGAAGTGCCGCTTCTACCTGATAGGACTTCAGCACTTCACCCTCTTCACGGATCATCGCCCTCTTGTACCTATTATCAATCACTACTCTTTGGATGCAGTAGAGAATCCTCGCCTTCAACGTTTGAAAGAGAAGCTCTCGCCTTATCTCTTCACGGCTGTGTGGCGTGCGGGTAAGCTGCTGTGCATCCCGGATGCCCTGTCCCGCGCCCCTGTCAGTCGCCCCACCCCAGAGGACGAGATGTTGTGTTCTACAGCTGCTGCATCCCTCAAGTCAGTAGTCTCATTGAAGGCCGTCTTCACATCAGAAGAGTCTACAGCACCGGATGCAGACAAGACCCTTGAAGATCTCCGCACCGCAGCCCGGGCCGACCCTTCCTACATCCGGCTCGTCGACTGTGTGTCCCAGGGATTTCCATCTAACCGATACGACCTTCATGAATCGCTACTCCCGTACTGGAAGATACGCGAGGACCTCTATTGTGACGGAGACCTCGTCTTGTATGGTCCACGAGTAGTCATTCCTGCTGCCCTACGCCGCCGTACCTTGACCCGCCTTCACGACAGCCATCGAGGAGTGGAGGCCACCAAGCGACGGGCGAAGCAGACTGTATTTTGGCCCGGAATCGACGCGGACATTGCAAGTACCGTCCGTGCCTGTGAGCCGTGCCAGATTCTGCAACCCAGCCAGCAACAGGAACCTTTAATGTGCGACGATAACCCTTCAAGACCCTTCGAGTCTGTGTCGGCCGATTTCTTTGCAGTGGCAGGGAAGTCCTTCCTCGTCATTGCCGACCGATTGTCTGGATGGCCTGTTGTCGTCCCCTGTGGTAGTGATACAACGGCTACTGCTACCATCCGGAATTTCAGGCATTACTTCAGAGAAGTTGGTGTTCCCCTCCGCCTCAGGACTGATGGAGGACCCCAGTTCACCAGCCACGAGTTCCGGGACTTCATGGACCGTTGGGGAGTCCGTCATGTCGTGACCTCGCCCCACTACCCCCAGGCGAATGGACACGCTGAAGCCGCAGTCAAGACTGTTAAACACCTGATCCTTAAGGTGTCACCCTCAGGAAATATCGACTGCGAGGACTTCGATCGAGGTTTGTTAGAGTTACGCAACACCCCGAACTTCACCGGACGCTCCCCAGCCCAGGTTCTATATGGACATCATCTCAAGTCTTGTGTTCCTGCCCACCCGAAGTCTTTTTCTCAAGAATGGCAAGCCAAGACTGAAGAATGTGACCGCCGTGCAGCAGAACAAGCCGTAGATGTCGCTGCTCGGTACGACTGTCATGCCCGCCCCCTTCCCAGGTTGAGTATCTGCCAGCAGGTCAGGATTCAAGATCCGGTATCTCACCGCTGGGACAAGGTTGGGGTTGTCATGGGTACTGGCCGGTCCAAGGACTACCAAGTGCGTCTTCCTAGTGGTAGAGTATGTTGGAGGAACCGTCGTTTCCTCCCACCTGTGGAGCTGCCTAATGTTGACCCTTCCCCAGTAGAGTCCCCTAATGTTGATGTCTTTACAGTAAATCCATCTCCACCTTGTGTTTCTGCCCCGGTACTCTGCAGGTCCGAACGGCTCAGAAACAAAAGGTCTGCTCAAGATGAAACTATGAGCGTATAGGGGGGAGGGAGGTGTATAATATGGACACGAAGTAGTACCTTAAGCTGTGTATTCTTATATTAGTCTATTAATTATGTATAGTAAAGTATTACAGAACATGTATTAATCCTATGTATTGTCTCCATTTATTATGCACCATGTTATGTATATGTATTATCATATTTACATATTATGTATTCAGCTGTGAACGCTGGCATCGATGCATGCCAGCGCGGAGTGATACATGGAGCTGAGATCGCTAGTCCTTATGGCGTGGAAGCCACTGTTTATTTGTTCCTCTGTATTTGTCTTCCGTACGAGAATAAGAACCTATTTTCAAGATAACAAGTGTTTGCGTATACCCTCAGTAGTGTAGAACATTTTGGGGGTATCAAAGACAGACATAGACATACCAGGCTGACCTCCTTGCAGTGGGCATCACTGTGTCCAGCACCTTCTTCTTCTGACTTCTCGGCAGCTCCAGCTGGTACAAAATGTGCCTGGGCCCCTCCACCCAGCTGTGGTTGACTTTGATATTGTACCAGTTAGGCAAGTACACCCCCACTATGAACTCCACTATTAGCTTGAGATTCTTCTTGTGCTTCCCCTACAGTCCCTGCTAAGACACCCACAGTCTGCACAACCTCAGTGCAGTTGTCAGCCACCTGCTATAAGAGACTGGTCCAATTTCCAGCAAGGTCAAGTCGTGAGGCAGCTCTCCAGTCCCGATGGCCTGGGCAATCCTGAAGCCATAGGACTGGTCTGTAGAGAGGTCCCTCACAACCTCTTCACTCAGCTGGATCAGAGGAGGCCCCACACAGATCTTGGCAAACTTGGGATCTATCTCCAGCTCTGTGGCAGTGTCCAACATCTCTCTAATCTTGCCACTGCACCTGTTGTTGCTGAGTGTGGGGCCACCCACGCTGATGGTGAGGTGTCTCAGGCTCAACTCCCCAGAATGGAGTTCATATACTAGCCAGACTAGCCTCCGGCCCAGCTTGACTTTTACATAGCGCATTACTCCTCCCTCCCACCCAGTGTTTACATTGGTGGAGTCCCCTTCTATTGCCTGGAGGGACTGGTCAGCTCCTCTCTCCCTCAGCCAGTCCACCAGATTGTCTGCAATCACACCTGCATGCGTTCTCTCCTCTGTCGCCTCCTCAAGAACAAGATGCCACAGGTATCTCCCTCCTGGCTCACTGCATACAGAGGAATGCTCCTCCTTGATCATGCCAGGGAACAGTCTGTTACTGCTCTCTGCCTCTATCATTACTTAAGTGTCATCATGTCTGCCGTCAAACAAGATGCAGCTGATCCCAGTCTCCCTTACCTCCCTCTCAAACTCCTGGTCCAGTTCAGCCATCACCTTCGACTGTGCCCTCCTCAAATTGTTGTGACCTATCACCAGGTGAGTGTCATCCTCTGTAATGTTGCCAGCATCAATCCAGGCAGCTGTAGCAATCTCTGCTGCCTCTCCCAGGCCAGTGTGGTGCCTTATGCTGGCCAGAGCAATGTTCCTGATGTTCTCTGTGTTGTATTAAATTTCATCGTCCTATGTGCAGGACCAGGTTCAGGCTCTGGGGCAGTGAACTCCTCGCCATCATTCCTCCCACCTTCCATTATGTCCCCAGCTTCCTCCAGTAATAGACCAATATACATCATATTTTAACAACCATACTGTATCGATAAAGCAATCACACTACGTGTAAACGAGTGACTGTGTATTTTGCAAAATTGCATAATATGCACACATAAAATTATGCAAAATTAGAGCGATCTCTGTTGCTTGACAAACGTACAAATACTGCATAAATGATCTATCTACCTAAACACATAAATCAATACATCTATGCAAAAACTTCTTACACATAAATTCACAGAATTATGACCTGCCGTTTTCATAAAAAATCAATTTCTGAAAATTGACACACCCTAATCAGGGAGGGTCATGGCGTCGGAGGTGGGGATGAGGGTGGGGGAGGTTCGTGGTTTCTTCTAGAATATATTAATTTGCCATATAATCATACCCAGAAAGTTGGCAAACACATTTATTATAAAGAACATTAATGTGTATCCAACACCTCTTGGTTTCACCATGAACAGGTGTAGGTAAAAACATTTTAATTTGGCAACTCTTGAGTTACTTGGCTGGACGTGAGGTGCACACACCTGGAACGAGAATAGTTTAACACAACCTGATACAATTTCACTCATTACATGGTCCGAAATCGTTGATGATTCACATGGTTTTTCGTTACATTTGCTCTTATAGGTTAATTGATGTAGTATGGGCGCTTATCACCTAAGCAGCATGTGGGCCAAACCTTTGCCCGGGTCAATCACAGGGGTTTGGGGTTTGCTTCTGTCATTATTAACGATATAAGTGATTATCGTGATACGATATTTACGCTTATAAATTATTTTGAAAGATTAATCTAGTCACAATTCATATTAAATTTATGTAAATTTAGAAACAATAATAAGTTACATTGGATGTCTCGGCGACCTGCCCTCCTCTTCCCTCCTCTCAACACACACAAGTAAAGTAAGAAATGGTTGCCCCTCGGGTTCGAGGATGGCAGGCCCTAAGGCCACCTAGGCTTGAATTCGTTATAAGGTGTACAAGCTGTCGCCAACACAGCAACCACACCCTAAGTTAATGCGTCGCATGACACAGTGTCAAGGAGTAATCCGAGAAGGCTGGACAATTCGCCAACTGTACTAGCTAACCATTACCCCAGAACACAATCCGCAAATCGACTAACATCCATGTCCCCAATTACTGCTGGGAAGACAGAGGCAAATGGCGTAAAGAAACTTGCCCATAGTTTCCCCTTGTCCGAGAATCGAAACCCGGTCTTCTCGCTTGTGAGGCGAGCATACTGGCCATTACACACACACACACACACACACACACCTTCGCCTTGACAAGACTGGCTCGGTATCACCGCCACACACTTCGATGCTGCACTCTAATATTAAAGTGCAAAGGCAAACATTTGATATATAATTAAATATCCACTTTTGACATTACAAATCATTAACGATAAATTGAAACTTCATAAGTTCATCTAAAACTAGTAATTAAGCTCATTGTCTTCCACTTTATAATAATTAAGGATTTGTTTGATCAAAGACATTGTCGAAATAATAATTTTCAATTATAGTCCAACTAAATACTGGCGAGCCACAAAAATATTAGTTGACAAATCCTTTCTCAACGCGTCGTAATGATAGACTACAACCCCAGTAACCAACAATTAACTTTGTATCAATAATCTATAAGCATCTATTCATATTTAAAAAAAACAATATATATAAGGACATTTTATATCTGCCGATACCGTAGGTTTGTGTTCTTTGTGTAAACCGTAGTTCTGTATTTTCTGATATAATTTTGTACTCGTTCCTAGCGGTAAAGTCGCTCTTTTTGGTTTATTTTACCGGGTTACATATATTGCCTTTCATGCATATATACTAATAATCTTACATGATATATTATTGCATTGACATTTTTCTAACAATATAGTTGCACCATATATGATATTCATAAATTCTAATCTCTTTGGACAATAAATATTATAAACGTTTCAATGTATATGCGGTATACATTGCGTGAAATGCAATTTCAATCAACAAGATTTCTAACGTTTATAAACATATGCTCGTGATTTGTTGTCTGCAGATATTTCGTTATTTCATTATTGTACATTGACTTTGTCAGCGTCTGTTCCTTCTTCTAATGTGAAGGAAAAATATGTTATCTTCACTGAGACATTATTTCAATCGTAAATTTGTATTTTTACACATCGTTTACAGCTTCAATCCGTAATCTAAATTGAAACTAATACCCAGTCCAGCCACCACCTTTGTCAATAGGTCGTATTCTTAAACCTTAGTGTTAGGAATATGGTTCCTGTGATGAACGAACAAGAGGCATTATGTAATGATACAGTCAGCAGTTCCCTCATAGTCTTTAGGTACCACTCTAGTTTCTGTCATTATAAATTCTTAAAATCGTGCTACTATCTGACACAGAAGTATAAGAATACAAACCGAATTGGTGTAGTGCCAAAGCTAGGGTGTGTTTTGTGGGGGGAAGGAAAGGGACGGCGGAGGGCAGACCACCGGGACACCCGGTAAACGCTTATTGCTACTTCTAAATTTACATTACCTTAATTAATATCAGTGAAGACTAAAAAATTATTCCATTATACTTCGAAAGTGTAAATATCATCATAAAGGCAGCTGCAAAGCCTCCCATGTTTGATCCAGAGGAGGCTAGTCCACAAGCTAGGTTAGGTGTATAATTTCATAAACTCCCATACGACATCAATCAATCTATGAGAGCATAATTATATAAAGAATTAAGAATATAAAGCATCATCGTTCTTCAAACATGTAATGAGTAAAATAATACTACATTGCTTTGAGCTAACGGCAAAGAAGATAAAAGATCGAATAACCATTGTTACAATCACGAATCACTTTGGCTGCCATATTCATAACGCTCATTGAATCTTCTAACATTAAAGTTTCATATACACTCATAAATGTCATAGTTACGGAATATTATTGAGTACAAATTTTTCAACTACCACAGTCCGGGGGAGAGAAGAGTGAGGAGGTTCTAATGAGTTATGAAGGCTGCCTTTTAACAGACTAATATGTTTTAACAGGGCGCAGAGGTTTTCAAACACAGATATTTTTAAAACAAAACTTTATAATATGTTTCTATGTAATAACCTTCGCCTTGATAAGCGTTAATGTGTACACAGCCATTACTAGAAAGGGACCTATGCGAGGCTATGATAACTGATTATTACGTTGTAACTGCACAAGTAGCTCCTTAAACCTCTCACATCCTTCTAGACTCGAACACCCTCCTCAACTCCCATAACCTGCCACCCACTCACACACCGACCCCGTTATCCCCCTTATCCCCTGCATCCCCTTTCCCTTTCACTCTTGAATGCTTCGGATTCACGAGTCGAGAATATCGAGGTTCACACCTCATGGATTGAAAACGCTGACTGTAACAGTTGGAATAGTCCCCAACTATACATAAAAGAGAAAATAAGGCAGGCGATTAAGCATTGAATAACATTTCCATTCCCACTGCTAAAATAGCTTTTTTGTGGTGTAGATTTGCCCAATTTCGCCTTAACCATGACATCACAGGAGTGCAGCGGTTGAGTGGATACAGGGCTCGCCTTCTGTTCCAGGGTTTTATGCCCAATCCCTGGGCACTCCCAGGTCACCCAGCTGTAAATTGGACCAAAGCTTACAACTTAGGGAAGTAATTAAGGTCGATGGCTTAGGATACAGTGTGCTGCAAGCTCATTGTCTAGTAAACACTTGTCAGAGAGTGTCGGTCAGGCTTGTCGGATATGTTATACACAGCTGCAGCAGCTATCATTCGTTGTCTGACCAAGGTGTTGAGAGCAGTGACTCCAGTTTTGGGCGCAACAAAAACAGCTTAGTGGAGTGTGGTGATTGTTTGTGCAATAAAGAAGAGAAGAGTGAAAAAAAAATTGTGGTGCAAACAGTGGTTAATGAAGAGGCGCTCCAAGGGAAGTTTTAAGCACATATTTAATGAACTTGCAATAGAAAGTGAAGGAGATTTTCTAAATTATGTCAGAATGCCAGTGACGTGCTGGAACCTATTAAACGTATGTATAATATAAACAAACAGTCATTTAGTAATAGCTAAATAGGATTGTTTACACAATAGCCAAACTATGTATGGTATATACATACACACATTTGATAATAAGTATATAGCAGGAAAATATAGCAGGTTCTCATCTGTGGTCCTCAGTTATAGATATCTTTGTGATACTTTAGCTCAAACTTGTAGCTTTTGAAATGAGTCATTAAAAGCTGCTATCAGCATTCGATGGCTCTATGGTATCTATGACTGCGTGCTATCTCAAAGGTTACAGGTTGAAGCACCACTGGGGAGTGCAATTATTTGTAACTGTAATACAAATAGATAATGTATATGAGACTAACATATATGCAGTGCATTGAATTATCATATAAGGTGTCATCCTTCCCATTAATTCCATAAAAAAAGAATCTGATTAATATTTTTGGGGGAATTTTCTTTTGAACCTTATTCAAATATCTGAATTCATTAGCTACGACTTTTGCAAAGATCATCATGTTCATCACTTTTCTCTGTTTCGGGGATTGCATTGCAAGGCAATCTGAAGTATTCCTCATTTTCATCAACTATTTTTCGTTTCTTACCTGAATTACTATCAGTCGAAGGAGCATTGATAGTGGTGCTCTCCTACAGGGCGTTCTAATCACACCGTGATCGAAAACCAGCAAAACCGTCGTTGATAAGACACGAACACCAATTTGTGCCTGACGGCAAAACGACAAGTGTGTACTTGGCTTTTAGGCCAATCATGCCTATGGGACCGACTTTCACTTTCCTGGTATCACAAGAGGTCTTCGGAAGCAATAATAATAATAATAATAATAATAATAATAATAATAATAATAATAATAATAATAATAATAATAATAATAATAATAATAATAATAATAATATGTGATCATAACGTCCAAACTATAATTTGGAGAATATTCAGTTAACGACTTTCGTTGTTGAAGCGTAATGACATTGTAACACCAACATCAATGGCCATCAACCAGTGAGAAGTATCTCCCTTATTTTTTTAATTGTTGATGACTGGTGTATTTACTTATCAAGAATTCACGCTTAAATGCCATAGCTGTTTTAGTGCAGTACTACATTATGACACGAGCATCAATGTTCATTTTGGAAGGCAAACTGACGTCAGACAAAATATTTATAGTAGGCTATTCAAAGTATTGTAGAGTACATTGTTATACAGTTTCAGTAAATTTTAACGATAGTTTTCAGCAAGAAGTTCAACTATTTTGTTTATACTTTTAGTTATGACAGGTGAAGCGCTGAAGCGTTTACAGCGCCCAGCAGGGAAGCATGCTAAGTTCATGCTTGCCTTTTTATGTCCCATGAGTTAAGGGCGTAAAAGCCTGAAGAGTCAATGGTTTATGTCATCAAGTTATTGGAAGCTCCAACAACTTTCCCTGAATACGAATTCGCAACTTTCAACAGGTACCTACTTTACTGCTAGGTGAACAGGGACTAATGGGGGCGAGGAAGTATGTCCAAACAACTTCCACCGGCCCGGGAATCGAACCCGTGACATCTCACTTGCGAGGCAAGAGCGATACCGCTTCTACCACCGGTCCCCCGGACAGGAGTAGTGATTGGGACACAGTGTCATCGGACAAAGCTTTAAACGAAGTCCATCCACTGTACATTTACGTAAAGATTGGGTAAAATGGAGCCAGTAGTTCTGAAAAGTCTAAAATGTGAAAAGTTTCTGGGGGGATGGACGGACGGCCAGTCATAATAATAGACGAAATGGATTAAGAAAGTGGATGGTAATGGCGGAAAATAAAACCGAGAGTGACATTGTATCAGAAATGATGGATACTTGTTTTTACAATGATGGTGTTGATTTTACTGTATACATTGAGTGAGGAGGCCATTAGGAATATGCTGACGTATTACCATATTAATTTAATTAACAAGTTTAACTAATATTGTAATCGAGATTGAACCAGATCTGGTGGGCTTCACTAACCGACTCTAAGATTTAATTGATTTATAAAATCTCTGGCAAAATATCCACAATTTGTTTTCAATTCACGAAGTTACCCTCCTACAAGACAGACATTTACATGATGATATGATTCAAATACTTCTGAATTTGAATGGTAACAACATGGAATATGTGTGTGTTTTGTGTAACTTTTACCTTATAATAATGAGAAGTTATTTGCGCTATTATTTCTGCTTGGCAATGAACAATTTAATTACACTTCTCAATTCCTGTGCCACCACTTATTATAGAAATTGGTAAACCAATTGCGTAATAGCAAATTACCCTATAATAAATAGTTGGATGCTATTCCATTAAAAACAAGATAGTGTAGATCTGCTAAGATTGGTCCATTTGCACTTTATGGCTGGGAAAATCAAGTATTGTAAAATTATAAACAAGTTTGTTTCATATAAAAATGGTTGATAAGGACACCATTTTATGCTCATTGTCTCGGTCACTCCTTCATTAGATGTTAATTCATTGTGTAACATCACCAGTCACTAGAAAAGTGCAGATGGACTTGTACGAGATGTGACTTTTTTATCATATATTAAAAAAAGTGATTGTATGTTTAATTTATTATTTGGAATGAATATATATCATTACCCTCAGAGATGTATAGATGGTGTAGCAAGTAAGGTAATTAAAAGTGGTGGGAGAAGTTGTGCTGAAATGAATATGAAAAATGTCCATAAATAGTACGTATGAACTAGAGAAGGCTCTTACTGAATGACAACTTATATTAAGGTAAAACAAGTAAGGGCGAGTGCAAAAAAAAAAAAAAAAAAAAAAAAAAAAAATATATATATATATATATATATATATATATATATATATATATATATATATATATATATATATATATATATATATATATATATATATATATATATATATATATATATTTCATGTAAATCCACAATGAAAACGTGGATAAGATAAATTTTGATAAAATCACACGGGAAAATGGAAACAACGGTACCTTAGCTTTCGTCTTTATTCAAGATGTCTTGAATAAAGACGAAAGCAAATATATATATATATATATATATATATATATATATATATATATATATATATTATATATTCAAGATATATATATATATATATATATATATATATATATATATATATATATATATATATATATATATATACATAAAGAAAATATTATCAGAGATAACACAGTAAGGGAAGAACTAGGGAACAGTGATCACAGAGAAATCAGGTTCACCCTAAATTGGGAAATGAAAAACAATGACAATATGATCAGAGTCCCAAACTTTCGATTGGCGGATTTTCAGGGGTTAAGAAGGTACCTAGGTGAGGTCGCCTGGGAACAGTCAGGTCAGTCCCCAGTAGGAACGGGTGAGGTCACAGATGACACAACAGTTGATCATGACTATAATATATTCACTCGTATACTACATAAAGCACAAGAATAAAATATTCCATACAGAAAAATTAGGGCAAATAAGAATGAACCAAGGTGGTTGACCAGAAGACTTAAACATGACAAAGGAATTTAGAAAGGAATTTATAAGAAATTAAAGGGAGGGCAGGAACAGCTCAGAAATAGGTATAATGAACTATCTAGAAATGTTAAGAAAACTGTATGGAAGGCAAAGAGAGACTATGAAACTAAGGACAGCGAGAGAATCCAAGGCGAATCCCAAGGGATTTTTCCAGGTATATAGGACAAAGGTCAAGGACAAAATTGGGCCTTTAAAGTCAGGGAAAGGGGAAGTGATCGATGACAGTGAGGAAATAAGCAAAGCATTGAACAGCTACTTTTTATCAATTTCACAGAAAAAATTCATGAGGAAAACCCACAGGTGGAACTGATATTTAGGGGAAATGAAGAAGAGAAATTAAGGAATATCACTATCAGAAAAGAGGATGTTCCTAAGAAGATAATAATAAATTAAAGAAGACAAAATTCCCAGGGCCGGATGAAATATTCCCATGAGTTTTGAAAGAGTGTAAGGAACAGATTAGCGGACCCCTCATAAATTTATTTACAAAATCATTAGACACGGGAATTGTGCCAAACTTGTGGAAAAAGGCAAATGTAGTACCCATATTCAAAAGGGAGACAGAGCATCAGCATCAAATTACCGACCAATTAGTTTGACGTCAGTAGTGGGGAAATTTCTTGAATCAATTATAGCAAATAGCATTCAATCGCATTTAGAGAAAAGCAAATTAATCTACGACTCTCAACATGGGTTTACAAAGGGAAAATCTTGTCTAACAAATCTGCTGACGTTTTTTAGGAAAGTCTTCGAGGTAGTAAATAATGACGATAATTACGATGTTATTTACTTCGACTTTAGGAAAGCGTTTGACAGAGTACCACATCAGAGGCTTCTGAGAAAAGTGAAGGCTCCTAGTTTCGAGGGGAAAGTTTTAAATTGGATATAATCGTGGCTCATCGATAGAACACAGAGGGTCAGCGTAGATGGTGTTAAATCTGAGTGGGGCTGTGTAACCAGTGGGGTTCCCCAGGTGTCAGTACTGGGCCCACTCTTGTTCATAATCTATATAAACGATCTAGATACTGGGATCAGCAGTGACATAAGCAAGTTTGCGGATGACACCAAAATAGGGCGGCTGATTAATTCAAGGCAGGGTGCAAATGCACTACAGGAGGATTTAAATAAACTGCAGGAGTGGTCAGAGAAATGGCAAATGAAATTCAACACCAGCAAGTGCAGCGTACTTAATATTGGAAGAACAAATACTGTCAACGTATACAGCCTTAACAACATCAACCTAGAAAGGTCGACTTGTGAAAGAGACTTAGGGGTTCTTGTAAGCCCGGACCTAGGGCCAAGAAAACAGTGGGTTAATGTTCGAAATAAGGCAAACAGAGTATTAGGTTTTATATCTAGAATTGTAAGTAATAAGAGTGCAGAGGTCTTATTGCAACTATATCTTGCGTTATTCAGGCCGCACCTCGATTATGCGGTTCAGTTCTGGTGCCCTTATTATAGAATGGATATCAATTCACTGGAGTCGGTGCAGCGAGCAATGACGAAAATGATTCCGGGACGTAGAAACCTTCCATATCAAGATAGGTTAAAGAAACTAATACTTGCATTCCCTAGAAAGACGAAGAGTGCGGGGAGATATGATTAAAGTATTTAAGAAGGTGAAAGGAATCAATAAAGGCGATATAGATAAAGTTCTTATAATATCCGAACAGGATAGGACCCGTAGCAACGGATTTTTGTTGGATTAGTTTAGGTTTAGGAGGGAGATAGGAAGGAACTGGTTCACAAATAGGGTGGTGGACGAGTGGAACAAGCTTAGCAACTTTGTAGTAAGTGCTGGAACGCTGGAGAGTTTTAAAAGGAGGCTGGATGGATTCATGGATGATAGAGAGTGGTAGTAACTCTCGACAGGAGCTGCCATGAACAGGCCAACGGGCCTATTGCAGACTCCTTATTTTCTTATGTTCTTATGTTCTTTATGATGACACTTGTATTAATCACCAGCAACACCTTTACATCACAAGAAAATTATTAATTGCACAGGACAATAATCCATTTGGATTGATCCCCCCACACATAATACATCACTAGAAAGCATAGGAAAATATGAAACTGGTTTCAATGTGTACTCACAGCGACCCACTAATTACCCAAGACCTTTGCCCGTCCCTGTATACATTGGGCGTCTCAACAAAATGGGTGATATGACCTCACCAGCCCAGGAGTTGCTGAGGTCAAGTGTCGCGCCTCCCGGTGTTTAAGCCCACTTTCCACCCATTAAAACATAACCTCTGATGGATACTTACCTCAGCAGCCCCTCAGCACACATATTCATAAAATAGGAAAGTGGTCTGGAATCCCCACCTAATAATTATAATTATTAGAAAATTATTAACTGAATCTGTATGAGATTTTCCACATTCTTAACAAAATTTAAATGAAGAGTAAGAGGTACAAGTATATCTTTTATTTTAGAATTATCAATAATTAATTTGTTTGCCTTTTAATGGGCTGAAACTCAGCCTCTGATAACTGAAGCTGTATAAGAGAGTTGCAAGTCTTAGAATAAAACATTACATATACTGTACAAAGACCAAGGATGGCAAGTGATAACCTGCATAAAAACACGGATCAGTCATAACGGCCTGGTATCATCGGAGCCCAATCAGCATGCACATACATATTGTATGTATATTATGTATGCTGTATGTATATTATGTATGTATATTATGTATGTGCTCCATTTATAAACATTATTTATTCAGCCTAGCTAGCAGCGTGTGGCAATGTATTTACCATGTCCCACACGCTTAATTAATGTGCCTGGCTACATATGGAAGCTGCTAATGTATCACTTGCCACATGTCGCCTGAAAGGCTAGTTGACCCCCCAGACAGAATAAGGAGAGCCACCTCGCTTGTGTATCTCTGTTTGTCCAGTAAATAGAACCTACGAAAACTCTACAGGTGTTTGTGTTCGCTCCTGTAGATAGAACTTGGTACCCAGAACATATACACATATGACACAAAATTATGTGAGAACCGAGGAACCACTCATGACGCGTCAGAGGGGGGTTAGCAACTAATTCTTTTTACTTTACTTTACTCCTGAGTTCATAAGTCATGCATAATTCCTCCACCATATCCGTAACCGTGTTCAACGCCACTGGCCACGAATACACCATTACAGTAAAATTATACCACATGCATAGCACCAAAACAATCCTTTATCACCCCCACATCCAGAGTGTAAGGTCAACCATCAGGGTCGTCGACCTCACACCCAGACTTGGTTAGACAAACCACAAACACCCGCAGTTGAAGAGAGAAGAAGGCACCTAGAAGAAGAATCAGTACTCGGTGGGTTTACAGCACCATGGCTGCATCCAGTGGCAGGTTTTTCTCTCATTTACTGTATGTGAGAGGGAGAGCGGCAGAGATAATCCTGCTCAGTTATGCCAATTCACCATACAACCAGGTGGATCTTACCTCAGCTGGAAGAGAAATCTAGTTTCCCTCATTTTATGCAACTGTTCCCCATGCAATGTATACACTCCTTAACTGTGCTAGTGTAGTGTAGTGTAGTGTAGTGTGGTGTAGTGTAGTGTGTGGCTTTGCACCAATTTCAGCGGTTTCCTTCACGCGTGCATTGCACGTGTCTGTGTGTATCCTGGGAGATCCGGGTGAAAACAGGTCGCTCGTATGTTTGCGTCTTTCAGCGTGGGACCCCGTGAATGATCCCAGTCGCTAGCAGCATCCAAGCCGTAGTCCCTTTAAGCAGTCTACCACCAAGTACTGTGACCACGTGGGGTATTCAATCAGCGCAGAGGATGATAACACCTCCGCTTGCTGTGGATGAAAGACACAGTCACTCGTGCGCACTTTCAAGCATGCCTGCCGTTCTAAGGAACTACTTTACTTTCTGTTTAGATCTTAAAATATCCCTTACTTGTTCCTTTATTTCTTTTTAGGGAAAGACTAACATTATTTTAATATTTATATATGTTTTTAATTCAGGACAGGAACGTCCTCCCTGGCTTCCCAGTAATTATTTTAATAATTAGTGAAGCGCATGACGACATTCTTCTCATATTTTAATTATTTCCTAAGGACACTCATAACACATTTTCAAATGGAAAATTACCCAAGACATTTTTTTTAAATATATAGTTGGTCTTTAACTTCGTCAACAGTATATGAATTAATTTGACAAAATACATCTCATAGGCTTCATGGCCCCATGGCGTCAGCTGGTCACTTAGTTCCCGACTCCCAGCTTGGTGCGCTGCGAACAATAGCTTTGTATAGGCCTGCCATGCAATCTGAGTAGTCACAACTGCCCCACTTTTTTTTTTACGGGGATTAGTCCACCCAGGCACAGGTCATTGACCCACATCGGGGCCTAGGGAACGAAATTGTAATAATAATAATAATAATAATAATAATAATAATAATAATAATAATAATAATAATAATAATAATAATAATAATAATAATAATAATAATAATAATAATAATAATAATAATAATAATAATAATAATAATAATAATAATAATAATAATAATAATAATAATAATAATAATAAATAATAATAATAATAATAATAATAATAATAATAATAATAATAATAATAATAATAATAATTATAATAATAATAATATTAATAATAATAATAATAATAATCATAATAATAATAATAATAATAATAATAATAATAAAGAAATACAAAATTAAAAAAAATCAAGTGAGAAACAATATATGTATGTTGTGTTGTCAATAATAAGAGAAACAATTGAGATCCTACAATTGTGTGTAAATGAGGCAGAAAGTCAGATTAGCAACCTGGGATTTGGTTACAATTTTCGTGATGCCATGTGGCAGCAGGGTCTACCATGGACAACACATAATGCTTCCAATATCTTCCCAGGCGGTAGTACCTCCCTGTTTGGTAGCTGCCTAACACCCGTTCGTTTCCCTGTTCGTTAAATCAGTAATTTTCGTTCTAAAATTTCCTTACAAAGGTCCCAGTTGATGATTTTCTTAAATTCCTCACAGATTCCCTGGAGAATATTTTCTTGCCCTTCTCAAAAAAATAAAAAATAAACTAATCAAACTGTGTATTAAGGATTGTAAATTTGAATTCAGTGGAGAATATTGTGCTCAAAAATTTGGTTTGGCGATGGGTATTTCGCTTTCACCAGTATTGACAACTTACATATGATTTTTTTAAACTACTCAGTAATATTTTACCACCTTCGGCAATTTGGTTTAGATATGAGGTGCCTAGAATGGGAATAAAGTTTCTCCAAAACGCTAGTTCTGAGTAAATCGCATTTAAAGTTTCAAGTTTATGTACAGTACAATGGAAACTACGGCATGGATTTCAATGAAACTTTTCACAAAAGTTGGACCGTCTAAGCCTTCAAGTGAAGTTACGCCCTGTATGCGACTTCCAGTCCTCCACTATCCACTAAGACCTCCACTATCCACTACGAACTCCACTATCCTCTACGACCTCTATACGACTTCCACTATCCACTACTACCTCCACTATGCACTACGACCTCCACTATCCACTACTACTTCCGATATCCACTACGACCTCCACCACCCACTACGACCTCCACCACCCACTACGACCTCCACCACCCACTACGACCGCCACTATTCACCATGACCTCCATACGACCTCCACTACCAACACACAACCTGCCAGATCGGATTGGTCATCTTAACACTGCACGGCCCGGATTCTTGAATAGGTCGTAGGTCTTATTTTGAAAATATTCCTTAAAACAATGGATGTAAGAATGTTCACTACAACAATAGTACTACATGTTCACTACAACACTAGCACTACATGTTCACTACTTCACTAGTTTTTTTTTTTTTAAACGTGGCCTCCAACCTCCCCCAATAGCCACACCTTCGCCGCCATTTTATTACCTTAATATTAAATATCCTAATACATAAGTAGCTATCCTATCTGTGTTGAATTAGTTGAGTCGCAGATCTATGCGGCATTCAGTGACTGTAGCCTCATAGTCAATATCTGCAGCTGTTGTCGGCATTGGGGCAGAAGCTCTCGTTCCTCTGAGGCAGAGCAAAGCCGACCGAAGGAGAGAGAAGGACAGTCGACATCTCATCCAGGCTGTAACATAACTTCTGGGCTGCTGCTTTTGTTCGGAGATCACCTCCGCGAGTCTGGTATAGAAACATCTTGCACTTGGTCCCTTCCCACCAGAGGTTGTGAACACTAGAGGAGTGAAGCTGCCTTGATCAACGTTTTGAATTCTCTCCCCATATCTTGTCGTTCTCGTTCCTCCTGTGTGCAGCATCGAGAGCTAGGTTACGGTGACATGCGGCCATGGGATCAAAAATCCTGATGTCGAAGAAAGCTTACTGTCCCCGCGTCCAGAATCCTCGAGCACTGACGTCAACACGGGCTTCATTAGATGTGTTTGAAGTCCTATGTTGGAAGATCTCACCATCCAAAGGAAGGAGGGTCGGTTCTACCATGACATCCCGGCAGATTTCCTTCAACTAGTACTACATGTTCACTAAATACTAGTATTACATGTTCACTACAACACTATTACTACATGTTCACTACAACACTAGTTCTACATGTTCACTATATCACTAGTACTACATGTTCACTACAACACTAGTACTACATGTTCACTACATCACTAGTACTACATGTTCACTACAACTTTCACGTGTTCACTATACAGTAAACAGTTTTCTTGTGCTAAATGTTACTAAAAGTAATTCAGACCAAGTTTTCAAAGTTTACCCTGTCCACCAAGTTGAGAAAAAAAAAAAAAAAAAAAATGACTGCATCTCACGCCCGTCAAAATTTTAGAGATTTTGACCAGTTTGGCATATATGTAACCAACATCCCTTACAAATGCTCTTATTATGAAGTGGGGAGTTTTTTTGGTGAGCACGGAGGAGTAGTCAATTGTTACATGCCCCTGACGGAGGCCAAAAGTCATTGTGGCGTGGCTAAAATACGATTTTGTGACCAGGAGCACCAGGCCCTCGCCCTCAACAACAATGGCAAATATTTCCACGGGCGGTGCGTGCGTGTCTAAGTCCTCCGGTACGAAGACACCAGCAACAGTCACAGTGCTTGTAGTCGCACTGGTGATAGTATCCCACAACTCAATTCTCGGAAAATATTCCGGTATTTCAATGCCGTCCTAGAGCAGGAGACTAAGCCGGACGAAGAGGATTCCCCCGAAACTAACGCATGAAAACAAGTGGACTTCCCCTCGAGTATATTGCACTCACCCTTGAGTGATTGGATAACAATTTGTTTGTTTTATGCTTTTATATTTTATTAATAAAATTTTATTGTTTCGATTATTTTATTTATTCATATTGTTATGATTAGTTTTTTTTTATTCTTATTGTTATGAGGTTTTATTATATTTCACGATTATTTATATTTATATTGTTGAAATTATTTATTAAATGTGCGTTATTTCACACACACACACACCTGTACAGTGATCATAGTGTGGTATTAGTATGTGTGATTGGGATAGGGCTGAGTGTGTTTATTTATGTGTAAGACAAGTAAGTGTGTGTGTGTGTGTGTGTGTGTGTGTGTGTGTGTGTGTGTGTGTGTGTGTGTGTGTGTGTGTATATATATATGTGTGTGTGTGTGTGTGTGTGTGCATGTGTATATGTGTGTGTATATGTGTGTGTGTGTGTGTGTGTGTGTGTGTGTGTGTGTGTGTGTGTGTGTGATAATAATAATAATAATAATAATAATAAAAATAATAATAATAATAATAATAATAATAATAATAATAATAATAATAATTAACGGTTCATTGAAAGAGCATGGCAGCCGGAAGGCTGACATATACAGTTGCATAATGGGGGAATGGGTCTCTTGATTTACAAATAATATACAATTAACTTAAGTGATGGAAATATGATATATAATGACTAGGTGGGGAGAAGGTCATACTACAGGACATTTCAACATAGTGACAATGCAAAAAGGTAAGATTGACAACACAACACACATATATATTTTTTCTCACTTTTGATCTTTTTTAATGTTTGTATTATTATTACTATTATAATTATAATTATTAATATTATTATTATTATTATTATTATTATTATTATTATTACTATTATTACAGTGATGCTATTATTAATATTATCATTATCATTTTACTAGCAGAATCGCCGCCCTCCGGGCGGCTCATCCGCTAGGCAACGGTAGGACGCCACCCACCGGGAAGCTCCACATTGTCTCACTGTTCAGTCCACAAAACTTCTTCTTCCATCAATAGTTCATTAACGGTGTATGTAAGTTCCACCATGTTTTTCACTACAACGGTACAGCAAAGTATATTTTTTTAGCATTAAACTGTTAGTATTTTATTGTCTAATCATCACTACATATAACATCATCCATCATCACTACATATAACACCATCCATCATCACTACATATAACACCATCCATCATCACTACATATAACACCACCAATCAGCACTACATATAACAATATCCATCATCACTACATCATCATGCATCATCACTACATATAACACCATCCATCATCACTACATATAAAACTATCCATCATCACTACATATAAAACCATCCATCATCACTACATATAACACCATCCATCATCACTACATATAACACCATCCATCATCACTATATATAACAATATCCATCATCACTACATCATCATGCATCATCACTACATATAACAGCATCATCCATCTTCACTACTTATAACACCATCCATCATCACTACAGATCGGTAAAGTAGTTTCCGAGATTTTCATGCGGACACACATTATTTAGTTACTCTGAATTATTATTATTATTATTATTATTATTATTATTACTATTAGTAGTAGTAGTAGCAGTAGTACATTTTCGCCCCTCAGGCCTCGATGTGGGTCAGTGACCTGTGCCCGGCTGGGCGAATCTCCGGAAAAAAAAAAAAAAAAAAAAAAAAAAAAAAAAAAAAAAAAAAAAAAACACTGGTTGATTACAAGTTATTGATAATTTTTACAATGGTTGGGACTGGGCTGTTCTTATAATGATCAGTTCGTGCTCGTATGGGCTGGGTGCAGTTGTGGTGTCGAACAGCAATTCTCGGATGAGGGATCTCGGGTGGTAGTAGGAGCCGGTGTCGAGGATGGTGCAGAAGCTTCTCACCAAATTTGCAGATGAGGTCGTGGTGATGGTCAGTGAGAGCCGAGAGGGTCAGTGTGTTGAGCGCTTCTTGAAGGAAGGGGAGAGAATAATCTTGCATGCCCTCTTTTGCACTTTTTCTAGGTGTTAACGTTGTGTGGCATTTTGGAAGGAAGACCAGGTAGGGGAGGCATAGGTTTAACTTGGGATGTATGAATGTTGAGTAAACACTGAGGAGCTCGTGGGCAGGAACTACGAGGGACTTGAGTCGGCGGAGGAGGTGGAGACGGAAACTGGAGGCTTTGACAACCTCAAGGACGTGTGTTTTTCAATTTAGTTTGTTGTCTATGGCAGTGGTTCCCAACCGTTTTTTTCTAGCAACCCCAATCATGCACCTCTAGCCATGACCGCGACCTCATCGTCCTCAAAGGGTTAAATCATCGTCCTCAAAGGGTTAAATCATCGTCCTCAAAGGGTTAAATCATCGTCTTCAAAGGCCTAAATCATCGTCTTTAAAGGGTTAAGTCATCGACCTCAAAGAGTTAAATCATCGTCGTCCATGGGTTAAATCATCGTCTTCAAATGGTTAAAAAATCGTCCTTAAAGGGTTAAAAGTTGAAAGACTCTAATTGAGGTGTAAAGGAGTCTTATCTCTTGCGTAGGGACTAAGACTCACTAACGGTGCTAAGACCCTCGATCCTCTTGATGTTCAGAAATTGTTTGTTGTCTAATTTTGTGAAACTAAGACTCACAAACCATGCTTAAAGACTCTTAATATTCAGGAGTCTTTCATGTAATCCTATTTTGAAACTAAGACTCACCAACCATACTTCAAGGCTCTTAAATTAATAGTCTGCATGCTGCCGTAGTGTCTGCGCTCAGTGCAGTCTGCGAGGAGGGCAACCGACTGGCGCTGTTACAAGACCAAGTATTCATTGCTGTTTGGCACTATCCAGTGCTTCCAACCCCTTGACACTGTTCCGTTCTACCAAAGATTCTATGCTGTGCTACAAAAGGAAAGGTCACTCCAATGGGCATACGTGTTCACCCCAGAATGTGGCGCCGCCAAGACTTTGCTAGGTTTACAAAATAGTTGGTAGGCAAGGATTAAATGGAAGAAGATGCCCAGGGGTGCCACCGCCCCTGGCAGGGCCCCTGTTGTTACCACCGCCCATGGGGGTGCCACCGCCCCTGAGAGGACCCCCGGGGGCACCACCGCCCCTGGCAGGGCCCCTTGGAGTACCACCGCCACTGGGGGCGCCACTATCCCTGGGAAGGCCCCTCGGGGCACTGCTGACCCTAAGAAGAGCCCCTGGGGGTGCCGTTGCACCTGGATGGGCCCATGGGGTCGCCACCGCCCTTGACAAGGCCCCACGTGCCGCTACTTCCCCTGGCATGGACCCTGGGGGCACCATCACCCCGGGCATTACCCCTGGGAAGGGCCCTTGGGGAGCCACCGTCCCCCTGGGCCGGCCAACTTTTCTGGGTTTGCCGCTGGGGGCACTGCTGCCCTTAAGGAGAGCCAATTCCACTGGCAGGCCCCTGGGGGTGCCACCGCCCTTGGCAGGGCCTCTGTGACGCCACCGCCCCTGGCAGGGAACCTGTTGGCACCACCGGCTCTGGCAGGGCCCTTGGGGGCGTCACCGCCCCTGGTACGGTCCCTGTTGGCGCCACCTGTCCTAGCAAGGCCCCTGGGGGTATCACCGCCCCTGGCAAGACCCCTGAGGGAGCCACCGTCTCTGGCAGGGCCTCTGGGGGCGCCACCGCCTCTGGCAGTACCCCTAGGGGCGCCGTTGCCCTTGGGAATGCCCCTTGGGGAGGCCACTGCCCCTAAGGACGCCAGCTTCTCTGGGATGGCCCCCTGGGGGTGCTGCTGCCTCTAAGGAGAGTCCCAGGGGCCGCTACTGACAGGGCCCCTAGGGGCACCACTGGCAGGGCCCCTGGGAGCGCCACTGCCCCTGACAGGGCCCCTGTTGGTGACACCAGCTCTGGCAGGGTCCCTGGCAAGGACCCTGTTGGCGCCACCACACCTGGCACGACCCCTGGGGGCACCACCACCCCTGGCAGGGCCCCTGGGGGTGCTGTTGCACCTGGGCTTGCCCCTGTTCACGCCACCGCTGCTGGCAGGGCCCCTGGGGTTGTCACCGCCCCTGGCAGGGCCCCTGGGGGTGCCGCCGCCCCTGGCAGGGCCACTGAGGACCCGCTGTCACTGGGAGGGCCCCTGAGGGCACCACCGCAGCTTGCAGGGCCCCTGTTGGCGCCACTGCCCATGGCAGGGGATCTGGTGGCGCCACCTCCCCTGAGAGTGCCCTTGAGGGAGCCACAGCTCCTGACAGGGTTCCTGGAGGTCCATCTCCTCTGGGAGGGTCCCAGGGGGCGCTGTTACCCCTAAGGTGAGCTCCTTTCATGGCCCCAGGGGAGCCACCCCCCCCTAGCAGGGCCCCTGGAACCTGCTGCCGCGAAGCAAAGCCCCTGGGGGAGTCCGTTGCACCTTTGCGGGCCTCTGTCAGGGCCCCTGGGGCACCATCACCCCTGGTAGCGCCGTTTTACCTGGGCGGGGCCCTGGGGGTGTTTCTACCCCTGGCAGGGCCCCTGTTGGCGCTACCGCACCTGGAAGGGCTCTGATGGCGCCACCACCCCTTCAAGGGCCACTGGGGGCGCCACCGACCCTGAGAAAACCCCTGGGTGGCGCCACCAACCCTAGCATGGCTTCTGGGAGCGCCACGGCACCTGGCAGAGCCCCTTGAGTGCCACTGCCCCTGGCAGGGCACCTCGGGTGCCACCGCCCCTGGCAGGGCTCCTGGGGGCGATACCGCACCTAGCAATGGCCCATGGAGGCGCCGATGTCTCTGGGAGGGCCCCTGGGGGTTCTACCGCCCTTTGCCTGGGCCCTAGGGGCCCCACTGCCACTGGGAGGGCCCTTTAGGGCTCAACCGCTCCTGGAAGAGAACCTAGGTACATAGCCTCTTCTGGGTGTGCTCCTGCTGCAGCGAAGCAGAGCCCCTGGCGGCACCGTTGCACTTTCGTGGGCACCTGGCGGAACCACAGCCCCTGTCAAGGCCCTTGGGGGCACCGTCGCCCCTGCCCAGGCCACTGGTAATGCCGTTGCACTTGGACGGGGCCCTGGTGGTACTACCGCACCTGGAAGGGCCCCTGATGGCGTCACCGCGCATACGAGGGCCCCTGGGGGCGCCAACTCCCCTGAGAAAGGGGCCCCTGGGTGGCGTCACAGCCCCTTGTATGGCACCTAGGAACAACACCACCCCTGGTGTCACAGTCCCTGGCAGGGCCCCTGGGATGCCACCGCCCCTAGCAGGGCTCCTGGGAACACCATCGTCCCTGAAGCACTGTTGCACCTGAACGGGCCTCTGGGGGGGCCACCCCCCCTGGCAGGGATCCTCTTGGCGCCACCGCCCCTGACAGGGCCTGTCTTAGTGCCACTGCCCCTGGCAGGACCCTTCTTGAGGCTATGGCCACTTGCGGGGCCTCTGGGGACGCCACCGCCCCTAAAAGGGCCCCTGGGATCGACATCGCTCCTGGCAGGGCCCCTGGGGGCACCACCTCATATGTGAGATCCACTGGGGGCACCACTGTCCCCTGGGAGTGCTCCTGAGGTCGACACTGCCCTTGGCATAGCCCCTGGGGGCGCCACCGACCCTAAAAGGGCCAGAGGGAGAGCCACCGCCCCTGACAAAGCCCCTAGGGACGTCACCGCTCCTGGGTGAGCCACCGCCTTTGGCAGGGCCCATGGGGGCGCTGCTGCCCCTAAGAAGAGCCCCTGTGGGCGCCGTTGCACCTGGGCGGGTCCATTTTCGCGCCACCGCCCCTGCCAGGGCCCATTGAGGTGCCGACGTCCCTGGAGGAACCACCGCCCCTGGGAAGGCCCCTGGGACCGCCACCGCCCCTGGCAGGTCCCCTGGGAGCACCACAGCCCCTGAGAGGGCCCCAGGGGGCGCAGCATCCTCTGGGCGAGCTCATGGAGGCGCTGCTGCCCCTAAGGAGAGCCCCTGGGGGCCCCGTTGCACCTGGGCGTGCCCTGGGGAGCGCTACCACGCCTGGCAGGCCCTTGAGGGTACCACCTCCCATGGGAAGATCCCTGAAAGGGCCCTTAAGAACATAAGAACATAAGAAAATAAGGAGTCTGCAATAGGCCGGTTGGCCCGTGCATGACAGCTCCTGTCGAGAGTTACTACCACTCTCTATCATCCATGAATATATCCAGCCTCCTTTTAAAACTTTCCAGCGTTCCAGCACTTACTACAAAGTTGCTAAGCTTGTTCCACTCTTCCACTACCCTATTTGTAAAATAGTTCCTTCCTATCTCCCTCCTAAACCTAAACTTATCCAACTTAAATCCGTTGTTCTAAGTCCTATCCTGCTCGGGTATTATAAGAACTTTATTTATATCACCTTTATTGATTCCTTTCACCTACTTGAATACTTCTATCATATCTCCCCGCATTCTTCGTCTTTCTAGGGAATGCAAGTTTAGTTTCTTTAACCTATCCTGATATGGAAGTTTTCTAAGTCCCGGAATCATTTTCGTCATTCTTCGCTGCACCGACTCTAGTGAATTGATATCCATTCTATAATAAGGGCACCAGAACTGAACCGCATAATCGAGGTGCGGCCTGACTAGCGCAAGATATAGTTGCAATAAGACCTCTGCACTCTTATTACTTACACTTGTAGATATAAAACCCAATACTCTGTTTGCCTTATTTCGAACATTAACGCACTGTTTTCTAGGCCGTATGTCCGGGCTTACAAGTACCCCTAGGTCTCTTTCACAAGTCGACTTCTCTAGGTTGATGTTGTTAAGGCTGTATACAGTGACTGTATTTGTTCTTCCAATATTAAGTACGCTGCACTTCCTGGTGTTGAATTTGCATCCTGCCCTGAATTAACCTCCCGCCCTATTTTGGTGTCATCCGCAAACTTGCCTTGTCACTGCTGATCTCAGTATCTAGATCGTTTATGTAGATTATGAACAAGAGTGGGCCTAGTACTGACCCCTGGGGAACCCCACTTGCACCTGAACCGGCCCCTGTGGGCACCACTACCCATGGCAGTGCCCCTCCTGGCTCCACCGCCCCTGGGTGCAAGCCCCCTAGGGATGTGCCGGCAAGGCTCTTGGGGCACCCTTTGGGTGCGCCACCACCCCTGTCAGATCCCCTGAGGGCACCACTGTCCCTGGGAGAGCCCCTAGGGGCGCCACCGCCCCTGGCAGGGCCCCTTGATGCGTTGATGCCCCTAAGGGCGCCTGTAGCACCTGGATGGGCCCTTGGGGTGCAGCTGCCCCTAAGAAGTGCCTCTGGAAGCGCCGTTGCACCTGGATGGGCCCCTAAGGAGAGCCCCTTGGAGTGCCGTTGAACCTGGGCGGGCCCGTTTTCGCGCCACCGCCTCTGGGATGGCCCCGGGGGAGCCATTGCCCATGGCAGGGCTCCTGGGGGCGCCGCTGCCCCTAAGCAGAGCCCCTGGAAGCGCCGTTGCACCTGGTCGGACCCCTGGGGGCACCATCTCCCCTGGCAGGCTCCCTGTTGGCACTGTTGTCCATGGGAGGGCTGGCGGCACAACCTCCCTTGTCAGGTTCCCCGGGGGCGCTGCTGTCCCTGGGAGGGCACCAGGGGGCACCACCGCCCCTGGGAGGTCCCCTGGGGGCACCGCTGTCCCTGGGAGGGCCCCTGGAGGCGCCATCTTCTCTGGGAGGGCCCCAGGGGGCACTGCTGCCCTTAGGTAGAGCCCATGGGGGCGCCGTTGCACCTGAGCGGGCTCCTCGGGGCGCCACCTCCTCTGACAGGGCCCTTGGCGGCGCTACCGCCCCTGAGAGGGCCCCTGGGAGAACCACCGCCCCTGGTAAGGCTCCTGGGGTCGCCATTGCTCCTGGGAGGTACCCCTGAGGCACCACTGCCCCTGGAAGGGCACCTGGGGACGCCATCTCCTGTAGGAGGGCCCAGGGGGCGCTGCTGCTCTTAAGGAGAGCCCCTGGAGGCGCCATTGCACGAGAATATCGGAAACTACTTTACCGATCTGTAGTGATGATGGATGGTGTTATATGTAGTGATGATGATGGATGGTGTTATATGTAGCAATGATGGATGATGTTATATGTTTTGATGATTAATGGTGTTATATGTAGTGATGATGGAAGATGTTATATGTACTGATGATAGGTGGTGTTATATGTAGTGATGATTAGACAATAAAATAATAATGTTCCAACCTGTCTTAATTGTGTGATGCTGTGTGTCATGTCCATTCTAACGATAACTCCAAATAAACGACCAAGACTGTCAATTCTTGAAAGAAGACAGAGAGATGCATTGAGAAAGCAGCAATCAAGATCAAGTGAATCGAGGCAACAACGTGCTGCACGTTTACAAACTAACAGAGAGCGAACAACGGCAAGTCGGTCACAGGAAATAGATCAGGAAAGGGAATCCCGTCTTAATGCTCAGCGTGAGCGAACAGCGGCAAGTCGGTCACAGGAAACAGATCAGGAAACGGAATTCCGTCTTAATGCTAAGAGAGAGCGAAGAGCAGACAGTCGGTCTCGGGAAACAGATCAGGAAAGAGAATCCCGTCTTTATGCTCAGAGAGAGCGAACAGCGGCAAGTCAGTCACAGGAAACAGATCAGGAAAGAGAATCCTGTCTTAATGCTAAGAGAGAGTGAACAGCGGCAAGTCGGTCATAGGAAACAGATCAGGAAAGAGAATCCCGTCTTAATGTTACGAGAGAGCGAAAAGCGGCAAGTCGGTCACAGCAAACAGATCAGGAAAGGGAATTCCGTCTTAATGCTGACAGATAGCAAACAGCAGAAAGGCGTTCTCTAGAAAATGATCAAGGGAGTGAAATTCGTTTGAATGCTAATAGACAGAGAGCTGTGGGATCCAGAATTCTAAGAAAGAATACACAGTGGCTTCCACTTGCAAGAGCAGCATTTAACTATGACAATGATATAGAATATGAAAAGTATCCCTCTGTTGTCATTGGCAACATGGATAAGAAATGTGAACACTGCTGTGCAAAGAAGTACAAAGGAGAATCTGCTGGACTGTGCTGCTCTCATGGGAAAGTACGACTGCCAAATTTGGAAAAACCACAACAACCATTGAAGACTCTCATGCTAGGAAACACATCAGAGTCAAAACACTTCGTGGACAATATACGGAAGTACAATTCATGCTTCCAGATGACATCCTTTGGAGCTACCAGAGTACTTCGTGAGCACGGATACATGCCCACATTCAAAGTCCAGGGTCAAGTCTATCACAAAGCAGGATCCCTCTTACCACTGGAAGATGAGCAGGCAAAGTTCCTCCAAATCTACTTTTTGGGAGATCATGAAAAGTAGGCTACTACCAGGTGTGGCAACATTCAAGGTGTCAGACATGACATTGTCCTATCTATCAAAGAAATGCTGCATGAGCGCAACACGCATGTACAGTCATTTAAAAATGCCCTGGATAACATGCCTTCTGACGAGTATAAAGTCAGGATCAAAGCATACACGAACCCTAAGGGAGAACATGAAAGAAGATTCAATGCTCCTGTAGTTGATGAAGTAGCCATTCTGATTGTTGGTCAAGAGTTTGAGAAACGAGACATCATACTCAAAATGAGAGACGAGTCGCTCACAAGAATATCAGAGACACATCAATCTTATGATGCACTGCAGTATCCTCTCATCTTCTGGAAAGGTGAAGACGGATATCACTTCAATATTCCTCACACAGATCCAGCGACTGGTGCGGCAAAAGTAGGTACGAAAGTCTCATCTAATGACTTTTATTCATACAGAATACAGATTCATGATTAGAGAAGACAGTTTCAACCAGATACTAAGATCAAGGAACCTCTTCCACCAGTTTGAAGTGGACATGTATGCCAAAATTGAAACAGAAAGACTCACCTTCATACGACTCAACCAAAAGAAGCTCGGGGTTGATGACTATATTCATCTGAGAGATGCAGTAGCAAGGGATGGACATGTGGGCAATGTTTGACAGCTGGTGATTCTCCCCTCTTCCTTCACTTGAGATCCGAGATACATGCATGAAAAGACTCAGGATGCCATGACCTACGTCAGAAACTAAGGACAACCAGATCTCTTCATTACTTTTACATGCAACCCTGTATGGACTGACATAATAGAAGCTCTAATTAAAGGCCAGAAAGCACAAGATCGGCATGACATTATAGCGAGAGTATTTCATCAGAAAGTGATCAAACTCATGGACTTGCTTACAAAAGCATCAATCTTTGGCCCTACACGGTGCTACATGTACTCCAATGAGTGGCTGTCACGGTCACGTTGACTGCTAGTCTGTCTTAACTACTGATTCTTATTATACTCCACGAACGCAAAACATGAGTGGGTTAGCTATTCCTAAGAAGAGACGTGTTTTTCCCCATCGACGTTTAGACTCATGATCCCCCCTAGTAAGTCCCACCTTCGAAGACAGTTGTCACACTTTATTATTCCATTCTCTCCTGACAAGCTCAATCTTGAATTAGTCTGTGTAAATCAACTCAGGTAATTCGCCAGACCTTTGTCAACTAAGGGTCATCTTTGCAGGAGTAACATGTAGGTTGTTTGTAGTTTCTGTCATTGCATGAGTAGCGACTCAGGGGTATATGAACCAGTGCAAGGACGAGAGAGAGCCTCCCTCTCTCCTCACGTCAACTTCGTTGTCCTTGAGGTATGTGGCATTGTTCCCTAGCCATTCAGTTTGATTCAGTCATTGTACTGTATTATCAGTGTTCATGCTTTAACAGTGGAATTGTCATTCACCCAGTGTAAGAAGTAATATAAAGTAAATGTCGTCTGTCGTTGCCAAACGAGAGATTTGTTGTGATGGTGTTGTCATCATGCTTCCCAGTTCCTTGCTCCCTCTCTCCTCACGTCAACTTCGTTGTCCTACAGATTCCAGGGTGTCCTCTGAACAACCCATCGGCTGCTGTGCCGGTGGGTAACCAGCAGGGATCAATATATGCATTGACGTCGGTGATTCAACATGATTGAGACGGCAGATCCGCCTCGTGAGCTAGACCCCAGACTCGACATGTGTCTGGCTACCACTGATCACAGTAAAGGTCGTGAGCCCCAGTGTCCTACCCTGGGATTCTCCCTGGAAGTTATGGCCCACAGTGTTTGATGTACATGCTTGGGGATAATTAATTGGAAATAATTATCCCCTGTTGGGTAGTGGACCCATGTATTTGCTGGTTTCAGTATTAACGTGTTGTATGTTGTGAGTGCATCTCATATGCACTACCAACAGTCTGTGAAATATCAAAAGTTTGTCTTGTAACTGTACTGTAATACCACGTGCTACTGGTAGGTGTGAAAAGTAAAGTAATCTGCAAGGAGTTGTCATGTAACTATGTATTGTGAGTAGGGCCACTGAACTGGTCCTGCTATGTAATGTAATGTAACACCAGTAAGGTTGTGTGCAATCAGAAAATACTGAGTTTGCAGGTGAGTAAGCGAGGAGTTGCACCTTGAAGTTATATATTAATAATTTCTCTTTTTCCCTTTGATTTCATATTAATAAACCTGTTCTTAGAGTATTTTAGGAGTATTAATTTTCCCCACAGCAGTTCACCTTTATTTCCATCCAAGTGACCCTGATATCAGAATTACAATACCCATGTGCCTTAGACCCTCGACATGCTACCAAAAAGAACTAAGGTTATGCAGTAACCATTGAATTGAAGTAAGTAGAAAGAACAATTGAATTAAAGAACTAAGACAAGAGAAGTAAGAGTAAAAGATAAGGCAGAGTATGAGTAGAGAGAATCCGGTGCTCGTACATTGGTTCGCAGCTGTGGGATGTAATTCACATGGTATCAGATCAGGAGAAATAAATGTGATACTGTGGGTAATTTTTGTTTTAGTGTGATTTGTAATAACCACGTCTCTGTACAGGTACCTAATCATTTCACTGTAACTAATGAATATTTCAGATTACAAATAATTTTGTTCCGTAACTGTTCCAGCGTACAGCGTAGTTGTAATTCTGTGCAAAAAATATATTTTCTGTGGTTTTACGGAGAAGTTAAAAACGGTTCACGGTAAATACTTTACTTGGAGTTAGGTTAGAACATTGCCTCAAGGAAATCAGAAACCTGTTTTAAAGTAAAGTGTACAGTAAAATTGGAAACTTGTAATGTTCAGAGTATTGAAAAGTGTCTGAAAAACAGAGGGTAGCTACCTAACTATTATTTTTTTTTTTTGCAGTCTTTTTGTGAAATCTCAGGAAAGTGGTGGTTGTATGCCAAAGTAATATTTTTTTGGGTGCCTTTCTGCACTGGTAAAATAGCAATTGTTGTGATCACTCGAGTTAATACTTTGATATTTACAGACAATGAGCGAACAGTGAACATCTGCTGTGTTAAGAGTGTTTTGGGACAGTGTTTGTTTCTGAGCGGCACCGGAAGGCCATAATTGTACTAAGGTTATGTAACTGAGTGTTATTTGAAATTTTGACATAGTTTAGATGTATTTATTTTGATTTCAATTGGAAGTGTTTTAGTTCTCAGTTGATGTCAGTTTTGACAAGTGAATTTATTTGTATAACACGAGTTGTGTTATATATTTCCGAGTATATGGTATTTTTGTGTTGTTTCTATTAGGGTATGATTTTAATGCTAAGGGCATTAGTTCTAGCAGTGTAGACTGACAGGCATTGTCAGTAAGAGTGTTTTATGTATATTTGAGATCTAATGCATGTATAATTTCAGCAATTGCATTGATGGTTTGAGGACTCTGTGGTGATATGGACATCTGAAAGAACGCAATCTTTGAAAAGTGATTGTTGGAAGTACATGTAAGGACCCCCATTTGTGAGTACAACAGAGCACATTGTAAAGTGATAACAGTGTTAAAATCATTGCAATTGAAAAGACAGTGAATACTTGTTGAGCACCGAGGGGACAGTCTCTTAAAGTATTACAGTATTACCACTGCATTTTTTTGTGAGCAAGACTCTCAGTTATGGAAATGCCTTTGGTTCTTTTTTAAGGTGTTTGATTTGCTAGAATACAGTGTAATTCCGGAAGAGTTTCGACAGTGTTGCAACATACAGAGATTGACCATAACAAGTACCATTGCTTTGAGTGTGCACAGTGAGTCTTGAAAAGTGACAAAAGAGTACAGTGATGTTTTTCTCGTGTATTCATCAGTGAAGCAGTAAAGTAAAAGTTCACATTCCAGTATTATCACTAGGGGAGTGAGTGATAAGTTGAGTAGTATTTGAGCAGTAATTTTGAACAGTATTTCAAGAGTTTTTTGTGTATTAGAAGGTCAGTTAGGAAGTAATCCGTTGTTTTTGAAGGTGTGCACTGTGCCCGTGTTGTATAGTTACAGTGAGTTGTGGTGACCTCCAAGCATGATGGTTGTCACAAGGGAACAGTTCAGGGCAGCCCGCTCAGAACCTGTGTCCAGTAATTTGATGTGTAGAGTTGAGAAATATGTGGGTGGAGACGTGTTCATTCACAGGAATTACACCCGGGTCTCACCACCAGTTGCTTCATCAGGTGCGTGGCCTGATGGACAGGGAAGTGTAGAAGAGAAGAGTAAGGAATGCCTCTATTGCTAGTTATGTTAGAGACTGGCATCAGCGTTGCCGATATTTCTTTCAAGGGTTGTTGACCTTTGACTGGAATGCATTGGTTGTTGATGTGCATGGTGAACAGTGATGTTTTGCATATTTGTGTTGCAATAGAGAAGTACAACTGGTAAGTAAGAGAATGTGTTGTTGCCTTGCATCAGTAAGTTGTGGAAAGTGAGTATGTTGTTTGCCCATGTGAGTGTGGAATGTGGTGAAATGGGAATGTTTGTGAGTATGTAGGTGTTTGTGACTTTTTTTTTTCCAGAGAGGGATTGGCAATTGGCAGTAAAGACACAGAGATTGGAAGATGGATTGGCTGTTATGCAACCATCTGATGGGTATCTGTTACCAGTTGAGTAAAGATACCAGTTGTGAGTTCTCAAGTTTTGTGAGTTAAATCCTGATCAGACTTGTTGTTATGTATAGGAGTAGTGTTCGTGACTTTTAGGTGGGGTCGGGCATGGTATGCATGGCACTGATTTCGCTAAATGGTAAATGCCATAAGTACAGACAGTTTTTTGGTTTGGTTGTGCTCCCATAAGAACCGTTTCGTTTTGCATCGTATTCTGGGGATTATCGCCTCTCGTTCGGGATCCCTCGAAGGTTGCTGCTTCTCACGAGAAGGACAATTCCTCTTTCGTTTAAAGTCATTCAATTCATTCCTTCGACTGAATGGGGTCTGTTCATCTACATCCTAGCTTGAGAAGTCTAAGTTAAATCTCAGTGGTGTCGAGTAATCATTTGATTAATCTCTAAGTGAAACTTTTGATATGAGAAGCTGTATCTCCTGTGTGTATTGTTTAACAAATTTTTTATGCTATGTATGTAACCTCATTTTTATGTTTTTATTTATCATTACATTATTCCTATTTATGTTTAATTACCTGTATTTTGGTTCCCTATGCAGTGTTGTCAATAATAATAGATTGTGTTTTTTAACTACCGTTTATCCTATGTATGTAACCATTGTGTTCTTGTTTTGTATGTCTTTTCTGCCAGATACCTGGAATGGTCCTGATGTGTTGTTACGAGTGTAGGTAGTGTGAAATCGTGACGAAAGGAAACAGTTATTTAAAGAATCTGTGTAACTACTGTGCATGTTTAGCGAACGTTACCGCATAATAAGAATCTTGGGAAAAGGGGGAGCTTTGTCATGGTCACGTTGACTGCTAGTCTGTTTTAAATACTAATTCTTATTATACTCCACAAACACAAAACATGAGTGGGTTACCTATTCCTAAGAAGAGAAGTGTTTTTCCCCATAGACGTTTAGACTCATGATCCCTCCCAGTAAGTCCCGCCTTCGAAGACAGTTGTCACACGTTGTTATTCCACTCTCTCCTTACAAGCTCAATCTTGAATTATTCTGTGTAAATCAACTCAAGTAATTCGTAGACCTTTGTCAACTGAGGGTCATCTTTGAAGGAGAAACAGTTAGGTTGTTTGTAATTTCTGTCATTGTGTGAGTAGCGATCGCTGGCAACTCAGGGGTATATGAACCAGTGCGAGGAGGAGAGAGAGCCTCCCTCTCTCCTCACGTCAACTTCGTTGTCCTACAGGTATGTGGTAGTGTTCCTAGCCATTCAGTTTGATTCAGTCATTGTAGTGTATTATCAGTGTTCATGCTTTAACAGTGGAATTGTCATTCACCCAGTGTAAGAAGTAATATAAAGTAAATGTCGTCTGGCAACGACAGACGAGAGATTTGTTGTGATGGTGTTGTCATCATGCTTCCCAGTCCCTTGCTCCATCTCTCCTCACGTCAACTTCGTTGTCCTACAGATTCCAGGGTGTCCTCTGAACACCCCATCGGCTGCTGAGCCGGTGGGTAACCAGCAGGGATCAATATATGCATTGATGTCGGTGATTCAACATGATTGAGACAGCTGGTCCGCCTCATGAGCTAGACCCCAGACTCGCCATGTGTCTGGCTAGCACCGATCACAGCAACGGTCGTGAGCCCCAGTTTCCTACCCTGGGATGCTCCCTGGAAGTTATGGCCCACAGTGTTGGATATATATGCTTGGGGATAATTTATTGGAAATAATTATCCCCTGTTGGGTAGTGGACCCATGTATTTGCTGGTTTCAGTATTAACGTGTTGTATATTGTGAGTGCATCTCATATGCACTACCAACAGTCTGTGAAATATCATAAGTAAGTTTGTCTTGTAACTGTACTGTAATACCACGTACCACCAGTAGGTGTGAGAAGTTAAGTAATCTAGAAGGAGTTGTCATGTAACTATGCATTGTGAGTAGGGCCACAGAACTGGTCCTGCTATGTACTGTAATATAACACCAGTAAGGTTGTGTGCAATAAGAAAAAACTGAGTTGCAGTTGAGTAAGCGAGGAGTTGCATCTTGAAGTTATATGTTAATAATATCTCTTTTTCCCTTTGATTTCATATTAATAAACCTGTTCTTAGAGTATTTTAAGAATATTCATTTTCCCCACAGTAGTTCACCTTTATTTCCATCCAAGTGACCCTGATATCAGAATTACAATACCCATGTGCCTTAGACCCTCGACATGCTACCAAAAAGAACTAAGGTTATGCAGTAACCATTGAATTGAAGTACGTAGAAAGAACAATTGAATTAAAGAACTAAGACAAGAGAAGTTAGAATAAAAGATAAGGCAGAGTATGAGTAGAGAGAATCTGCCGCTAGTACATGGCAGAAACGAGGTCTACCACATGCCCATGTCTTGATCTGGCTGAAAGAGAAACTTCGACCGAACATGATTGACAACTGCATACGAACAGAGTTTCCTGATCCAGAAGAAGATCCAGTTCTCTATGAGATTATCAAGAAGCAAATTATTCATGGGCCATGTGGACCATTCAACAGACACTCTCCATGCATGAAAGATGGACGTTGCACCAAAAACTTCCCCAAAGACCTGAGAAAGGATACTCAGAGTGGAGAAGATGGCTATCCTCAGTACAGGAGAAGAGCGCCAGGCGATGGAGGTTTTACAGCAGTGTTGCGACCTGGAACAGACAGTGAAATAACAGTAGACAACAAATGGGTGGGCCCCTACAATCCTCTTTTGACTAAAGCATTCAATGCGCATATCAATGTGGAGTTCTGCAATTCAGTCAAGTCCATCAAGTATGTCTGCAAATATGTTAACAAAGACTCTGACCAAGCGATCTTTGCATTGGAAAAGGATGGAAATCATGATGAGGTGACACAGTTTCTGCAGGGCCGTTATATATGCAGCAATGAAGCGCTATGGAGAATTTATAATTTTCCTATACACGAACGATATCCAACAGTAGTTAATCTGGCTGTTCACCTGGAAAATTGACAAAGAGTATACTTCACAGAAGAGTCCTTCCAAATTAAAAGGCAAATCCTGCTGATACGACCCTTACTGCATTCTTCAAGCTTTCACAGGAAGATGAGTTTGCTCAAAAACTCCTTTATTTTGACGTACCCAAGTTCTACATATGGCAGACGTCAATGAAAAAGCTCCAGAGAAGAGCTCACGGATCCGATGTTGACGGATATCCAGGGATAAAGTCAGGCAATGCTTTGGGACGTGTCTACACGGTTCACCCCAACAACTTTGAATGCTATTGTTTGAGACTACTTTTGCGCCACATCCGTCGCCCAAAATCATATGCAGCACTGAAGAGAGTGAATGGACAAGTCTGCAAAACCTATCAGGAAGCGTGTAATCTCCTTGGCATACTGGAAGATGATGGTCACTGGAATGACACATTAGAAGAGGCAGCAGCTACTCAATCGCCAATGAGAATGAGGAACCTGTTTGCCATCATGATTGCTACATGTGGACTTTCCAACCCAAGCCAGCTCTGGAAAAACCAACAAGAAAGTCTTTGGAGGATCTGCTTCATCAAGCAAGAAGAAAACATCCTGGTCAAGAGATTGAGTTCATGGATGACATGTTCAACAGGGCTCTGATCATGCTGGAAGACAAAGTGATGGAGCTTTGCGGAAAAATCTGACTGATTTTGGATTGCCTTCCCCAAACCTAGAAGAACCAGTAGCTGCAAACAGGGAGTTGCTCAGAGAGACAGACTACTCAGTTGAAGTTCTGGTGAATTTTCTTAAAGAAAATGACTCTCACCTGGTGCCTGATCAAGCAAATGCTTATGAACAGATCTTGCAAGCGATACAAGCGGAGCAGGGAGGTATGATCTTTCTTGATGCACCTGGCAGGACAAGAAAAACATTCTTGATCAACCTTCTGTTGGCCAAAGTACGTTATCAGGGGAAAATTGCTCTTGCTGTGGCATCTTCAGGCATTGCTGCAACACTAATAGAAGGAGGACGTACTGCACACTCAACTTTTAAAGTACCTCTCAAACTCGCTCACAATGAGAATCCAATGTGCAACATCAAAAAAGGATCGGCAATGGCAAAACTCTTAGAAAAATGCAGCCTCCTAATCTGGGATGAATGCACTATGTCTCACACGTTAGCGTTTGAAGCATTGGACAGGAGCTTGGAAGACATACGAGAAAATGACCAGCTCATGGGTGGCATTACAATGGTCATTGCTGGAGACTTTCGCCAGACCCTACCTGTCATTCCTCGAAGCACTCAAGGCATCATACCTTTGGAGATGTGTTCAGACACTTACTATATCCACAAACATGAGAGTACATCTACAAGGAGATCAGGATTCTGAACGATTTGCAAACCTTCTACTACAGAATGGGAATGGAACTTTCCCTGTTGATTCAGAAGGATAAATAATCATTCCTCAAGGATGTGGAAATGTTGTAAAGTCCTCAACTGAGCTTACTAACATGGTCTACCCAAACATTATCCACCACTACAAGGATCACAAGTGGCTGCGTAAACGCGCAATTCATGCACCAAAGAATGAAACGGTGGCTGAAATCAACATGACTCTACTCAGACAGCTTCCAGGCAGTGAGACCTCATTCAAATCTGTTGATACAGTAATCGACCAGGACCAAGCAGTCCAGTACCCTGCAGAATTCCTTAATTCTTTGGAGCCCGCTGGAATACCTTCTCACCACCTCACTCTCAAGACTGGAACTCCTATAATGCTCTTAAGAAATCTTGAACTTCCAAGGGTCTGCAATGGCACAAGACTGGTGGTGATGAACATGATGCCACATGTACTGGAAGCTACAATACTGACAGGAAAAGCTAAAGGAGAGGACGTTTTTATACCAAGGATACCTCTCATCACCACTGACCTGCCATTTGAGTTCAAGCGACTTTAGTTCCCGGTTAAAGTAAGCTTTGCCATGACCATCTACAAAAGCCAGGGATAGTCCCTAAAGATGGTTGGCCTAAACCTGGAGTTTCCTTGCTTTTCTCATGGATAGTTCTATGTTGGATGCTCCAGAGTGGGAACTGCCAAAATTCTGTACATACTTGCTGCTAATGGCAAAACCGAAAATGTGGTTTACCTTAATGCAATACAGTGAGACAATGTGGAGCGTCCCGGAGGGCGGCGTTTCTGCTAATAATAATAATAATAATAATAATAATAATAATAATAATAATAATAATAATAATAATAATAATAATAATAATAATAATAATAATAATAATAATAATAATAATAATAATAATAATAATAATAATAATAATAATAATAATAATAATAATAATAAAGGACTATAAATAAATACAAAAAAGATCAATAGTGAGAAACGTTTTATGTATGTTGTGTTGTCAGAGAAGGAGAAACAATTGAAACCCTGCAATCGTGTGTAAATGTGGCAGAAAGTCAGATGAGCAACCTGGGATTTGTTCACGATTTTTGTGATGCCATATGGCAGCAGGGTCTACCATTAGACAGCGCATTATGCTTCCAATATCTTCCCAGGCGGTAGTACCTTCCTGTTTGATAGATGCCTACTACCTTGAGTTGATCTGCAAATTTTTGCATTTCACATGCATTATTTTTTAGACAGTCGTTCTGTAGTTTGTGAAGTTCGTGCAGGGCTCCCTCTTTCTTGTTGCGGAAGGTATCAGCTTTGATCCAAGACTTTTTTTTACGGGGAATAGCCCACCTGGGCACAGGTCATTGTCCCACATCGGGGGCTTGGGGGCGAAAATATAAGAAGAAAAAGAAATAAAAAACAAAAAAGGAAAAGGTTATATTAGTCTACACCACGAAGATCCCGGAAAACCAGCTTTTTAAAGCGAGACAGATAGTAATATGTGTACAGAGGATGTGAGGAGGCTGGGAATAAAGCAGGGGGATAAGCCTCGCCCCCTCAAAATCACACTAGTGAGTGAGGAGGAGAAATGGAAGGCTATTCGGCAGGCAAAAAACTTAGCAAGGAGCTAGGCATCTCAGAGTGTATTCATTCACCCAGATCGCACGGTAATGCAGAGGGAACAGCACAAGAAGCTCCTGCAGGGCTTGAAGCAGAAGAGGGAGGAGTCGAGGAGGAACGGGGACGGGTGTACATGGGTTAAATTCAGGGGGAGGGTAGTGGAAGCAAGTGTGCCGACACAGAGCCAGGGAGCAGCAGTGCACCCTCCACCCGGGAGGTGGCGCCGTGTAAACAATGAATTGAATTGAAACAGTTTATTTAGCTTGAAAAACACAGATACCGAGTGGATAATAGTAACAATATTAGCATGGCTGAGCCAGTTGAGAATCTGAGCTCTCTTTTAGGCACCTGATATATACTATACATTTATCTCAAGGAAATATTATGCAACATTTAGTATCATCTGGAATAGTACAATAGCATGGTGGTAATAAGAACATCTCATAATGTTACCACGGTTATCATTTCAATATTTATTTATTTTATTTATTCATTGCAACCAAATCGCGGCGCTTCAGTAAGGAAGACCGCTTGTTCATTAAGCAACAATTATCTCACTTATTGTCAGATAGTATCATTGAAGCAAGCTCATCTCCATGGCACGCCCAGGTTGTTGTGGTGAAAGATCCTCTTAACAGACACAAGAAGAGACTCTGCATTGACTACTCTCAGACCATTAATCAATATACGGAACTAGATGCTTATCCACTGCCGAGGATAGACGACATGGTCAATAATCTTGCCAGTTACAGAGTGTTTTCTACATTCGACTTGAAAAGTGCCTATCACCAAGCTCCAATTAAGGAATCGGACAATAAGTACACAGCTTACGAAGCTGATGGGAGACTGTATCAGTTCTGTAGAATATCATTTGGTGTCACAAATGGAGTTGCTGTTTTTCAACGTTTGATGGACAAGCTTGTGGAAGAAGAAAATCTCAAGAATACTTTCCCATACTTGGACAACATTACAATTGCCGGACATACCCAGGTTGAACACGACGAACATCTTCGGAAATTCTAGAAGTCGCTGAGCGCAGAAACTTGACACTCAATGAATCTAAATCCATAAAATCGGTATCCTCCATCAATGGTCTTGGCTATTGTGTAGGGAGTGGTACCATACCGCCAGACCCTGAGAGGATGCATCCGCTCCAAGAATTGCCGCCATCCACAAACGTAGGATCTCTGCGGAGGGCACTGGGAATGTTCGCCTATTATGCCAAATGGATCTCCAATTTCTCAGACATGATTCAATCTTTGGTAAGAAGTAAGACGTTCCGACTGGGCGAAGCAGCCTTGACAGCATTTGAACTCTTAAAACAGCGACTTGTGGATGCAACTCTACGATCTGTCGATGAGGACCTGCCATTTATAGTGGAGTGCGATACCTCAGAAGTAGCTATTTCAGCAGTCTTGAACCAAGGTGGCCGTCCTGTTGCATTCATGTCCTGGACTTTTCAGCTTAGTGAGCTACATTACCCAGCTGTTGAGAAAGGGGCTACTGCCATTACAGAGGCAGTGTGCACATGGAGCCATTTCCTAGCCAGGCGTCATTTTGTGCTGATCACTAACCAACGCTCTGTAGCATTTATGCTGGACAGCAGAAGGCAAACTAAAATAAAGAATAATAAAATACAAGAATGGAGGTTGGAGCTAGCATCCTTCGGCTACACCATACGGTATCGCCCTGGAAAGGAAATGTGGCTCCTGATACGCTGACCAGAGCATTTTGCTGTTCAACATTTCCTGCATTTACTCTCACTGAAATCCATAATGGACTCTGCCATCCTGGAGTGACTCTGCTCCTACACTTTGTGAAATCAAAAAACCTCCCATACTCAACAAAAGATGTAAAAAGAACATGTGCATCTTGCAAAGTCTGCGCAGAATTGAAGCCCCAGTTCTACCGCACATCGGAACGGACACTCATCGAAGCTGCTCAGCCCATGGAGCGGCTCAGCATTGATTTCAAGGGGCCTCTACCATCAGCGACCCGTAATCCATATATGCTTACAGCCGTTGACGAGTAATCATGCTTCCCTTTTGCATTCCCATGCCCTAACATGCACACCACGACTGTGATCAAATGCCTTGAAACAATACTTAACCTTTGTGGAATGCCCAACATTATACACTCAGGCAGAGGTACCTCTTGTATGTCCCGGGAGCTCAAGGCATACCTTTCTCAAAAGGGTGTCGCAACAAGCAGGACAACACCCATCATCCCACAGGGAATGCACAGGTCGAACGGTACAATGGTATCATATGGAAGGCTATTCGTCTAACACTAAAGCCACACGATCTAGCAGATCAACACTGGGAATTGGTACTTCCAGATGCACTACACTCAATTAAATCACTTTTGTCTACTTCAACTAATACAACCCCACATGAGCGTTTTTTTGGATTTCAACGACGCTCAACTCACGTTAGTTCACTACCACCATGGCTTATGTCCCCTGGATCAGTGCTGCTTCTACGTTTTGTCCGGCCTAGCAAGAATGAACTTCTAGTAGACCAAAGTTAGCTCGTTGATGTAAATCCAACATATGCTAGCATTAGGTATCCAAATGGACGCTAATCTACAATAACTATCCGTGATTTGGCCCCGTGTCCAACTGTTCTGACAACTTCTGTGAAGCAGCATGATGTCGAATCTGATCACAAGAATCAACCCGCCAAGAGTCCATGACAATGGGACAAGAATGATGGATTCCCCTACTACACCTAGTATTCAAGATCGTGACTTACCGTGTGAAATACCCAGTGAAGATGTTCCCCCATCCCCGATGAGACCCAGAAGGTCTACTCGAGTACCAAAGCCTCCCATTCATTATGGCTGGGATTAAGAAGTAAACTATTAGCTTGATGAGAAGTATGTATTTGACTTATCTGCTGTGTTTACGTACTATTAGTGTACATTTTCTAGGAGGGAAGAATGTGATATTTTTAAAATATCATTATGGAAAATACTGTAATAATATTTTGTTCTTGTTTGTATCATTTTCGTTTATTTCATTATTAGGATAAAACCACCATGTTATATTATGTTTAATGTTGTTTCCTTTTTGAATTGTTACATTTGCTTTTGTGTTATTTCAGACATGTAGTGAAATGAGTCAAGTAAAGCTTGGATGTAGCAACCAAGTGTTTTATTTAGCACAGTGTGGAAATACAGAAGAAGGCAGAGCATTTCACAGTTTGGCTGTGTGAGGACAGAAGGATGTACTATAACGGTTTATTCTAGTGTGTCCGACATCCACAGAGAAATGGTGGGCACCGCGGGCAAGTTGTGTGTTACGAGCCCACGGCCTTGCCAGCGGTACGCAGGATGCCAAATCCACCGAACATTGCCTGTAAAAGAGAAAAGAAAGATTGTCAACTAAAGGAGGAGAGTTAATAAGACGAAATGCCTTTGATTCCACCCTATCTAACAGTTGGACAGAAGAATGTCCACCCCAGATATGAGATCAGTACATCAAGTTTGGACGAATGAATCCCTTATCTACGTGAAGTAACTGCTCAAGAGTGAAGTGGCTACGGCATCAGTACAGCATTCTCAGCTTTCGGGAGGCAGCTTTAGCAATATTGAGGAAGTGTAGCTACAATGATAGCAGAATGATAGCGTTCTGAAATGTGATTGGTGGGAGATCATCTAATTTGGAAAGTGTAATTAGTAAGTACTGTGTTTTATTACTATTGAATTTAACCAAGTTTCTACCTTCCCATTCTTAGATGCAGCACAGATCCGCATTGATAGATGTAATGATATCAGCTCTAGAAACATATCTACAGGGTGTCCATAAATGATTACTCTGATTAAAGCATGAGAGCATACTGTTTTAGGGTAATCATTTATGGACACATTGTAGTTGAGAATTAGGAGGAAGGGGAAAATGTGAAGAAGAGTGAAGAGTAGAATCATCAGCGTAAGAATGGATAGAATTAGTTGTAGTGTGAAGTAAATCATTTATATAAAGAAGGAAGAGAGTAGGTGAAAGAACAGAGCCCTGTGGGACACCACTCTTGGTGGAGAAAGAGCGAGAAGTCGATCCCTAGAGATCAGAGAACAAAGTGGGGGAGATGAACCATAAGATGAAGTTTAGAAAGCAAAGACTTGTGCCATACCCTGTCAAATGCTTTGGAGATGTCGAGGGCCACGACGAAAGTTTCCCCATAATCCCTAAGAGAGGATGACCAAAGATGGGTGCAGGAGGAGAGCAGATCAACAGTAGATCTCGCCTGGCGAAAGCCATACTGGTGATCCGACGAGAGAGAATGGCGTTCAAGGTGACGGAGAAAATGGGAGTTCAAGATAGTTTCGAAAATCTTAGAGAGGGATGAAGTTAGGGCAATGGGGCGATAGTTAGAGGGATTAGAATGGTCACCCTTCTTCCGGATGGGCTGAACCAAGGCATGCTTCCAAGAAGAAGGAAAAGCTTGGGTCTTGTGGCATAGGCGAAGGATGAGAGCAAGCACAGGGGCCAGAACTTCATCACACTTCCTCAGAACTCGAGGGGGTATTCCGTCCGGTCCATGCGCCTTACTCACATCCAACCTGGATAACACACCAGCAACCCTACGAGTGGAGATTTTCGGATAGTGCATAGGTTCGGTAGGACGAGCAGGGGTAGGAAGGATAGCGTTGGAATCGTCTAAGGTTGAATTGTAACAGTTTTGAATTGTAACAGTTTATTTAGCCAGAAAAATACAGACACAGAGTGGATAATAATAACAATATTAACATGGCTGAGCCAGTTGAGAACCTGAGCTCTCTTTGAGGCACCTGATATATACTATACATTTATTCAAGGAAGTATTATGTAACATTTAGTATCATCTGGAATAGTACAATAGCATGGTTGTAATAAGTACATCTCATAATGTTACCACGGTTATCACATCAATATTTATTTATTTTATTATTTATTATTTATATTTTTTATTTATTTTGTTTATTTATTTATACATACCTATACATATACACACTCAGCTGTTGAACTTGGGTCTTGAGTGATCGGTTCTCTTTAGCTTCAAAGTTCAACTTTGCTCTTAAGTCACTTATTTCCTTTTGCGAGAATTCCAAGCTTCTTTTAATCTCACTTAGCTCGTCAGTGAGACGCAGGTCAGCCTCTTCTACCTTCCTGATGGTCTCCTTATTCATTTATTGTATGACGTCCTGTATGAGAGTCCGTTGGTCTCCCATTATCACATCAGTCAGCTGTTGTTTCGTGAAATTGGAATTTTTTATACTAGCAGCCAAGTTAGACATACTGGAGCTAGTAAGGGCTGAATAGCTGGCAGTGTGGAGACGGCTGAGTTGTGGTCAGCTGGGTGGCCTGGTGGGACGGTGGGGGAGTGTGAGGGAGTGGAGAGGGCTCAGATTACAAGCCCTGGCACTGAGGGGAGTTTGGTGGGCCTACAGCTCACAAGGTAGTCACAGATTCCGCAGTAAATTGACAAATGTATCTACTTAGGGGGACCACAGATAGATATTGTACTGGTCACGACACTCACTAGTCACTCACGAATCAGATGTCCTGGAAATCGGACTTGATACTCCTGGAAAGACCCTGTTTTTCGACGAAAAACACGGAGCTCCCACACACACGTCCCACCGCCTACACCTACAGGTGGAGTTAGAGGAGAATAAGGTGCCAAAGAGATTGGTTTTGTCAGGGGGAGAGTTGGCTATAGAGTTATCGGGTCGGAAGAGAGGAGGAAAAGAGGGGGTGCAGAAGTTATTACAGATGTTTTAGATGAAGGACCAGAAGGATTTACTTGAGGAAGAATTAATCAGGACATCGGTCTTTCTTTTTATAAAATTCCGCTTGGCCCTACGAAGAATAGCCTTACGAAGATTCCTAGAAGTAATGAAACAAGAGTGGGTAATTGGAGAAGGAAGGGTTGTTCCACCAGTCAGTTAAAGCCGCACTTTTATCATCGACGAGCATATTGATTTCCGGTTCATTTTCATCAAACCAGTCCTGATGCATTTTTTCAATCTGGCCGATGGTCTCCTTGCAGGTTTTTGTCATGACAGTGTCGAAAATACCCCCATTTGGTACTGGGATTTGGGTTGTTTATCAGCCCATGTTCGAACTGATACCTTAAAGCATGTGCTACAGCTGGATCCTCCAGACGATTAGTATTAAAACTTCTTCTGGAGGCTTGTTGCCTTCGCCGTTTTGGGGCGACGTGAAGTGGGAGCCTAGCTCTGACGAGCCGATGATCAGTATCGCAGTGGTCTAAGCCACGCATTGCTCGGGTGATGAGGACATCTCGGCGATCTCTTTCTCTGACAATGATGTAGTAAATGAGAAGCCAGTGTTTGGATCGTGGGTGTTGCCACGAACCCTTGAAATTGTCGGCCTGCCTAAACAAGGTATTGGCGATAGTGAAGTTGTGTACAGTACATTTTCTGAGGAGTAGGCCGTTTGGATTACACTTGCCTAGTCCATATTCCTCCGTATGGTTCCTTGCCAAATGTCAGCATCTCTGCCAAGTCACCAAGGAGCACAACCTTATCTTCTCTGGGGATAGTGGTTAGCACTCTGTCAAGGTTGGAGTAAAAGGCCTCCCTGAGATCTTCCTTTGCATCGTGTTGGGGCGTATGCACTGATGAAAAAGGCATGAAGTGAATGATTCAGTGGGACTCTTGAGTGTCATGAGGCGCTCGTTGATCTCAACAGGCATTTCAATTAGCCTGAGTAGGATGCGTTGGTGGATGGCAAATCCAACTCCATAAATGCGGTTTCTCTCCAAAGCAGGCTTACCCTTCCAGACGAAGGTATAGCCAGACCCCCATTCTTTGAGTCGGCCCTAATCTGGGAGCTGGACTCACTAATGGCTGCTATGTTCATGTTATATCTAGCCAGCACTTTTGCCACAAGGGCAGTTCTTCTTTCATGACGTTCATTTGTGCCAGTATTCAAAATGGTCCTGACATTCCATGCAGCAACCATAAGAGGTTGTATAATTTATTTTTGTTTTGATTTGAGATTGTAATTGTATTTTCGATCGCATAAAGATGACCTTACTGGGTGCGGTTGCCCAGTCAGGTTGGTTTATTAGGCAGGCTGTGTTTTGGGCACCCTTTCTAATTCTCGCGTGGGGTAAGTAGAGTAGCTCCTAGAAACAGCTGCACGGTCGCACAGACAGGACTGGATTGCACTGCTGCCTAGTTCCCAGTGCATAAACAACCATCTAATCTATGCTGCCCATGTGCAGAGCTGTGACTAGAGGCTCCCAGCAGTCATCTCTGCCCGTCCCCGTCGCCAGTCGTCCGTTGCCATAGGTCTTTTGGGCAATAAAGGTTTGATGATGATGAGGAGTATGATGAGTTGGATGATGGCTGCGCGTGAGTTGATATATGTGGTGAGGCAGGAGCGCAGGCTGCAACCACACATCTTGGCTCTCCCTTTTCCTGATCCAGTGGTGCAAGTGTTGCAACGACTGGAGAGAGGAAGAGTTGCAATGGACTGCCGATAGCCCAGTTTGTTGGGTTTCGCCCTTGTAGCCTGTCCATCTTGCATTTCCTTCATCTGCCGGAGCAGTCGTTGGGTTTCCATGTTGGTCACCTCTTCCGCCTACACCATACCCTTCACAGCTCCACCCATACCATACCCTCCACCCACACAACTCTTTTATCCTAGGATGTCCCATGAGCACTAAAGTACTTAATATGAAGAAAGAACTAGGTATACCCAGTGTCAAAGATAGAATGATTGAAGTCAACCTCATGATAGCCCTGAGGCTTCTGCGTGGTGATCCTGATGACATTGTTTCCTTAAAATTGCTAGAATGTATGAAAAAAAAAAACTACAGCTACACATATGAAGCTGTTTGGACTAGACCATGTGTACAAAGTTGAGACACAACAGCGCTTCCTGCCACCCTGACGGACAGTTCCCTTCGATATCACAATACCGACATATCCACCAAAAAAATTCATTATACAAAGTATTTATCTCCAACACACTGCCAAAGTGAGAGCTCTTGAACACATACACACTCTACAGACTGATGATAATATCACACAGACCATCTACACTGATGGATCTCTTAACACCGCCTGTGGGAGAGCTGGAAGTGCTATTGTTGTGACTCAACCGGACGGTAATATAATTGAAAAAGGGGTTAGAATTAACAACTGGGCAGCCACTCTACAAACTGAATTAGTTGCCATACTCACAGCTATTAAATTCCTTTAAACCACTGTCACTGACAGTCTCATCATCACTGACTCTCTGTCCTCACTACTTGCCCTTGGCACTCTCAACTCAAGTTGTCACGCGCTTATCTCTGAAGCCAGACACAAATATGCGTACCTTGTTGACCGGGGTGTCAAGGTCAAACTGTTGTAGATCCCCTCTCACGTAGGCCTCATAAAATATGACAGAGTTGATGCCCTCGCCAAACTCGCGTCTAACAAAGACACCGTTGAATACAATTTGGGTCTGTCAAAAAGAACCCTTAAAAGTGTAATTAGGAAAGAACTTATTAATGAATGTGACGCAAGTAGACAAGTGCAAACAGGCACTAGTCGATCCATAGTTTATCATGTATATGGAGCAAGTAACAAGATCACTAGATTACAAGATGTTGTAACCGCTAGATTAAGGTTAGGATATAAGTACTTCTGGCAGTATGTTCCTCAAGCAGAAGTAAACAAGACTAAATGTAAAGTGTGTGGCCAGACCTATAGCCACACACTTGAACACTACGTCCTCGACGTGAAATGGCACAACTCTTCATCTCTAATGGCAAGATAGCCGACATATTAAGATTGTATCCACTTTTTTGCGCTTAGTAACTATATCAGTTCTCATGTATAGAACCAAATACACAATGTGCTTGAATACTTCTCACGCAAATGTGAATAACAAAGTGTGCGGCCTGACATTCTGCCTCACACTCCTGTACTCACGCATTTGTGAATAAGTTACCCTTTATGTATGGAACTAAACAAATAATATAATTGAAATACTGTGTAACATTCAGTGCCATAATATCCTGACAACGGGGGTAAGTTATACTGACCCTTTGTAAACTCTACTCTGTAATCCTTTTGCGCTACCGCTCACAGGATGAGTGTGGGGTGCACAATAAAGTAGCCGCTGTAAGAGGCCAAATCAAATCAAAATCAATCTTTTATTATGGTTAATAATTAATTAATTTAAAAACATAGTTTTAGTTTGCCACAGACATTAAAACTCTTTGTTTGGGGCACTTAACGAGTATCGATTATTTTTTCAACTAATTTGGAGTAAAAGTATTAAAAAAAACATCCTTAAGTAAGAGGAAAAGTTCTAAAAATTTTCATACTTCTTAAAAAGTAGATACCCAAAAATGTTACTTGAGTACAGTATTCAAGTGAAGTTATTTCGTTATTTTACAACTCTGCTGCCGAGGAACAGGAGGACACCTTCCAGAAGTTGCATTTACATCCCTTGAACTAACAACAAAGGTTTGGTCAAAAGGTATTTCAACTGCAATATGTGATGTAAACCTTTGAGAGACATGATCCAGACCATAAATGCACTCACAAGTTTAAAAGAAAATGGAGAATGCCATGAAGGGATATAGGGAGCTGTATTCTGAGAAATTGTATCATCAATGACAGCCACGTTGGATAAGTTCTTTGCCCCAAAACCTCAGCAAGCAGCCAAAGAAGATGTTAATCCACAGGGAGAGGCAGGAGTAAGCAGTGACCAACTGTCTCTTTCTCAGCAACACTAATTTCATCACCTCACGACTACATCTTACTCAGCACTCAACATCATTTCTGTTAAGTAAAAAACGAGTGTTTTGTTCATTAATTTTCATGTTGCATCATGAATTACTCATTCTCTGTAGCTAAAGCCATCTGATTATATATATATATATGTATATATATATATATATATATATATATATATATATATATATATATATATATATATATATATATATATATATATATATATATATATATATATATATATATATATATATCATGTAGATCCACAATGAAAACGTGGATAAGACAAATCTTGATAAAAACATTCGTTCAATTGCACAAAAACTTGGGTACCCTTCTGTGTTTGTTGATCGTTGTTTTAAAAGGGCTAAAAAATCCTTTCAGTCCTCTCAAACCAGGCAAATTCCTACACTTAAGAATATTTTGACTCTGCCCTATCGTAATGAATTTGTAACGTTAGTTCGGTCCCTCAAACTACTAAATATTAATGTTGTTTTCAAGTATGACTCAACCATTACCAATATGTTTATAAAAAATAGTCCAAGTCTAAATGCAAATGGAAGTGTTTATTGTATTCCATGTAGCAAATGTAATGGTAATTATGTAGGACAGACAGGAAAAACATTGCAGCTAAGAATCAGACAACATAAGTACAATATCAGAACAGCATCTGAAAGCAGTGCCCTGTTCGTTCATGTTAGGAATAATAATCATCCCATTGCTTGGGAAAAAAGCTTTGAAGTATTCAAATCATCTTGTGTCACAGAAAGACTTCTGGTTGAAGATAGATTGATAAAGGAATAGAAATCAATAAACCTTAGTGATGGTCAGTTCAAACTGATAATATGTTACATAAATTTATTTGTCAGTGGCCCAAGGTTAAACATGCTTTGAAAACCTTGGATCTAGATGTAGGATAGTTATTTAGTGGGTCCCTTATATTTTACCTGACCTGAGTAGTCACGTCGCCACCCTTCTCTTAAGCTCCTCTACGTGTGTGTTCGTGTGGGGATTAGTGGATGACATCATTATGACCTGACCTCATGTTTTTAAGGTCACCCTGTATATTTAAGCCTCTCTCTGTCCATGTAATCCAGTTGCCTCTGAAGATGTCTTGAATAAAGACGAAAGCTAAGGTGCTCCGTTGTTTCCCTTTTCCCTTGCAAGATTTTATATATATATATATATATATATATATATATATATATATATATATATATATTATATATATATATATATATTTTTTTTAGTCCATATAACACGCGGACTTTGAACATATAAAATCAACGACCCTCACGAGTGTCCTAGGGCGTGGTCGGTAGCGATCCCCGGTCCCACTCAGTAGGTGAGGGTTCGAGTTCTGGTTGGTGAGGTCGTTGTTTATATATATAATATATATATATATATATATAAAATCAACGACTCACCAGCAGGAATATATATATATATATATATATATATATATATATATATATATATATGTGTGTGTGTGTGTGTAGATCCACAATGAAAACGTGGATAAGATAAATCTTGATAAAATCACACAGGGAAAAGGGAAACAATGGAGCACCTTAGCTTTCGTCTTTATTCAAGACATCTTCAGAGGCAACTGAATTACATGGACAAAGAGAGGCTTAAGTACACAGGGTGACCTTACTAAACATGAGGTCAGGATATAAACCACCAATCTGCAAACCAACACCACCACCACACACGCGCAGGAGCTTAAGAGAAAGGGCGACGTGACTAGTCAAGTTAAGTCAGGAATATGGGACCCATTAATGATGTATATATATATATATATATATATATATATATATATATATATATATATATATATATATATATATATATATATATATATATATATATGTAATGAGACGAATCTCACAAGAAGAGAATTACATATATAGGTAGGAAGTATAGAGAGTAGGAATGTAAAGGTAGGAAACTTGGTAGCGTGGCCTGGATGTTATTTGCACAGCGTCACTACGCTTATCTTATCTCGTATGTCAATACACTTATATTACTTCTTAAAGGGACAACTTGTTAAACACCTCTTCGATACAACTATTTATTAATTCACTCAATGACATGGACACATTAATATCACTATTATATCGGGGTACTAACACATTATGCTTTACGTTACTTGACACTGACTCTCGGACACACCTGAATGAATACACTTCCCACAGTAGGTAACTCACCCTAGGACGTTCTGACAAGACTCACGTGTACCCTGACGTAGGCCCAGTGAGTGCTGGCTGGGCTGCCTCCTATGGGAGAGTCTGCTTAGCTGGCGATGCCGTGGTCTGGTCGGGAGGTCTCCCTCCCGACCTGGGGAGGGGACGTGCGTGACTCTGCTTAGTGAACCGAGTGACGACCCGAACGGGAGAGAGATGACAGCAACCAGAATGAGGATCAGTATGACCAGGATCAGAATGATAATCGTAATGGAATCGAATGCCCGTGGACGGGACTGTAGGGCCTTTATATGGGGTCGGCCCAGCCGGCTTTTGACCTCTAACAATTAACACTAAACTGGTTTGATCTGGATAATTGTGTGCAGGTGTGGTCCTGGCCAGGTGTCTTGGCTAGGTGCGGTTGTAGGTCACCGGCTCACGTCATTAGCGGGCGAGGTCAAGTCCCTTGGGTCGACCTGAGGTGTGTCAACCCGGAATGTGGTGGTACCACGAGGTCTGTGGTGTACTTGTTGTTATATGTGACATAATTCTGGGCTGTAAGCTTTGGTCTGACAATCAATCATTACATATATATATATATATATATATATGTATATATATATATATATACACTTCATTTTTAGTCCATATAACACGACCTCAGCAGCCAGGACTCGAACCCTAGACCTTATGAGTGTGACCAGGGAACGCTCCCAACCATGCCACAAGGACACTTAACGCAATTCTAGACTATGTTATATTACACACAAAGCCTGTTCATCGAGCTGATGGCGCCATGAACCTCCCATTGGGGGTTGCCCATGCCACTTATGTGGTGGGAGTAATATTTTACCTGCTGGATTCGGTAAAATGCTACTCCCAACACATAAGTGGCACGGGCAATCCCCAATGGGAGGTTCACGGCGCCATCAGCTCGATGAACAGGCTTTGTGTGTAATATAACATAGTCAAGGATTGCTTTTAGTGTCCTTGTGGCATGGTTGGTAGCGTTCCCTGGTCACACTCATAAGGTTTAGGGTTCGATTCCTGGCTGGTGATATATTGTCTAATGGTAGCACCTGCTGTCATATAGCATCACGAAAATTGTGACCAATTCCCAGGTTGCTGATCTGACTTTCTGCCCCATTTGCACCCAATTGCAGGGTCTCAATTGTTTCTCTTACCATTGACAACACAACATACATATATTATTTCTCACTTTTGATTTTTTCTTTATGGTTCTTTATTATTATTATTATTATTATTATTATTATTATTATTACGGTGTTGTTATTTTTATCATTATTATTTTATTATTTTATTAATTTTTTTTTATTTCTGATTATCAATTTTATTTACTATGAATTATTATTATTATTATTATTATTATTATTATTATTATTATTATTACATTTTGCCCCCCTGCCCTGGATGTGGGTCAGTGACCTGTGCCCGGGTGGGCTAATCACTGTAAAAAAAAAAAAAAAAATCTGCAACCATTTCAAATTAAACTTACATTTGGTATAGCCTGGGGGGATGGGGTGTTTACAACGTGCAAATTGAATTATGGAACCCAAGTTGCCAGTCAGCTGAATAATTCATGTTAATTTCAAGCCATAAGCATGAAGCGTTTACACTGTCTTATCACAGATATCGCTGTGCACTTCTTTTTCTGGCTGTAGATTTGCTGCTGAACTCTGGTAGGGGTGGAGTTAGGGGAGGACTGTATACATAACGTGCCTTCCTGGTCATGTTTGCCGCTACGATACTCAGACGGGATGCAGACGTCATCCCCTTATCTGATAGTCAAAGGGGATTCATCCTGTCCGTTGGGGAACTTTACTCCCCCACACTGGTGACTATGTGGTAACTGTTTAACGTAGCCCATGGAGGTGTCAGTAAACAAATGTCTTTCAAATATATTTTATAGCATTTTCAGGTTAAAATTCAGTGGACGCGTAGTTGAGATGAACACTTCACGGTATTAAATGACAAGGAAATGAATGAATTTGTGGGTTCCATTGTTAACCTCTGTCCAAAATATTCCCACTTTTTTATTTTTTTATTTTGCATAATCTCTTATTGTACTTCATATACGGTGATCTTGGTGGGGTCACTGAAGTCTGCTTGCCTCCTCTGACTCTCTAGGTACACCACCAGTATAAACAACAACACAGGCGCCACCAGCACGCTGTATTGCGAAGTGTAGGTGCCTGCAAACACACACATAATATAAACACATGTTTAAGGTTACTGGGAAAATATGTACAGTGGGAAAATTAATTATCTTCCCGGTGTTTTTACAAAAATACAGCAAATTGGTTAAGCCATTCGACACACGCATGGGTGGAGCCCATAAGCAATTGACAGGCCTGTGGAATCTTGGTAGAACATAATGACGATAATTACGATGTTATTTACTTAGGCTTTAGCAAAGCGTTTGACAGAGTACCACATCAGAGGATTCTGAGAAAAGTTAAGGCTCATGGTATCGAGGGGGAAGTTTTAAATTGGGTAAAATCGTGGCTCACCGATAGAACACAGAGGGTCAGCGTAGATGGTGTTAAATTTGAGTGGGGCTGTGTAACCAGTGGGGTTCCCCAGGGGTCAGTACTGGGCCCACTCTTGTTCATAATCTATATAAACGATGTGGATATTGGGATCAGCAGTGACATAAGCAAGTTTGCGGATGACACCAAAATAGGGCGGCAGATTAATTCAGGGCAGGATGCAAATGCATTACAAAAAGATTTAAATAAACTGCAGGAGTGGTCAGAGAAATGGTAAATGAAATTCAACACCAGTAAGTGCAGCGTACTTAATATTGGTAGAACAAATACTGTCAACGTATACAGCCTTAACAACATCGACCAAGAAAGGTCGACTTGTGAAAGAGACTGAGGGGTACTTGTAAGCCTGGACCTACGGCCTAGAAAACAGTGTGTTAATGTTCGAAATAAGGCAAACAGAGTATTAGGTTTTATATCTAAGTAATAAGCGTGCAGAGGTCTTATTGCAACTATATCTTGCGTTAAACAGGCCGCACCTCGATTATGCAGTTTAGTTCTGGTGCCCTTATCATAGAATGGATATCAACTCACTGGAGTCGGTGCAGCGAAGAATGACGAAACTGATTCAGGGACTTAGAAACCTTCCATATCAAGATAGGTTAAACAAACTAAACTTGCATTTCCTAGAAAGACGAAGAGTGCGGGGAGATATGATAGAAGTATTTAAGTGGGTGAAAGGAATCAATAAAGGCGATATAGATAAAGTTCTTATAATATCTGAGCAGGATAGGACTCATAGCAACGGATTTAAGTTGGATAAGTTTAGGTTTAGAAGGGAGATAGGAAGGAACTGGTTCACAAATACGGTGGTGGACGAGTGGAACAAGCTTAGCAACTTTGTAGTAAGTGCTGGAACGGTGGAGAGTTTTAAAAGGAGGCTAGAAAGATTCATGGATGATAGAGAGTGGTAGTAACTCTCGACAGGCGCTGCCATGCACAGGCCAACCGGCCTATTGCAGACTCCTTATTTTCTTTTGTTCTTATGTTCTTATGTAAAGGGGTCGCCAGTGACACCATTCACTGTATTGGGTAGTCAAGTTTCATTATACTTCGGCTAAAGCTGGGAAAATTATTATTATTTTTTTTTTCGGGGAGTAGCCTATCCGGGCACAGGTCATCAACCCACAACGGGGCTCAAGAGGCAAAAAAATAAGAGTAAAAGGAAATAAAAATATAAAAGAAAAAGATAATATGAATCTACACCAAAAATATGCTGGAAAACCAGCTTTATGAAGTGAAACAGATTGTATGAGCATGGAAACACAGAAGAAGGCAGAGCACTCCACAGTTTGACTGTGTAAGGAAAGAAGGATGTACTATAATGGGATATTCTAGTGTGACCGACGAGTGTTACGAGCCCACAGCCTTACCGGCGGTACACAAGATGTCAAATCCACCGAACATTGCCCGTTAAAGTACCTGTAAAAGAGAGAGAGAGTGAAGCAACACTGTGGCAACGAGAAAGGGAAGAGAGATTATCAACTAAAGGAAGAGAGTTAATAATGTATGTATATTATGTATGTTGTATGTATATTATGTATGTACTCCATTTATATACATTACTTATTTGTCAGCAGCGTGTGGCAATGCCTTTTATCATGTCACCACACACTTAGATAATGTGCATGGCGACATCTGGAAGCTGCTAATGTTTCACTTGCCACATGTCGCCTGAGAGGTCAGTTGACCCATAGAGAGAGAGAGTAAGGGAGTGCTGTCTTTGCTTGTACCTCTGCATATCCAGCAAATATATCCTACAAAGAACTCTACAGGTGTTTGTGTTCGCTCCTGTAGTACCCAGAACATGTACAAATAAGACGAATTGCATTTGATTCCACCCTATCTAACAGTTGGACAGAAGAAGACCCACCCCAGATACAAGAGCAGTACTCCAAGTTAGGACGAATGAATCCCTTATAAACTTGAAACAACTGCTCAGGAGTGAAGTAGCTAAGGTTCTGTACAGCATTCGCAGCTTTCGGAAGGAAGTTTTAGCAATGTTGTTAATGTGTGGATTCCTTGACATATTAGAGGAAATAGTGAGGCCTAGCATATCAATTTTAGAATTTGGCAGAATGATTGCGTCCTGAAATGTGATTGGTGGGAGATCATCTGTTTTGTAAAGTGTAATTAGTAAATACTGTGTTTTATTACTATTGAATTTAAACAAGTTTCTACCTCCTCATTTGGAGATGCTGCACAGATACGCATTGATAGATGAAATGATATCAGCTCTAGAAACATATCTAGTTTGAGAATTAGGGGGAAGGGCAAAATGTGAAGAAGAGTAAAGAGTAGAATCATCAGCGTAAGAATGAATAGAATTAGCTGTAGTGTCAAGAAAATCATTGATAAAAAGAAGGAAGAGAGTAAGTGAAAGAACAGAATCCTGTGGGACACCACTATTGGTAGAGAAAGAGCGAGAGATCGATCCCTCGACAACAACTGTCCTGGATCGGTTCTCAAGGAAGCTAGAATTTAGAGAACAAAGTGGGGGAGAGAAATAAGAGGGAAGTGTGGAAATCAAAGGCTTGTGCCATACCCTGTCAAATGCTTTGGAGATGTCGAGGGCCACAATGAAAGTTTCCCCATAATCCCTAAGAGAGGATGGGTGTAGTAGGAGGGCAGATCACAAGTAGATCTCGCCTGACGAAAGCCATACTAGTTATCCCACAAAAGAGAAAGGCGTTCAAGGTTATGGGGAAAATGAGAGTTTAAGATAGTTTTGAAATTCTTAGAGAGGGATTAAGTTATGGCAATGGGGCAATAGTTAGAGGGATTGGAAGGGTCACTCTTCTTCGGGATGGGCTGAACCGAGGCATGCTTCCAAGAAGAAGGAAAAAAAATGGGTTTTGAGTTAAAAGCGAAAGAGGCGAGCAAACACAGGGGCTAGAATTTCAGCACACTCCATCAGAACACGAGGGGGTATTCCGTCCGGTCCATGCGCCTTACATCTAACCTGGATAACACACCAACAACCCTATGAGTGGAGACTATAAGAAAGTGTATAGTTTCAGTATGAGGAGCAGGAGTAGGAGGGATACATTTGGAATCATCGAAGGTGGAGTTAGTGAATTAAGTGCCAAAGATATTGGCTTTATCAAGGGCAGAGTTGGCTATAGAGTTATCAGGTCGGAAAATAGGAGGGAAAGAAGGAGTACAGAAGTTATTATAGATATTTTTGGTTAAGGGCCAGAAGAATTTACAGAAGAAGAATTAGTCAGGTCAGCGGTCTTTCTTTATTTATAAAATTCTGCTTGACCCTATGAAGAATAACCTTGCAAAGATTCCTAGAAATAATGAAAGAAGAGTGGGTAATAGTTTCTTAACTTGATATGCCCTATCTCTCTCCCTACATGCCAGAGAACAGGAACGATCAAACCATGATTGTAAAGTAAAAGTTTTGGTAGAAAATGGGATAAATGCACTCATACCACCCTGTATAACCCCAACAATGCTGTCAGGGGTAACACAGTAAAGGGGTAACACACAGTATTGGGGTGACACAGTATAGGGGCGACACAGTTTAGGAATGACACAGTTTAGGGGCGACACGCAGTATAGGAGCGACACATAATATAGGGGTGACACACAGTACGGAGTGAGACACAGTATAGGGGTGACACACAGTATAGGGGTGACACATAGTATAGGGGTTACACACTATATAAGGGTGACACCCAGTACAGGCGTTACAGAGTATAGGGGTGACATACAGAATAGGGGTGACACAGTATAGGGGTAACACACTGTAAGAGTGATACAGTATAGGGATGAAACACTGTAGGGGGTGACACAGTTACCTTCATCAACCATGATGGCAGTAGAGGCAGGGATGAGAGAAAGAACTACCACCAACATCAACACAGCAGTTGAGGCCATTGTCACCAGCTCCTTACACTACTCGTCTTCACATTAAAAGATAGTAAATGGGAAGGTATGTTTTCTTGGATGCAGAAGGCAGCAGTAATGTGTGGTCTGGAATGTGGTGCAGGTGCGTGTGAGGGTTCGACTGTGTTTAATGTTGGAGGGTGGGATCTGGTTGTTGTCTTATCAGTTGGTTAATAATCAATTTATCTCCATTCATAATCTAATCATATCAGTTCATTAGTATGGCAGTTACAGTATTTCATAATTCGTAAGTGTATATTCGTCGTACTGGTTGATGTTGATAAGATAAAAAAAGAAAGACTTCACTGTTTTTTTTTTTTTTTTTTTATTGGGCACCCCCTACATCCTTGTGTAAGGTGAAGCGCAGAAGCGTTTACAGCGCCCAACAGGGAAGCATGCTAAGTTCATGCTTGCCTTTATGTCTCATGAGTTAAGGGCGTAGAAGCCTGAAGAGTCAAGGGCATAGAAGCCTGAAGAGTCAATGGTTTGTGTCATCAAGTTATTGGAAGCTCCAACAACTTGTCCCTGAATACGAATTCGCAACTTTCGACTTACAACAGGTACCTACTTTACTGCTAGGTGAACAGGGACTAATGGAGGCTAGGAAGTGTGTCCAAACAACTTCCACCGGCCCGGAAATCGAACCCGTGACATCTCGCTTGCGAAGGCAAGAGCGGTACCACTTTACCACCAGCACCCCCTAAAAAGACTTCACTGATTGCCTTTCTTCATATTTCAGATTTGCCCCGCGAGGGGGCTAATTTATAGGGCATCCTGTGCATGGTAAAGCGCAAAAACATTTACAGCGCCTAACAGGAAAGCATGTGGAGATCATGCTTGCATTCACGACACATTCATTAAGGACTAAGTGCAGGTAGCCCCCGAGTTACAGAATAGTTCCATTTCCTGAAAATCTTTCCACGTCGCAAAATTTCGTAATGCGAAACCATTTTTCCTATTGACTCCCATTAGATAAGTTGAGATGCATTCCCATGGGAAAAATTTTGCAGCCCCAAATCAACACACGCACATATATGAATGATAATAGACGCATGCAATGATTCATTCACGATATAACATGACAATAAATGCACACACTTGAATTTAACTCACCAGAAACGATGTCGAGTGCTGCAGGAGGTGGTGCGATCGGAGTTACTAGGAATTACGTCCTTAAAACATCATGTTTATGGAATCCTTTATCACCACTGCTTTCACTTGAATATGATGGTCTTTTTCCACTCACCATGAATAAGGCTACACAGTAACACAGATGCATAACTCAACATAAACTGGGGAAAGAATTCAAACTGAGTAGTATCATTGTTGTAGTGGCTGCTGGCAGCTGGAGAGGTGAGCCACCCTGCAGCAGTCTTGTAGCTACCACCAGAATCCACACGAAATATTTTTTTCTTAATTTTGATGATTTTTTTTCTATAAGTAGGGTCGGGATATATAGTGACTTTATATAACGAATTTTTTATATCGTGGCTACCAAAATTATCGACATTTTTAAAATATATAGCGATATTTTTCTTTATTTCGCGAGGGAAATCATACAGGAAATATTTCAAATTTATCACTAATACCATTATCAAAATTTTCCAATATATACAGTAGACTCACAACTTACGCGAGGGTTACGTTCCTGGGACATTGTGTAAAGTCAGAAACACTTCAAAATCGCCCTTAAAGCAATCAATCAATACATATATAAATATATATATATATATATATATATATATACACATATATATATATATATATACATATATAAATATATATATATATATATATATATATATACACATATATACTAGAACTCATAAATTCATAAATCACTATTGTAATGCGATACAGGTGATTAATTTTTATCTCTTGTGCAAAATATATGACGTTTATATTCATATTATTGGCTGTCTTGCAAGGGATTCCAGCAATGCAAATTATATTCCCCTAACTGTGATATTATATAAGATAAAAACTTTAAACCTAAAACCACCCAACCCTGGCTGGGAAGATGGGGGGGAGGGGGAGTGAGAGAGGTGTGGTTTTTCTCTTATAAAATGTCACTGAACTGACCTGGGATAATATAATTAACATAGCTGGAATTTTTATAAGATAGTGATTAGCTTGAGTATAAACATGCTATAATTCGCAATAGACATACAAATTTTAGTTCAAATTAGTAATTTCATTATATATGACTAAAAATTTATCTCTTGTGCAAAATATATGATAAGAACATAAGAACATAAGAATGGAGGAAACTGCAGCGGGCCTATTGCCACATTGTTGAGCTTTTGAGAGTCTGCTTGAGTTTCTTTCAGAGCGTCTTTTAGGGTTTGGCTGTAAGCCATGATCGTCGACTGAGTGGTCCTTTCTATGGTGTTAGAAATTTCCCTGGTTTCTTTTTGTTTGGTTATATCGGTCAGTTTCTTCTCTGTTTCTTGAAGTACCTGTTTCTTGATCAGGCAGGTGGCAGAGAAGGTCCTGTGGCCACCCTCGCAGACGACACACTTTTTCATGGTGTTCTACGGCAGTCTTTGAAGAAGTGCTGATCAGATGAACACTCAGAGCATATGACCCCTTGCATGGGGCAGTTCTTGGTCATGTGGTCATTGTATTTATAGCACTTCATACATTGTTGGATGGGCGTATACTTTTCATATTCTATTTGGTGTGATGAGAATGAAGTGCCATATGCATAGAGCCCCTTCGCCTTCATTCTTTTTGCACCCGTTGTGTCTGCAAAGCGAACCTTGATTATATTATGGGCATACATAGGATACACCTCCACAACCTTGACAGTGTTTTGCTTTTCTATTTCATCTCTTATTTCTTCTGCGTTATTTTCCACTACATCTTTGTCTAACTTCTTACATACAAGGATGAGCTTGGCGCCGTATTCCCGTGGGACAATGACCTCGTAACCGCGAGTTTTCATTTTGTTCATGGCACTAGACTTAAGTAGTTTATCAGCATCTTCATCTGTTTCTGTGAGGATGATGTAACCATCTCTCAGATCCACAAGTCTATTTATTCTCACCCTTAGGTCACTCAATAGCTTTTTTAGCCCTATCCGAGACTCCTGGGTCGGGGTTCCGGAGATCTTCACCCTCACTTTGGCCATGGTCAGTAACATACATGAAAATCCTACCTAATTTGTCCACCTCAGCTAAACCCCATGGATGCCACTCCTTCTGTCCGCTTGCTGGGCGAGTAAAGACGGGTCTAGGGATAGGGTGAACAGACAATCCCCTGACGGGGGCCTGGCCAAGCCCAAACACCCAACAGTGACAGGTTATGAAGCACTGCCGAATCCCTAACAGAAAATGTTGCCACCCTTACTGTCTCGACTCAGCAGCCCTCTGAGGGCCCCCCTTGAGGCTCTGCCCGCAGGGTTCGCGTCGTTACCAAACTGCAGGGACTCTAGGCGAAAGGATAGGATAGGGAAGAAGCGCAGTGTACAAGAATAATAATATCCATGTACAACTACAAGGTAAACCAGTCAGAGCGAACCCAACGTGAAAAACAAGGCAGGCAGTCGTAACGGTCAGCACCGACTTCACACATTGCTCCTGAACTAAGAAGACCTCTCAACAAGACCTCCTGCTGGACCCGAAACTCTGAAGACCGCCCTCTCCCTTGTGCCATTGTTGGCCATCTTCCCGGACCGGAGCATCCACGACTGACATCGTCGACAACAACTCACGAGCGTTCTCGGTTTATCGAGCATTAGCTTGCCCTCCCCACTGGTGGTGTGAGTGACCCACACTCCAGCTGGAGAGCAGTTATAGCGCGATATTCCCGGCGTGGTTTGAGCTCTTTTCCTTCTACTACTATTTTTCCTTTTTCGCTCTGGCCTAGGGACCTGCACCCTCAAAAGTGTATTCGTCCTGCGGTCCCCCCTGTAACTGTTCACCTCCCTCCCAGGAGATTGTGAACACGAAAGGGGGTTGGAGCAAAACCCATCCCAGCCGAGTCTTTCCAGGAAAACCGTGATCGTGCGGGTCCACCTGGAAAGAGGGTAGCAATCCTTATCCTTCCCCAATAGGCACACTTAGCTCACGTCTATAAGTGAGCAGTCACATACACTAGGAAGTAGGCTTCCCCAACGGGGATCCGGGAGAGAAGCTCAGGAACCACTCTACGACCACCAGCCAGTGGGGAGTGCTGAAATTCCTCTGCTACTTACTCAACCGGAATAGGTAGGATTTAAAAAAAAAAAAAAAACCGGTTATGGAGCGCGTACGCCCTCCTAACCGCGACCCCCGCCTGAACCGCCAACCTCACGACCCGAACTACGACAGGCTCCGCACAGAGAAAGCGGACCAGTTACGCGCCTTCAATGAAGCCCTGAAAAGCAGGAACACTGCCACCACCTCCAACAACTCCACCACCACTCCTACCGCCACTGAGGACGACAACTGGACGAAGGTAGAAAATAAAAAACGCCGACGTGCTTCTTCGGGAAAGGAAATGCCGTCAAGCAGCCCAAAAGGCACCCATCACCACCACCAGCTCACCTCCAACGACACTGCCAAAATTCCGGATCACGAAAACGGACACAAAAACGACATATGCCGCCATCACAGAGATAGAAAAGCAAAATCCACTGGCCAAGTTCTCAGTGCGGCCCAACCTAAAGGGGGAGATGATTATTCACCCCAAAGACAAGGACTCCGCCACCACCCTCGACACTTACCTGCAAAACACCACCACCGTTGCATCAACCAAGCTAGACCCCGCCCAGAAACTGATGAAGTCTGTAGTCCTCCGGTACCCAAAGGAACTACCCCTCGAACCCCTGGAGAACCACCCGAAGATCTTAAAAGCCGAGAGATGCTCTCCCCTGTCCGACAAGACGGCCACCACAAAACAAGTGCTCATAACGCACTACGGTTCACCCCCCAGCACCATAGACCTCAAAACCTGGGGGATCTACGAAGTGAGGCCCTTCGTCCCAGAGCCCCTGCGGTGCTTCAGATGCCAGAAATACGGGCACCATCAGACAAGGTGCACGTACAAGGAAATCTGCGCAGTCTGCGCACAGAAGCACGGCACACACTCCTGCCTCACCAAGCTGAAAAATGGAGAAAAAATTGCCCCCAAGTGTGCCAACTGCGGGGGCAAACACCACGCCTGGAACCCTGGATGCTCCGAGAGGACAAAGAGGGTCCAGGCAAACCGACCAGCAGCAAGACCGGCCCCCACCGCCTGCACACCAGCCCCACCAAGTACCTTCGTGTGGGGAACCCAAAGGCCAAGACAACAAAGCCAACCTCCTCAGCCGGTCAACACCCAAAGTGCAGCCCAGTTTCCTGGCCTCACTACGGCCACACCTCAGCCACCCAAGCAGCAGACAACGACAACCACGAAAAAGACAAAAGAAGCACACACCAAGGCACCAGAAGGAATGATACACGTATCAGACCTAGCCAAGGTACTGACAACCTTCGAGGAGGGCCTAGCCGGACTACTGGGCTACAAGATCCAACCCACACAGTTCCAAATACTCATGGGGAGCGTCCTCGAGCAAGTCGCCACAGCTCCAGCCACCTCAGTGGAGGGCGCCACGCCGGTCCCCACACGAGTAACAGCCGAGGTACACTCTACACCGAAAAAGGCCACCAGAGAACCAAAGATACCGACAGCTCCCAGAAAGAAATTGGACGTTTCAACTCCCCTGAACCGAACCACGGCCCAGAAGGCAAAAACCACAGAACAAAGCTATGAACCTGATCCAGTCGGAATCGGACCTGAACATTTCCATCGAGGACCACCAGAAGTCCCCGATGAAACAGTAGTGGAAAACATCAGCACCCTGAACATCCTTAAATGGAATGCTCAGGGCATCAAAAACAAGAAACACCTCCTACAAGAAGCAGCAGCCAAGGACGAGCTTGACATTATACTGCTACAAGAAACACTTCTACAAGAACACCACTGTTTCAAATTCAGTGGTTACAAGACATAGAGGAGGCATTTCACACAGGCGTCAACAAGAGGATGTATGATCTTGGTCAAGTCAAGCATACCCTCCTCCGAGGTCATGCAGCAATTTCCATGTGGGGAAAACATCGAGACTCAGGCCGTCAAAGTAACCCTCCAAGGACGGGAATTAACTGTTCAGAACATCTACAAGAACCCAAGGGGCTCACTGAAGGTGACTCAATTATTCGCTTCAGCCGCTGACCACGCCACACTCATAGGAGGGGATTTCAACGCACATCATCCCTTCCTAAGCTCGGTAAGCCCCACAAATGAAGACGGCCTACACCTATACCCCACCTTTCAAGACACACCCGAGATCTGCCTCCTGAACACCGGAGAGCCCACCCACATTAGGGGAGGAAGGCTAGATCTAACCTTCGTCTCCAGTGCACTACAGCCTTCGGCGTCCTGGCAGCTACACCCCACGCTGACCAGCGACCACTTTGCCACCCTAACAACGCTGAAGGTGAACAAACTCCCCACTCCACCCCCGCCGAGATGGAGATACAATACCCAAAAGGCAGACTGGGGACTCTTTAAGAAACACCTGGCTAAGTGGCGCGAAAAATCACAGCCGGCCGGCGCAGCACCCGTGGACGAGACAACCCTCCACCAACAATTGGTCGAGGCGTTTCACCAAGCGGCAGAAGAAGCTATCCCAAAAACAAAACCCACATCAAGACAGTACAAGGATTACTGGTACTACTGTCCCAGGGTGAAAGAACCAACTACAGAGGAATATGGGTCTGAAGAAACTACAGGAGACATCCCACGGAAAACCAACAGACATCTCCTGTAAGTCATAGTTATGATACCAGGGAAGAGAAGGAAGAAATAAAACGTGCTGGCTCAAGTGGTGTCTGAACTGAACGAGCACACATCCCTTGGCAAGATGTGGGCCCAGGATCCAAGGGCATCTGGGAAGCAACACCACCACACCACCAACTCCATCCTTAACCCAGAAGAGGAAGAGACTTGTAAACTGTTCTCTGACCGAGCAGCAACGAAAACCTCCTGAGACAGGCGGAGGAGACACAACTATGTCTCCAACAGGTCAGGACTCCAGATGATCGAAGAGGCCTGCAACAGTGAAGATGACACCGACAGACCTTTCAACCAGCAAGAACCCAGAAGCCGCTAAACGAAGCAAGGACACAGCACCAGGCTGACAGGATAACTCCAGCATCTATGCTTTCCATGCCGGTACAGCCGGACACGGCTCTGCTTACAAGCCATCAATGCTTCGTGGACAGCACAGCACTCCCACCGAATGGAAGAAGGTGATACAGCCCATTCCGAAGTCCAGAGAACTAGACAGTCCGAGGCCTTATCTCTCTCTCTTCTTTAGCTGTATAGCTAAGACGGAGAAAGAATGGCTTCAACTGACTCTGCGGGAGTAGGGCAGCCTGACACCCCCCACACTTTGCCACACCGAGAACACCGGCACAGGCAACAACATCGCGGGAGATACTCAGCACAGTGGACTACAAACCAGTTTCCAGGTCTTCCTCGACCTGAGAAGGCCTTCGAACTAGCAAATCCACTGGCCATTACAACGACGCTCGCTGAAAAGGCATCAGCGAAGGTTGCTGGGGTGGATCCAGAACTTCCTCACACAGAGAGAGAAGCAAGAGTAACAAGCCAGGGAGCAACCTCAAGCTACAGGGCTGGTCCATGAAAACGGAACCCCATGAGGCATCCTCAGTCCAATGCTGTTCAATGTCCTGATGGAAATCTAGTCAAACTTCCTTTAGACAAAACAGCCAAGCTCCTATGCTATGCAGACGACTTACAGCTTATAGTAAGAGGATCAAACAGATCTAGCTAACACGCAACACGCACTCCAACTTTATAGAAGAGGAGTGCAACAGACTTGACTCAAGATAAATCCAGCCAAGTCGAAAGCGATGGCCATCTGCACAGACACCAGACAAGATGCTCTCCATACAAAACACGCCTGTAGTCTGGACCAACACCCACCAGTGTCATGGAATCTGGTTTGACTAGAAATCACCTTCAAGCCGCAACTCGAGTATCTCAGGCACAGGACGAAGAGCAGACACAATATAATGAGGTCGCTCACCAGCACAACTGTGAGCAAACCTTCATGTGCTCAAAGCCTACTACACGGCCGCCATCAGATCGTGGAGATTGGCGGTGCTCCAGCACTCATTGGACTGAGAGAAGACCAAATAGCTGCTTAGAAGTCATCCAAAATAATGCTCTCAGGACCATGCTGGAGCAATCTATGTGGGACCAGAATTTGCAATTTGCAAATGGAAACCGAACTACTCACCCCTGGCAGTACGAGTCAAGCAGGTGACAGCCGGTCTCTCGCCAAAATCTGTGGTAGATCAGATAAGCTGACAGTTGCCAAAATTCGAATCAGTGCCTCCTCCACCTCGACCACAGAGTGCGAGGGGCCACCTGGTCGCACTAGGCAAGCTTTGTGTCATCCGACACCTGCAAGCAGAAACACTCTGTCAAGAACAACCAAGACAATAATGAGACAATGGTTATTACGTTGTTCACCATGGAGCCCTCCACCAGCCACATTCAAAATTACCGACCTAGGCGATAGTAAAGCCAACTTCCAGAAGGAGGACCTCAAAAAATAACCTAGAAGCCATAGCCACTGAGACAATCTGGTTGATGTGAAGAGATTATATTTTTTATAGGATGGTTTGGTGGATCCAAAACATCATGGATCCGGAGCGGCCTTCTACACCCAAGGTCAGACCCTCCGATGGAGACATCTAATGACTGCTCCACCCACAAACAGAGCTGGTAGCAATCTCAAAGGTCTCTACAACACGCTGCAACACAACACAACAAGTCCATCATAATTCACACGGACTCGAAATCGGCCATGCAGGCGTTGCAACACAGTCAACCAAGAGACAACGTCCACATCATAACCTCGGTCCTCGCACAGCTACAGGAATTCCAAAAGCCAAAAACCGCCCAGGTCGTCTTACACTGGATTCTATCATGTAGGGATCGGAGGAACGACGTGGCAGACGAAGCAGCTGGCGCAGCCACGCGTTTTAGAAGGCATATCCAAGTTCCAGCAAGCGTGTAACAGATCAAGAATCACCTTAGAAAGACTAGCAAGCTCCACATCAAAAAGAGCTCTTTACGCATTCAACGCTGGTTCCCAATCACAAATAGTACCTGGCGGCTACAAAAGGGAACCACCTTCGCTGACAAGAAAACTCCAAGACAAACCCAAGTCAGCTTTCATCGACTACGACTAGGGTACAAGTGCTCCTGGCATATGATCGGAAATGACGTCATGGAATGCACCTACTGCCAGGAGCCAGCAGCCAACCCACTTGAACACTATCTCCTCGACTGCGAAGTCACACAAAGCCTCCGAAGCAGAACTCAAATCTCCCAAGAAGCACACACAACACCAGCGGCCACTCTAACCCAAAAGGCCCACACAGACCACATTCACCACCTACTCCGGGTCATCACACGATACCCACCACCCAGATAGCTTAGAAAGTATCCTCTCCCAGCAAGTGCGGACCCCAGTTCGGGGGGCGCGCCACTCCGAAACTGACCACGTCCAAGAGTGGGGATTGGTGGTAAGCGTCCGCTGATCGGGGGTCCGCTCACACTTGCAACCTGCAGCATCCTTCCAATCTGCAGGTGGGACCACTTCCAATCCTAATCCGGTCTGCTGCTCCAGGAGCTCCAGCCGGAACCACCAAACGGGCCGCCTACAGGCAAAGGCCCGTGTCGGACTACGGTCCGACAATCTTAACAACAACAACAACGTCAGCAATTTGAACTGAGCAGGGAGCGACGCGTAGCACGTCCGCTCGCTATGAAGGTTGGGTGTGCTCTGAACAAGTTATGATATGAACCCTTCCAGGCTTCACTATCATTATCATGTTATGTTCATCGTGCCCTGTATCTTGGTAACTAGTCATAGTATCAATACATGACAGTGTTATTAGTATAATATTGTAACTTTTGTCCTACAGTTATTGTTGAAAATCATGGACAGGAAGGATGCATAAATTGTTATATCAAGTGTATGGTTCGCTGAAAGCCACCCCAAGTCAGACAACGCGTCACATAAAGTTACACTGTGTGTGTGTGTGTGTATGTGTTCTGTAACATTAAGCTTCATCCTTAGTAAGTAAGTTGTTTCATAAAGAAGTTTCTCCCATTCGTCATTGTGAGCATCGTCCCAGAGCACATTGTTTCCATCAAAACCATGGTTCATCCTTATTTCCCTTCTTCCGTGTAACTATATCCATATGGCTAAGTGCTTGCTTTTCATTTCTTTATTTACCAAAATAATGTGGATCAGTTACTCGTTATTTAACTCATACATGCACTTAGAGCATCAAGATTGTATCGTAGGCATGACTATTGGTTAATTGAAACCCCAAAAATATTTTTCACATTTATTATGCATAAACATTGTAAACATATCTATGTGATTATTGTAGTATATAACATAAATTTAATGTCTGGACAGATTCCCAAGAGTTATGCATATTAATGCATAGATTTTGTAAGCATATTTATGCGAAGTGCCGTAAAACCACATAGTAAAATACCTGGACAAATTCCCGAGAGTTAGGAAATGAAGTCTATGTGGCCCCAACGAGGTTACACCAGAGAGCTAACTCCTCCGCCACCCCCTACAAGGCACCGTCGTGGGCGGAGATTTAATTCTTGACCACAGGTTAATACCGTGTCCAACCTCCATCTGCTGCTATAACTTCATGCAATCTGGTGGGCATGGAATCTACCAGATTGCTGCAGATGTTCGGCCTCCTCCTTATTCCCTCCCATACATTATGTGCGTGTCTCCTCACTGCCTCACTCGTTTTCTCCTCAACATCCCATTCAACAACCATATGCGCCCATAGATTTTCTATTGGATTACAATCGGTTCCTTTAGGGGGCCAGTCCAATAGAATAATCTGCGGGTGCGCCTCAAACCAACGCTTGACTGCCCGACTTGTATGTATTGGACTGCGGTCTTGCACCATACATATAGGCTGTGGGTCTGGGATGGCATATGAGTTGCTGGGAGGATGGTTAGCAGTCCTGTTAAACTGGCAGTTAGACAAAATAGAAAACTCACAGCCAAACTGTAAGAAACCCATGGACAATGAGACATTAGTATAATATACTAGGTCATTTTAGCGCATGCACACACATTATATACAGACCTATTGGTCCTTGCGAGGCTGTTTGGTTACGCTATGCTAACTAGTTTGCTAGGGTGAGGGAAAGTATATATATATATATATATATATATATATATATATATATATATATATATATATATATATATATATATATATATATATATATATATATATATAACTATATATATATATACAGTATATATACTGATAACCACAAGGAAAAAGAAAACACTCCGTGTTTTCTTTTTCCTTGTGGTTATCAGTATATACCTGGATCACGCGCACCTACAGTGATTTATTTGCATATATATATATATATATATATATATATATATATATATATATATATATATATATATATATATATATATATATATATATATATATATATATATATATATATATATATCTTGATAAAATCACACGGGAGTAGGCCTTCAGGGCACTCCACAAAAATGTATTACCCCAACAGATGCGCACCTCCTAACCTAACTTAAACACTACTCTGGGGAACAAAGGTTATACCTGAGATTGAAATTATAAAGAAAAATTATATGCATTAAAGGAACTAAATCACAGTATCACTCTGGTTTCAATTAGTGACACAACATTTAAAAAACGATATGATCAAAATTATTTAAGAAATATTAAACTACACACGTCAAGATAATATCAGTAACTCAAAAAATGGTATTAGCTACACACAAAAATATTATCACTATTATTGAGATGTTACTGGGTCCACAAATACCCGTGAACCATGCTTCACCCAACTCAGCATACACCTGTAATAAGAACATAAGAACATAAGAACATAAGAACATAAGAACATAAGAAAGTGGGATACTGCAGGAGGCCGACTGGCCCATACAGGGCAGATCCCTTTCACACCCATCCCAGCACTTCCATGTGCCTATCCAACTTCGTCTTGAAGCTCCCTAGCGTCCCCGATCCTACTATAGCACTCGGTAGCCTATTCCACATATCCACAACCCTATTACCAAACCAGTGCTTGCCTATATCCTTTTTGAATCGGAATTTATCTAATTTAAAGCCATTTGTTCTAGTTATTTCGTTATTACTGAGCTTCAGAACATCTTCCATTTTACCCTTGTTAATCCCACTTACCCACTTGTAACACCCCACATCTCCCTAACTCTACGGCCTTTAATGAATGCGTTTGCCAGGCCTTCTTTCCAGCGGTGAAAGATAAAATGTTTCTCTAGGTATCCCCTAGACTCCTGGTCTCAGGGTGTGACCATTAGTTTACTCAGATAGCCTCAGTTTACTCCCAGTACGATCATGGGCAGGAAGAGAGAACGCCCGCAGGTGACCATGGCTAGTAGGTAATACTTCTAGCTGACCGAGGGCACGTGGTGTTGTGCACCCACGTGGTAAGAACTGATCACCCAATGCTGATGCTGGTCCCGTGTCGTTTTAGTTGTCGGGAGCACTCATTCACTCAAGAGATCCTTTGCTACCCCGCTAACCAGTGACAAGCCTACACTGATCGTTCCAACGGCGACAATCGCCAATCCTCAATCCTCAACGGCAGTCTCAAACGGCAGTCAATCTCTCCCAGTCAAGTGGGTTCTGACGGAAACCCTGAAATTAACTCACTGTTAGCCCTTAATAACTTTATCACTGCCCTATCTAACCCCTATCTGAGATCGAATGAGACTTACTTGTTATACTGCAATAGCCCAACACAGGTGACTAGACCACGTGACTATTTCTGTGGACGGACGAGCAGGGACGTCCTGTTTGTCCGATCACTTTCGCGTGACTGAGGACCAACCAGCCTCGCGTCTCCCCAAGGCGTTAGCTTAGGCCTACGTGACATATTTTCCGCCTAACTAATAACTCTCTTGGGACACCCGTAACATTATTCAGACTGGTAAACGATCTATAATAATTTCAAATTCAATAATAGTCCCTTAACTTCATGAATCGCATCATTATTAATTCGGTAAACTACATTCATTATTGTATAGGCCTAGTTCCAAAACCTTTCACTACGTGCATGAGCGCTCTCTTGCCTCAGACGACCTTGAACTCAGCATCGCCAATGGCGCGGCGTTTGAAATTACACTGAAATTTCTGAATATATTTAACTCTTCTCAACAAATGCAAGGATGAATTATACGACTTACCCTTTGAGCAACCGTGTCCACACTGATATGGCAGGCCTCCCTACACACGACGTCAGGTCGGTCATTCCTGTGTCCTTCGGTTCTTCATTTCGTAACTCCAGTGTGTGGTGCTTTCCCTCACGTCCAATGGTTAAACGAGATTTCTTACTGTTTGCAATATAATGCAATATTACAGTATATTAATATAGATTTTCCTCCATGTATTGATACTATGACTAGTTACCAAGATACAGAGCAAGATGAACATAACATGATAATGAAAGTGAAGCCTGGAAGGGTTCATATCATAACTTGTGTGTTTGTGCGTATGTTGCCCCATGAGAGTTACTGTGGGCCTCCATGTGCCCAGGTGGGATGGACAAAGTATTACACTATAAATATGTCAAATGAGGAGTGACTGTTCCACATGTAATTTAAGGATTTTGAAATATGTAGTTAAATTAAACACGATTTTTCATGTAGTTATGCGAATGAATGGAAAATAAAAGATAAAGATGGGGTGTGGTGGAAGCATCGTGGTCTGGCACACACACACACACACACAAGCGCTGTAAACATTGTGTGAATTCAATGGGTGGTTTGGAAATGTTTATTTCCATTCATAATTTCGTAACTACAACCTATGGTAATTTTTCTTCGTGTTCGTATATAATGAAGATAATGCAGAGTATAAAATGCCATATACAATGCTTATACATAATGTCAATTATACAGCCGTACTATGAGTGTGTGTGATCGTGCGTGTGATGCCTCGTGATAGTTAGAGTGGGCCCCCGTCCAGAAAGGACACTGTACTAACCTCCAGCATCGACCCAGGTGGGCTAGAGATTATGGTTTCCGACTGTATATAAATATTTTCATGGATCAGTGTTAAGTAACGGTCAAGTGGGTTGTGGTGATTTTATTAGGGAATATTTTATCAATGAGTGTTATGCAGATGAAACAGTTTGTAAAATAATTACTAATAACACCTCATCCATGGTGGATGAATTACACGCAATATGTGAAGGACTCCAGGTTGCTAAAGAGAAATGTAAAGAAGCATACATTTTTGTTGATAGTAGAAGTACACTGGAAGCCATGAAGAGTAAAAATCCATGTATCTTTCCTATTGTTAATATTTATAAACGACTGGTCATAGAAATGCAAGAAATGGAATGTACTTTGCAGTTTGTATGGATTCCATCAAATGTGGGGATTCATTTAAATGAATTGGCTGACAAATTGGCCAAAAAAGCTGCAGAAGGGATGTATATAGATATTGTTAGCAATGTAAGTATTAGAATGATAAAGAGGGAAATGAAAAGAAAAAAGAGAGGATTGAGAAAAAGCAAGAAGAGAAGTGATTGCCATATGTAGCGAGAGTTTTCAGCATTATTTGTATGTTTTTTACAAAACACCTGTGTAACTTACGGGACTAACTTACCATCTGTTGTTACTGTTATAATGAGACTAAGATTAGGATACAAATATTACTGGCAGATAAGTGGAGGGGCGGGTCAACCTTGTCAACTATGTCATCTTAGGGATGCAAATACACTACAACATACAGGAACAGTGAGATAATTTCTTTAAAGAAACAAGTTTGTTGGATGATTAATAATTGAAAAATTAAAGTAATTCTTGCAATCTATAAAAAATTTGCTCTAAGGACATGACATTTAATTTTGTGTAGGCTTACATTACCTGTTCTTTTAATGTAGTACAGTGTTCATGTCAAAATTAACTATTTTATTGATGTAAAAATAATTATTGTTATAACATTTATATCTTTTTGTAAACCCCAGAAGGGGATGGCAAAGGTGAGGGTGGGAGTAGTATACTACCCTGTCCCTTTGATGTAATAGTTTTATTATTAATAAAGTATTTCAATTTCAATTTCAATTTCCATTCCGACCTCACTGTGAGCGGGCCCTTACAGGACTTAGAAAAGCAGCTGTTGGCTCTTGCTTTTATGTGCTTCATAGTTCCACAAGAAAGCATTTCTGTGAGAGCATAACGAGATTTCTCATCAAGTTTAATAAACAAACATAAAAAAAAATTCTTCCTGAATTTTCACCAAAAAGATAAATTTATATTTAAAGTAACAATTCCCATCAACATTTACTCTTTACGATCTATTCTTCAACTTTACCTGAATTTGGTATGATGTCATTAAGCCCCGCAAACTTTGGTAGGTTGAAAAGGTAATTGAGAAAAGGGGTATTGTGTTTGGCACTGAATTACATGACCTCACGTGAGGTGACTTCACACAATATACCCACTGAGGGCGACCTCACCTTACCGTGTGACCTGACAACAGTAACCTCACAAAATATGAAAATCTAGGGTGACCTGACCACGAGATCTGAGGTCGACGATTTCCATAACAATTTAAATAATGAGATACTTAAAGCACAAAGGCAGAACATATCATACAGAAAACGCAGATAAAATACAATGATCCCAAATGGATAAATAATTAGTTAAAGATTAGTATTGGACAAAGGAAGGCTTTATGTAGGTGAATAAATCGTGGTGAAGTTACCTCAGAGATTATTATAAAGTATTGGCCAGTAGGGTTAAGACCGAGATAAGAAAAGCAAAGACGAATAATAAGAACATAAGAATGAAGGAAACTGCAGTGGGCTTATTGGCCTATACTGGGTAGTCCCATTTACACCAGAGTGTAGGACAAAAGCCCCCTAGGACAAAAGCCCCCAGGACAAGAGCCCCCTAGAACAAAAGCCCCTAGGTCAAAAGCCAATAGGACAAAAGTCCCCCAGGAAAAATAATAAGAATTTTTTTAGATAATTATTAATTTTTTTTACGGTTTATGAACACCTCTCTAACCTAACCTAACCTAACATGACTTAACTTAACCTAACCTAACCCCAGAGCCGGACGAAATTGTTCCTCGAGTCTTGAAAGAGTGGAGGGAACACATTAGCGGACCCCTCGTAAATTTATTTACAAAAACAATAGACACCGGAGTTGTGCCAGACTTGTGGAAACAGGCAAATGTAGTAACCATATTCAAAAAGGGAGACAGAGCATCAGCGTCAAATTACCGGCCGATCAGTTTGACGTCAGTAGTGGGGAAATTTCTTGAATCAATTATAGCAGATAGCATCCGATCGCATCTAGAGAAAAGCAAATTAATCTACGACACTCAACATGGGTTTACAAAGGGAAAATCTTGTCTAACAAATCTGCTGACGTTTTTTAGGAAAGTCTTGGAGGTAGTAGATAATGACGAAAATTACGATGTTACCAAATATCATCATTAACTCGAATATGCTGAATAGCTTCAAACATAGGTTGGATGCTTATATGAGCAATAGGGGTTGGGTGTAAACGGGACTGCCCAGTATGGGCCAATAGGCCCGCTGCAGTTTCCTCCATTCTTATGTTCTTATGTTCTTAAAGCATTTGACAGAGTACCGCATCAGAGGCTTCTGAGAAAAATTATGGCTCATGGTATCGAGGGGAAAGTTTTAAATTGGATAAAATCATGGCTCACCGATAGAATGCAGAGGGTCGGTGTAGATGGTGTTAAATCTGAGTGGGGCCGTGTAACCAGTGGGGTTCCCCAGGGGTCAGTACTAGGCCCACTCTTTATCATAATCTACATAAACGATCTAGATACTGGGATCAGCAGTGACATAAGCAAGTTTGCGGATGACACCAAAATAGGGCGGCAGGTTAATTCAGGGCAGGATGCAAATGCATTACAGGAGGATCTAAATAAACTGCAGGGGAGATCTGAAATATGGCAAATAAAATTCAACACCAGCAAGTGCAGCGTACTTAATATTGGAAGAACAAATACTGACAATGTATACAGCCTTAACAACATCAACCTTGAGAAGTCGACTTGTGAAAGAGACCTAGGGGTATTGTAAGCCCGGACCTACGGCCTAGAAAACAGTGTGTTAATGTTCGAAATAAGGCAAACAGAGTATTGGGTTTTATATCTAGAAGTGTAAGTAATAAGAGTGCAGAGGTCTTATTGCAACTATATCTTGCGCTAGTCAGGCCGCACCTCTATTATGCACTTCAGTTCTGGTGCCCTTATTATGGAATGGATATCAATTCACTAGAGTCGGTGCGGCGAAGATTGACGAAAATGATTCATAAGAACATAAGAACATAAGAATGGAGGAAACTGCAGCGGGCCTATTGGCCCATACTGGGCAGTCCCGTTTACACCCAACCCCTATTGCTCATATGAGCATCCAACCTATGTTTGAAGCAATTCAGCGTATTCGAGTTAATGATGATATTTGGTAACTTGTTCCATTCATCCACTACTCTGTTTCCAAACCAGTGTTTACCTATTTCACGCCTAAATCTAAATTTGTCTAATTTAAAACCATTGTTACGAGTTCGCTCCTGGTTGGATAATTTGAGTACCTTTGTAATGTCCCCTTTGTTTAGCCCTGTCTTCCACTTATACACCTCTATCAGGTCGCCCCTCGCTCTACGTCTCTCGAGGGAGTGCAAATTAAGATGCTTTAACCTGTCTCTATACTCAAGGTTCCTAATGCCCGGGATTAGTCTTGTCATTCTCCTCTGAATTCTTTCCAAGGATTCTATATCCATTCTGTAATACGGTGACCAGAACTGAACTGCGTAATCCAGGTGTGGTCTCACAAGAGCAAGATACAGTTTTAGGATGACCTCGCTAGTCTTGTAACTAACACTCCTTTGTATGAACCCAAGTACTTTATTAGCCTTGTTACGAGCAAAAACACATTGTTTACTTGGCTTAAGGTTCCTACTTATCATTACTCCTAAATCTCTCTCGCAGTCGGATTTCACTATGGCATCGTTGTTCATCTGGTATCTGGTTTCCCTGTTTACATTTCCTATACTGAGTACTTTACATTTGTCGACATTGAATTTCATCTGCCATTTTTCAGACCATTCGAAAAATTTGTTTAGATCTTCCTGTAGTTTTGCCGAGTCCTCGTCAGATTTGATAACACGTCCTATTTTAGTGTCATCAGCAAATGTTGCTATGCCGATATCTATGTCGTTTATGTATATAATAAACAATAATGGTCCAAGTACTGAGCCTTGGGGAACTCCACTTGTGACGTTGCTCCAATGGGACTTAGTGCCGTTAATGCTCACTCGCTGTTTCCTGTCCTGTAACCACGCCCTAATCCATTTAAGGATGTCACCTTTGATGCCATGAGCTTCTACCTTTCTAATTAGTCTTTCGTGGGGACTCTGTCGAAGGCTTTGCTAAAGTCGAGATATACCACATCATAATTGTGCCCCTCGTCCACTGATTCGAAAACTGATGAAAAGAATGTTAATAGATTAGTTAGGCAAGAACGTCCGCTTGTGAAGCCATGCTGGGAATCATTGATCAATCGGTGCTTTCCAGGTGATTTCGAATAGAGTTTGAAATGATTGCTTCCAGTAATTTGCCTACTATTGATGTTAGACTGATTGGGCGGTAGTTAGAGGATAGTGATCTATCCCCCTTCTTGAAAATCGGTATTACATTCGCTATCCTCCAGGATTCTGGTACTACACCTGTTTTTAAGGACATGTTAAACAACTTTGCTAAGGGCATACTAAGCTCTTCCTTACATTCCTTTAATACTCTGGCAAATATCTCATCGGGACCAGGTGACTTATTAGGCTTTAGTTTGTCTATTTGCTTACTAACATCGTTACTAGTCATTATTAGAAACCTTCCCTATCAGGATAGGTTAAAGAAACTTAACTTGCATTCCCTAGAAAGACGAAGAGTGCGGGGAGATATGATAGAAGTATTTAAGTGAGTGAAAGGAATCAATAAGGGGGATATAGATAAAGTTCTTATAATATCCAAGCAGGATAGGACTCGGAGCAACGGATTTAAGTTGGATAAGTTTAGATTTAGGAGGGAGATAGGAAGGAACTGGTTCACAAATAGGGTGGTGGACGAGTGGAACAAGCTTAGCAACTTTGTAGTTAGTGCTGGAACTCTGGAAAGTTTCAAAAGGAGGCTAGATAGATTCATGGAAGATAGAGAGTGGTAGTAACTCTCGACAGGAGCTGCCATGCACAGGCCAACCGGCCTATTGCAGACTCCTTATTTTCTTATGTTCTTATGTTCTAACCTAACCTAAGCTAACCTTCGGAAATTTTGTTATAGTTATAAAGAAGTATACAAGGAATGTTTATTAAATCTGCAATGACGTATGTTTTGTCACCTGGGGTAATTACTCCCTTGATATTCAGTGACCTCACCGGGCCCTAGGGTCACCTCAGTACATACAGAATGAACATGAAGGTAAAATATGTCGTATTTTTTCTTTTTTTCATTTATTTAATAATGTTCTTTATCAAAATTGAAAGAGTTATTATGTTCTAATTATTTAAATTGTAATAATATCATATTTAAATCTATCTATTTTTAATATATCTAATAACCCTCTCTTTAACATAAAAACAGGGTGCTTCTGTACTGTTTTGAGCTTATACTGAGGGGCTTTTGTCCTAGGGGCTTTTGTCCTAGGGGCTTTTGTCCTATGGGGTTTTTTCCTCAGGGCTTTTGTCCTATGGGGCTTTTGTCCTATGGGGCTTTCGTCCTAGGGGGCTTTTGGCCGGGCCCCTTTACACCCAATCCCCTATCACTCATATATCCATCCAACCTATATATGAAGCTATCCAGTGTATTCGAGTTAATGATGATGTTTGGTTACTTGTTCCACTCATCCACTACTCTATTTCCAAACCAGTGTTTACCTATTTCGTTCCTAAATCTAAATTTGTCTAATTTAAAATCATTGTTATGAGTTCGTTCCTCGTTGGATTGTTTGAGTTGTGTTCTAACCTTACGAGAGAAAAGGTCACGGCCGACTTAGCTCCCGGGGTTTAATTGTCAGTAATGGCTAGTGCTACTTGTGAACAAGGCTGTGCCCTTCAGAGGACCGAGTTAGAGCTGGCCAAGGAAGAAATCTTGAAATTAAAAGAAGTGATACCTAGGATGGGGGAAGAAAAGAGACAAGGAAAGCCAGTGTCTGAGGAAAGTTCGGGCGAATGGAAGGTTGTAAGGAGAGGGACGACCAAACTGGTGGTGAAAAAACACACCAAGGTGGTGAAAAACACACCAAAGATGCAACAACAACAGCTAAGTGCACCAACTACTTCAATCCCTTGATAGACGAATTGGACGTTAGCCTAGTCAGGGACAAGGCTGACAAGGAAGGTACGAAAACCTTAATTGTTGGCGATTCCCAGGTACGTACTTGGACAGAGCTTTTTGTGATAAAAATAAAAATAGGATGAGGGTGTGTTTGCCAGGAGCTAAGGTGGAGGATATAGTTGGCAGGATGGACAATATCTTGTCTAGTAATGGGAACAAACCCATTATCTGCCTCAGTGCAGGAGGCAATGATATTGGCCGGTGTAGGAATGAGGAGCTTCTTGATAAGTTCAAAACAGCTATAGAACGCATTAGGTCGAAAGAAGGGATCTCTACCATATGTGGTGTCCTGCCTAGAAGGAGAGTTGGCAATGAATGGTTGTCAAGGGCAGTTGCTATCAACGGCCGTCTTGAGAGATATTGCAAGTAAATATCAGTCCCATTCAATAACAACTGGGACATCTACTACGGAAAAAGAGACCTTTATGCTAGGGATGGGATGTATCTGTCTAGGGATGGGGTGACAACTCTGGCTGGCTCTCTTGAGAGGGCAGTTCAAAATATGTAGAAGTCCTTAAACTGCTAGGAGAACAAATGAGCACGGGGGTGGAGGAGACTGCAGTGGGAGCTGATAAACAAAATGAAAGGTTGCAGGGAAATAGTGCTAGGAATGATTGCAAAACTAAATTAGGCAGGGAGTTAAAATCTAAACGCGACAAAGGGAAGAGTCAGAACACAACTAACTTAAATGTCTACTACGTAAACAGTAGAAGTATGAGAAGCAAAATTGATGAAATCAGGGCGTTGGTATGTACCGAAAAAATCGATATCATAGCATTCACCGAAACACCGATAAACCTAGACTCATGTGAGTTACCTGTCGAATACCAAATTGCAGGTTACAAGTCATTCCATATCGATAGGGGGAGGCAGAGTAGCAATCTACGTCACTGATAATCTGAAATGTGAAATAAATGAGGAAATAAAAATTGAGCGGAATACAGAAACAATTTGTATAGAATTAATCGATGGTAGGAAAAAATTATTCACAAGAATAATATATAGACTTCCTAATCTTGATAGAGTTAATGAGTGACTTATTTGGGATGAAATGCGCAGGGCTTCATACATAGCAAAGTCTGTATAGTAGGCGACTTTAACTTAGCCAAACAGATGAGATTGACCTAATGGGTAACTCAGAATCAGGGGATTTTCTTGAAACAATCCAGGACTGTTTCCTAAGCCAAAATATAACCGAACTCACCCGGGGTAATAATATACTCGATATATTTCTGTCAAACAGAGAAAACATCATTAGTAATGTAGAGGTAGGGAACGAACTTGCTAACAGCGATCACAAAGAAATTAGATTCTATTTAGAATTTCAGGGCAACCGCAAGGAAAATTCCACTAAAGTCCCAGATTTCAGAAGGGCAATATTTGATAATTTGAAGAGGCAGCTGAGATAAGGGGTATCACGCTTGGGGGTGAATTACATGACCTCACACGAAGTGACCACACACAATTTAACCACAGAGGGCGACCTTACCTTACCTGGAGACTTGAGGGTTGAGGATGACCTGATCAAGAGATCTGAGGTTGACGAGTTCCACAACTATTTAAATAGTGAGTTACTTAATGCACAAACTCATAACATTCCATACAGAAAACTCAGATCAAACAACAATGACCCTAAATGGAAAATATAATTATTTAAAGATTATTATTGGACAAAGGAGAATAGATCGTAGTGAAGTTTTCCTCCGAGATTATTATAAAGTATTGGCCTGTTGGCTTAAGACCGATTTAAGAAAAGCAAAGAGGAATAATGAACTGTATGTAGCAAAAGAGGTGAAGCCAAACCCCAAGGGATTCTATAAAATGTATCAAATTGAAACACGAAAAAAGATTTTACCAATGCAGTCAGACTCCGGCGAGCTAACTGATAACAACGGAGAAATGAGCAATAATCTGAATAGATATCTTTCAACAGTTTTCACCAACGAAAATTTAAACATGATACCCGAGACACCGACTCTATACGGAGATAGTGAAGAAAATAAATTAAGCGAGATAGCAGTGACTAGTAACGATGATAGTAAGCAAATAGACAAACTAAAGCCCAATAAGTCACCAGGTTCCGATGAGATATTTACCAGAGTATTTAAGGAATGTAAGGAAGACCTTAGTAGTATGCCCTTAGCAAAGTTGTTTAACAAGTCCTTAAGAACGGCTGTAGTACCAGAATCCTGGAGGATAGAGAATGTAATACCGATTTTCAAGAAGGGAGATAGATCACTATCCTCTAACTTCTGTCCAATCATTCTAACATCAATTACGGGCAAAATAATCGAAGCAATCATTTCATACTCTATTCGAAATCACCTGAAGAACCACAAGTTGATCAATGATTCCCAACATGGCTTCAAAAGCGGGCGTTCATGTCCAACTAATCTATTAAAATTCTTTTCATCTGTTTTCGAAACAGTGGACGAGGGGCACAATTATGATGTGGTATATCTCGACTTTAACAGAGGACCCCCACGAACGACTATTAAGAAAAGTGGAGGCTCATGGCATTAAAGGAGATATTCTAAAATGGATTAGGGCGTGGTTACAGGACAGGAAACAACGAGTGAGCATTAACGGCACTAAATCCGATTGGAGCATCGTCACTAGTGGAGTTCCCCAAGGCTCAGTACTTGGATCATTATTATTTATTATTTACATAAACGACATAGATATCGGTGTAGACAGCAATATAAGTAAATTTGCTGATGACAGTAAAACAGGGCGTGTAATTAAATCTGACGAGGACTCTGCAAAACTACAGGAAAAAAAAAACATTTTGAATGGTCTGAAATGGCAGATGAAATTCAATTTGGACAAATGTAAAGTACTGTGTATAGGAGATGTAAACAGGGAAACCAGATACCAGATGAACAACGATGTTATTGAGAAATCTGAATGTGAGAATGATTTATGAGTAATGATAAGTAGGAATCTTGAGCCAAATAAAGAATGTGTATTTGCTCGAAACACAGCTAATAAAGTATTTGGGTTTATACAAAGGAATGTTAGTTACAAGACTAGCGAGGTCATCCTAAAACTATATCTTGCGCTTGTTAGACCACACTTGGATTACGCAGTTCAATTCTGGTCACCGTATTACAGACTGGATATAGAATCCTTGGAAAGAATTCAGAGGAGAATGACAAGACTAATCCCGGGCATTAGGAACCTTGAGTACAAAGACAGGTTAAAGCATGTTAATTTGCACTCCCTCGGGAGACGTAGAGCGAGGGGCGATATGACAGAGGTGTATAAATGGAAGTCAGGGGTAAACAAAGGGGACATTACAAAGGTACTCAAACTATCCAACCGGGAGCGAACTCGTAACAATGGTTTTAAATTGGACAAATTTAGATTTAGGCGAGAAATAGGTAAACATTGGTTTGGAAATAGAGTAGTGGACGAATGGAACAAGTTACCAAATATCATCATTACCTCGAATGCGCTGGATAGCTTCAAACATAGGTTGGATGCTTGTTTGAGCAATAGGGGTTCAGTATAAATGGGACTGCCCGGTAAGGGCCAATGGTACCGCTGCAGTTTCCTCCATTCTTACGTACTTATGTAATGTCACCTTTGTTTAGCCCTGAATTCCATTTATAAAACCTCCATCATATCGCTCTTCACTCTTCGTCTCATGAGGGAGTGCAAATTTAGATGCTTTAAAATGTTCCTGTACGCAAGGTTCCTAATGCCCGGAAATAATCTTATTATTCTCCACTGAATTCTTTCTAAGGATTCTATATCCATTCTGTAGTACGGTGACCAGAATTGAAGTGCGTAATGCAAGTGAGGTCTCACAAGTGCAAGATATAGATTTCGGATGACTTTGCTGGTCTTGTAACTAACACTCCTTTGTATAAATCTAAGTACTTTGTTAGCCTTGTTTAGAGCAAATACACATGTTTTTCTTGGTTTACGATTGCAACTTCTCATTGCTCCTAAATTTTTTTCACAATCGGATTTCTCTATAACATATCTGGTATTATGTTTCTCTGTTTACATCTCCTAGACTAAGTACTTTACATGTGTTCACATTGAATTTCTTCTGCCATATTTCAGACCATTCGAAATATTTTTTTATATCTTCCTGTAGTTTTGCAGAGTCGTCGCTAGATTTAATTACACGCCCCGTTTTAGTGTCTTCAGCAAATCGACTTATATTGCTGTCTACCGCGATACCTATGTCGTGTATGTATATAATAAATAATAATGGTCCAAGTACTGAGCCTTGGGGTACTCCACTAGTGCCGTTACTACAATCGGATTTACTGCCGTTAATGATCATTCGTTGTTTCCTGTTTTGTACCCACGCCCTAATCCATTGTAAAATATCTCCCCCAATGACATGAGCCAACACTTTTCTTATTAGTCTTTCGTGGGGGACTCTGTTGAAGGTTTTGCTAAAGTCAGGATATACCACATCATAGTCGTGCCCTATGGTTCACTGATTCGAAAAAAGCTGAAAAGAATGTTAATAGATTAGTTAGACATGAACGCCCGCTTGTGAAACCATGTTGGGAGTCATTGGTCAACTTGTGGTTCTGCAGGTGATTTCGAATAGAGTTTGAAATTATTGCTTCCAGTAATTTGCCTACAATTGATGTTAAACCGATTGGACGGTAGTTAGAGGTTAGTGATCTATCTCGCAAGGGAGGCAAAGTCACACCCCAAGGTATTCTTTCAGATGTATCAAACTAAAACACGAGACAAGATTGGACCAAGACAGTCAGATACCGGTTAGCTAATTGATGACGACGGAGATAGTGAAGAAAATAGATTAAGCGAGATAGTATTGACAAGTAACGATGTTCATAAACAAACACAAACTAAAGCCGAATAAGTAACCAGGCCCAGATAATATATATATATATATATATATATATATATATATATATATATATATATATATATATATATATATATATATATATATATATATATATATATATATGCCAGAGCATTAAAGGAATTCACGATAGAGCTTCGTATGCCCTCAGTAAATTTGTTCTTACTTTGCTAGAGGAAAAGTCACGGCCGACTTTGCTCCCGGGGATTAATTGTCAGTAATGGTTAGTGCTACTTGTGAGCAGGGCTGTGCCCTTCTGAGGACCGAATTAGTGGCCGAGTTAGTGAAGGTCAAGGACGAAAACTTGAAATTAAAGGGCGAGATTACGAGGATGAAGGAGGAAGACACGAGACAAAGAAAGCCCGTGTCAGGCGAGGACACAGGCGAATGGAGGGTTGTGAAGGGAGGAACGACCAAACTGGTGGTGAGCAAAGACACCAAGGGAACGACAACAGCTAAGTGTAAAAACTCTTTTAGTCTTTTGATAGACGAATTGGAGGGTAACATAGTCAGGGACAGGGCTGACAAGGAAGGTACGAAAACCTTAATTGTCGGTGACTCCCAGGTACGGCTCGTAGATAGAGCTCTCTGTTGCAAAAATATAAATATCATGAAAGTGTGTTTGCCAGGAGCTGGGATGGAGGATAAAGTTGACAGGATGGACAATGTCTTGTCTGGTAATGAGAACAAACCCATTATCTGCCTCATTGCAGGAGGCACTGATATTCGCCGGTGTAGGAATGAGGAGCTCCTTGATAAGTTGAAGACACCTATAGCACGCATTAGGGTGAAGGGAAGGATACCTATCATATGTTTTGTCCTGCCTAGAAGGAGAGTTGGCAATGAATGGTTGTCAATATCAGTCCCATTCATTGACAACTGGGACAACCTTAATAGCAGAAGGGACCTTTATCTTCGGGATGGGGTACATGTGTCTCGGGATGGGGTACATGTGTCTCGGGATGGGGTACATCTGTTTCGGGATGGGGTACATCGGTCTCAGATGAGGTACAACTGTCTCGGGATGGGATGGCAACCCCGGTTGGCTCCCTCGAGAGGGTTGTTCAAAAAATGTCGAAGTCTTTAAACTGCTAGTCGAACATATGAGCACAGGGATCGAGGAAGCTGCATTGGAAATGAGTAAACGAAATGAAAAGTAAAAGAGAAATAGTGCTAGGAATGATGACAAAACTAAATTAGGCAGAGGGTTAAAACTTAAATGTGACAAAAGGACTCAAATCACCACTAGCTTAAATGTCTAATACACAAACAGTAGAAGTATATGAAACTAAATGGATGAAATCAGGGCGTTGGTATGTACCGAAAAAATCGATATAATAGTATTCACCGAAACATGGATAACTTAGACTCACGTGAGTTACCTGTCGAATACCAAATTGCAGGGTGTAAATTACTCCTTACCGATAGGCGGATTTGGAAAGGAGACGAAGTAGCAATCTATGTCAGAAATAATCTGAAATGTGAAATAAATATGGAAATTAAAATTGAACTAAATATAGAAACAATTTGGCGACAATTAACCGATGGTAGGGGAAAATTAATCTTAGGAGTAATATATAGACCTCCTAATCTTGATAAAGGTATTGATCGACTTTTTGCGGATGAAATGCGCATGACATCCAGACAAAGCAAAGTATGTAAAGTAGGCTACTTTAACTTTAGTCAAATAGACTGGATCGACCTTACTGGTAACTCAGAATCAAAGGATTTTCTTGAAACAGTTCAGGACTGTTTCCGAAGTCGACATATAGCCGAACCCACCAGGGGTAATAATATACTCGATTTAGTTGTGTCGAACAGAGAAAACCTCATTAGCAATGTCGAGGTAAGGAACGAACTCGTTAACAACGAATAAAAAAATAAAAGAGATTCAAATTAGAACTTAATGGAAGTCGCAAGGAAAATCCCATTTAAGTCTCAGGTGTCAGAAGGGCAAACTTTGATTGTTTGAAAAGGCAACTGAGAGAAGGGGTATCACGTTTGGGGGTAAATTACATGACCTCACACGTGGTGACCTTACATAATTTTCCCACAGAAGGCGACTTCACTTTACCTGGAGACCTGACAACGATAACCTCACAAAATATGACTGTTAAGGATGACCTGATCACGAGATCTGAGGTAGACGAGTTCCATAGCAATTTAAATAATGAGATACTTAATGCACAAAGGCAGAACATACCATACAGAAAACTCATATCAAATAACAATTACCACAAATGGATAAATAATAATTTAAATAATACTATTGGACAAAGGAAGGCTCTAGATAGGAGAATAAATCGTGGTGAAGCTTAGCTCTAAGATTATTATAAGGGGAATAATGAACTGAAGGTAGCAAGGGTAAGCGAAGTCAAACCCGAAGGAATTCTTTGAAATGTATCAAACTAAAACACGAGAAAATATTGGACCAATAAGGTCAGATACCGGCGAGCTAACTAACAATGACGGAGAAATGAGCAATAATCTGTCAACAGTTTTCACCACCGAAAATTTTAACATGATACCAGAGGCACCACAGATAATGAAGAACATAGATTAAGCGAGCTTTTAGTGACTTAAGTTAGTAAGCAAATAGACAAGCTAAACCCTAATAAGTCACCAGGTCCCGATGAGATATGTACCAGAGCATTAAAAGAATGTAAGGAAGAGCTTAGTATGCCCTTAGCAAATCTGTTTAACATGTCATTAAAAACGGGTGTAGTACCAGAATCCAAGATGCTGGCGAATGTAATACCGATTTTGAAGAATGGAGATAGATCACTATCCTCTAACTATCGCCGAATCAGTTTAACATAAATCGAAGGAAAATTATTGGAAGCAATAATTTTAAATTCGATTCTAAATCACCTGGAGAAGCAAAAGTTGATCAATGATTCTCAACATGGCTTCACAAACGGGCGTTTATGTCTGACTAATCTATTGACATTCTTTTCAGGTTTTTTTTCGAATCAGTGGATGATGGACACATTATGATGCGGTATACCTCGACTTTACCAAAACCTTTGATAGAGTCCCATACGAAAGACTAATCCGAACAGTGGAGGCTCATGGAATTGGAGGAGATATTCTAAAATGGATTAGGGCGTGGTTACAGGACAAGAAACAGGGAGTAAGCATTAATGGCATTAAATCCGATTGGGGTAACGTCACTAGTGGAGTACCCCAAGGATCAGTATTTGGACCATTACTATTTATTATATACATAAACGACATAGATATAGGGCGTGTAATTTAATCTGAAGAGGACACTCCAAAACTATAGAAAGATCATAATATAGTTTTCGCATGGTCTGAAAATTTGCAAATTAAGTTTAATATGGACAAATATCAGGAACTTAGTCTAGGAAATGTAAACAGAGAAACAAGATGAACAACGTTTTCATAGAGAAATTTACCTGTGCGAAAGATTTAGGAGTAATGATATGTAGGAATCTTAAACCAAGACAACAATGTGTCTTTTCTTGAAACAAAAAGCTAACAAAATACTTGGGTTCATACAAAGGAGTGTTAGTTACAAGACTAGTGAGGTTATCTTAAAATTATACCTTGAGCTTTTGAGATCTCACTTGGATTAGGCGGTTAAGTTCTGGTCACCGTACTACAAAATAGATATCGAATCCCTAGAAAGAATTCAGAGGAGGATGGCAAGACTAACCCCGGGCATTAGTAACCTTGAAAATAAAGACAGATTAAAGCATCTTAATTTGCACTCCCTCGAGAGACGTAGAGTGAGGGAAGATATGATCGAGGTGTATAAATGGAAGTCAGGGCTAAATAATGGTGATATAACAAACTATCAGACCAGGAGCGGACTTGTAGCAATGGTTTTAAATTAGACAAATTTAGATTTAGTCACGAAATATGTAAACACTGGTTTGGAAGTAGATGACTGGATTAATGGAACAAGTTACCAAACATCATCAATGATGATGAGCGATAGGGTTGGGGTGTAAACGGGAGTGCCCAGTAGTGGCCAATAGGCCCTCTGCAGTTTCCTCCATTCTTATGTTCGTATGTTCTCATGGATGTGAAAAGAGTAAATAATGTTCCCCTCATTTTTTTGCCTATCCATCCATCTGTCTGTTTTTTTACTTTCTTAAAATACTACGGGATCAGTATTTTTGTCTTTTGAACTTGGTTACATTTTGATTAATATTAATGGACGAAATTCAAGCAACTGAAAACACTATGCCAGGCATCTGTTCCGTTAACATTCACTAGTTACTGTAAAAGCGAAAAACGTAGTGTGCATTTCCTCTCATTTGTAAGGGATTGGTGATAAAGAACGTGAATCTTTTATTAAAATTACTCTGTTTCTCGTGGTAAAACTTGGGGAAAATAAGAAGAAACGTTATTGAAGGCGGCACTAAATCTTCGTAGAAGTAAACTGTATAAGATAAGAAATAAGCCACATATATGCAGAACAAAATCAGATATTTGGTGACAAGGTTTGCCGCCCGAGTGGAAGCAATAATGGTTCAATCCCGGTCACTCCCAATCCATCCAGCTGAAAATAAGTACCAATGTTAACAGCTGGGGCAGTGAATGTCACACAGTCTCCGAGAGGAACGTCATAGATAAGGACTGCCAGATTAGATAATTACAATCTCTAACTTGTCTCCAATTTCCTTTGTTTCTAAATCCTCTAACCTCAAATTCCTTGTAAGTGAGAATGTCGCGGTATGTTTGCTCTTCCCACTAGCGGCAGTTTTCAACAAAACACCAAAGCTCTTGTAAGTTAAAACAGAATTTGTTGAAGCCGTAGACGACTTAAATACTTGGCAAGATGAGTGTGTCATTAACTGGAAGTATTTGTAAGTGTTTACTGATGCTGATATATAATCACCAAGCTGATGACATACTGTAGATGTCTTGTAGATTCACAGCGTCTAGGGAAGACAGAACGTATTTCTTGATTTATACATCATGTTTACAGGTACACGATTAAAATATACTATGGGCCTATGGTAGCGCTTATTATAACCGGACTCAGGCCAAGATATGTATTACAAAATTACTTTTTAACGGAAAATGTTTTCAGTAAGGAAAGTTTTTCCTAGTCATTAGCTTTAGTATTAAAATTCCACCTTATTTATATCGCCTAATAAAAGGTGTTTGTATACAAATTAAATCAATTTTATATTTATAAAAGTTGCTAGATTAAACTGTAAGTATGAACACATTACAGGGAAGTAGAGATGTGTTAGTTACAGCGACTTATATCTGTCTACTTAAGGTCTTTTACCACACTCTAACAACCTTTATACTATGCAGATTTACAAATCGTATCTCAAAGTACGGAGTCGTTAATACAAAATGTTCCAATAAGATTGCGTTTAACACGAAAGTGGATAGATTTCATGATTTGGTAATACTGGTCATTAAGGTCCCTTATGATGTAATAAATTAACAATGGTGAACACCAATGCGCTCCTCTTGGTTACTCCCTCATTGGCAGTCACGTTAACTAGAGCCACGAGGGGTTCATGAGATGTTACAGCACTATTTAACATTCTTTTTAATCGCCCTATCATAAATGTAAATAGTTCCCACTCCAAACAAGAAATTAAGAATAAAATGGAAACAACTTTTTGATGTTATAAGCATAACTCTCTTAATTGAAAGCGGTATCCTAAGAGGATGCCTTGCTGTAGGGCGGAACAAAGAAGGACAGAACGATGCCATCAGTCGAGTACAACTGATGTAATTATAAACTCATACTGAAAATAAGATATGTAGATTAATATATTGTGATGCCGAAGAGATCATAAGAGATGAAAGAATTAAGCAATTGTTTTACAGATGAAGATTAGGGGAGGAGATGAATTCTTGCTGTATAATCAAAGTTATAAACCATATAGGGTTCTCCCTTTTATTCTATATTCAGAGGCCCGGTTCTTGCACTTTCAAGTTCGGCACGTCGACACTTCGTCACACTCTGCGGCGATGGAAAATAAAAGAAGGACAAACTTTTAAAATTCTAATACTTATATTATCCAGAAGCTCAACACTTTCCAAAAATTTACAAGGGAGTTTATGGAGTCTGGCGTAGTCTCCTAGTTTTTATTTAATTTTGTTGAATATAACAACCAGAATATTTTGTTTTCTGTATATTGAAGTATTCTAAAACTTAATGATTATTAAACCACGGTTCAGCTTCAATACAGCAAATGGTGGTATATTGTATTCATGTGATCAAGAACTACCAATATGCTTTAGGTTCGGCACCACCTGAGTCACACAGCTGACAAGAAGCCCAACTCATGTCCTGCTTGTCACTAAGTATCTAGCTACCGAGGTCAAGTGTCGGCCGACGACGGTGAGGAGAAGAAAGTAAAGGAACATTTTACATTTAAAATTGATGAAGAGGGTTCATGGACGAATTCTGGCAAGTGAATGTAGAAACTTTCTTGGACGCGAGACTACTGGTGTGAGTCACTTTTTTTTTCATCTTCATGCACTTTCTCCCTCAATCTTATTTTTCGTTCCAGATTTCCTCATTTACCATAATGCCTAACTCCATCGAGATTATATTATTCGCTTTGTATAAGATAAAAAAAATTACGTGAAGTCTAGTTCTACATTCCTCGAAGGATTTTTTCTTTCTTTGACTCTTTAATTCGGTTTCCAGGAGTTCAGAACGTAAAATAATGAAATTTTTCGTTGCCTGGGTCTTACGACTTCTTTCGCACACCTTTGAAGTTTTATATTTTCATGTTTTCACCTTCCATTTTCACTTTTATGTTGCCGTTTGTCTTTCAAAATCCATGCATTTTTATTCTGTTGCTTGTAATATTACTTCGTCCACATGGTTTATGCGTCTCTCTTTCGTACTTGAGGATACGTTTTAATATCTTGAAGCGTCATAAGGTTGCATTTACCCAATCCTCCTAGGTTTTGTATCTCTCCGGGGGATCCAGCTATTAAAATAATTAATCCTTTACAGTTTCTGCCTTCCACTAGGCCTTATACCCTTAGTATTGCCTGTTAATTGATCTACTATTTATCTTTACCCCTGATAATAAGGCCAAAGTATTTATTTATATTCTTTGAATCTATCTATATTAAGCACAGTGTTTGTTCATTTGTAAGTGTTCTGCTGTTTTTGCTATGCACAAAAAGAGTTTTGAAGATGGACAGCTGAAATTTGGTATCATGTTGCGCATTAAGGTGGAATTCGGGTGTGAAGTTGTCTTAATTGGTCGGTACCCCACCCAGAAATGTGTAATGGATATAGAGAGTGTATTGAATGCATTTAAGATACGGGAGTGGATATAGTGTATATGGTAGTGCTATAATTATTTTACTATGTTAGTAATTACACTAGTTCAATAACAGTTAAAAATTATAAGATATAAATCTCTGATGATTGTGTAGTGTGGTGTAGTGTAGTGTAGAGTATAGATAGTGTAGTCAAGGGCATTACTGACCAGTAGGCCTGTTAGCAACGAATGTATGACATTTGGGCTACGGACGTTTGGTCTAGGCCAGGATGTTTTGGACCTAACCTAAACTAACCGTGAACCAAACGACCGCTCACCTTCAGAAACAAACCCGGGAAACCGGGTACCCAAGATAATTTCTGTATGATATATATGGACACAAAGTAGTACCTTCAGCTGTATATTGCTATATTACTCTTATATTATTCTTATTAATTATGTATAGTAAAGTATTACAGAACATGTATTAATTCTATGTAATATTCTATTTATTGTGCACCATATTATGTATATAAATTATCACATTTATACTTTATGTATTCAGCTTGTGAATGCTGGCATCTGTACAGGCCAGCGCGTAGTAATACATAGATAGAAGTAGTGAAGACCGAGTCCTGGTGGCGTGACCACGGGCTTCTGCGTCCTATTGTAAATATCTCCCGTACGAGAATAGAACCTACTTTTAAAGACAACAAGTGTTTGTGTATACCCTCAGTAGTATAGAACATTCTTTGGGTATATCTGGCAATACGCTAGAATTTCCATATTTTTGTTTCACCTTTGGCCAACGTTAGTACTTCACAAATTTTCTATTTGAATTCGTTGTTCTTAACTTTCTCTTGTAAGACCATATCTGGAGAGCTTCTAACCTCCTTCTGGTGTCTGCGTAAATGTCCACGCTTCTGGTCATTACAAGACTGATGATACCCCATATGGTGTTAAAGAAAATGGTAATTTAAGAATCATGTCCCTTGTAACATGTTCCTATTGTTTATTTTTTATCATGGAGCCTATGTGTAGTACTATACTCAAGCACCAGTAGGTATGGTCATCTTGGTACTTCTGCCCATTACAAAACCTCATTAAGTATACACATCTGTCGTGTTTTTTTATTCTCAACTGATTTGTATTTATTTTTTTCTCTGTGTTAAACAACTTCACTTATTGTCTTCAAATTCCCACATCAACCTTTTGTGGATTTTTCTTGGAAATGATTTTACTTGTTCAAGATCGTTGATGTTGATGTATAATGTATAACTGCATTTCAACAACTATAGTCTTTAAGCTCAGTGTTTCAGGTAAGTACTGTACACTCACTTGTCATCGTCAATTAAAAGTTAAGGGATATATATGTAGTTATCGACCTGCAAATTGGATAATAAGGTGTGTGACTGAATGATTATGAGGTACTAAAACTGTACACAGAGGCGTAATGACATGAGCGTCCTCCAGAGGTTTCTTTCCTTCCTGGGGACTCAAGGAGTTTCACCAAATACAGTAATGCCTTAAAGGCTACATAATCGCCGTGAAAACATTATGAGAAATGTAATCTTGAATTATCACAAAAATGGTTCACGGTTTCTTTCTCGTTTGTTTTTCTCAATTAAAGCTAATAGATATAGTATATTTGTCAAAATAAACATTTCAGTGAGCGTTAAGAACGGGAAAAATATTGTGGAGATATATTTCGTAAATCCATTTCAAACCCCGTTTATTCAATGAAAGTTTGCTAATTTGAGTCCCACTAATGTGAATTACAGATAATGTGCATATTTCGAGCCATGTCGTGTTATAAATGAACGAATAAATTAAATATCCACAGGATGACCGAGAAAGAATACACAACTGATTGGCAGGTCGATGGCCAACGCTGTCCAGTACAAGAGTCACACGCCACTCTCCCGGCGAGCAAGCGTGTGACAGACATCCTTTGCTTTTTGTGCTTATTTTTTTCTTCATCACACCCCTGTCGTTCATCAACAGTAGAGATATCTCTCCTGGTTTTCCAGTAAAATTAACGATAAACTTATAATTCCTGGGTGAGTTAAAAGTGTTGGCAAACTGTTGTAGAAAATTAGTTTAACTTCATTAAAACAATATTTTTATTAAAAAAAATTTCTTCCAACCATATATATATTTTTTTTACTATACCATCTGCCCATGTGTATACGTGTAATAGCACGCCTTCTTTCATGTGTTTTTGGCATTTGCGAAATTTTGCATTGGTAGTAGTAAGTAGTAGGCAGCTATCAAACAGGGTGGTTCTACCACATGGGAAGATATTAGAAGCATTATGTGTTGTCTAGTAGTATCACTAACGATGTTAGAAAGCAAATAAACAAACTAAAGCCTAATAAGTCACCTGGACCCGATGAGATATTTGCCAGAGTATGTAATGTAGTACCAGAATTCTGGAGGATAGCGAATGTAATACCGATTTTCAAGAAGGGGATAGATCACTATCCTCTAACTACCGTCCAATCAGTCTAATATCAATTTTAGGCAAATTACTGGAAGCAATCATTTGAAACTCTATTCGAAACCACCTAGAGAAGCGCGAACTGATCAATGATTCTCAGCATGGCTTCACAAGCGGGCGTTCATGTCTAACTAATCTATTAACATTCTTTTCATCAGTTTTCGAATCGGTGGACGAGGGGCACAATTATCATGTGGAATATCTCGACTTTAGCAAAGCCTTCGACAGAGTCCCCCACGAAAGACTAATAAGAAAGGTAGAAGCACACGGCATTAAAGGTAATATTCTAAAATGGATTAGGGCGTGGTTACAGGACAGGAAACAGCGAGTGAGCATTAAGGGCACTAAATCCCATTGGAGCAACGTCACTAGTGGAGTACCCCAAGGCTCAGTATTTGGACCATTATTATTTATTATATACATAAACGACATAGATATCGGCATAGACAGCAACATAAGTAAATTTGTTGATGACACTAAAATAAGACGTGTAATTAAATCTGACGAGGAATCCTCAAAACAACAGAAAGATCTAAAAAAAATTTTCGAATGGTCTGAAAAATGGCAGATGAAATTCAATGTGGACAAATGTAAAGTACTCAGTATAGGAGATGTAAACAGGGAAACCAGTTACCAGATGAACAACGATGCCATTGAAAAATCCGACTGCGAGAGAGATTTAGGAGTAATGATAAGTAGGAATCTTAAGCCAAGTAAACAATGTATTTTTGCTCGTAACAAGGCTAATAAAGTACTTGGGTTCATACAAAGGAGTGTTAGTTACAAGACTAGCGAGGTCATCTTAAGATTATATCTTGTGCTTGTGAGACCTCACATGGATTACTCAGTTCAGTTCTGGTCACCGTATTACAGAATGGCTATAGAATCCTTGGAAGGAATCCAGTGGAGAATGACAAGACTAATCCCGGGCATTAGGAACCCTGAGTACAGAGACAGGTTATAGCATCTTAATTTGCACTCCCTCGAGAGATGTAGAGTGAGGGACGATATGATAGAGGTGTATGAATGGAAGTCGGAGCTAAACAAAGGGGACATTACAAAGGTACTCAAACTATCCAACCAGGAGCGAACTCGTAACAATGGCTTTAAATTAGACAAATTCAGATTTAGGCGCGAAATAGGTTAACACTGGTTTAGAAATAGTGTAGTGGACGAGTAGAACAAGTTGCCAAATATCATCACTAACCTGAATACGCTGGATAGCTTCAAACATAGGTTGGATGGATATATGAGCAATAGGGGTTGGGTGTAAATGGGACTACCTAGTATGGGCCAATAGACCCTCTGCAGTTTCCTCTATTCTTATGTTCTTATGTGTTGTGTGACCACCGAAGAGTTGTCGGGTCCAATAGGCCTGGCTTTGGGCTCGTGTCTTGTACCCAAATATTGACCTTAAGGTGAGCACGGAGTATGTGCTCAATCATCCACTCCTTCATTAATCGTCAGCTGTTTTAATACGTGCAATCGAAGAGCATTTGCTTTGATGAAAGAACTGTTCAAACCCAGTGAGAACATTTGGCGGTGGCATTTTCATAATACCAAGCTCAGCGAGTGCAAATATCATATCGTCATCAGTCTTAAAAAATCCTTGAAACAGGTGAGCTTGCTCTTTTTTTTGTATATGCCCAGTAGTGTTTGAACTACTGAATGCATGAAAGCCTGGCAAGGCTGGGTTTTAGTTTTACCTGTGTTCTTCTGTTACCAGCTCTCATGATGACCACTATTTGTGGCCCAAATATTGATGTCCTGTGAACAGTCTTGCCCCACTGACTCACTGTCACAGCACAAAGAATTACTGTAACATAGTACTGTACTGGTTTCCTCCTGGGAGCTGTCAGTGTTGACCGGCCTCGAGTTACCATCTCTGCGGGTGCATTAATTAACTAATTTTCTTCAAAATAAAAATGAGTTAACCCCTTTTTTCTTTACTTCTAAGAAACACATTGAAAATTTGTATGCAGGTTTTGTCTTCAACTTATTATTTACTGTCCAAAAATCTACCTTCTGTACGCAATTGCCGTGTCTAATCTTAGAGAGAATAGCTCCTCAGATCATATACGAGAACCATACCAGCCAAAATAATGTTAAGTTCAGGATTAAATCCTCTTGCACAGGGGACCGCAACTCTCATATTTCTGGCCGCATGAGGCCAGGAGTTTTATATTTCCAGTTGGCATTGATGACATCCAAAATATGTGATGAGCGACTGGCTAAACTGAAAAGGTAAGATAAGGCTGTTTGAACACTTGATGCAGCAAATTCCTAATCTGATACTCTTTGTAAGGTTGGGAAACATTATACCTGACAACTGACAACACACACACAGGTACGTACCTGCGAAAGCATGTAAGCATGTCTGTGTGACCATTCTCGAGATGGCACACTCATTGTTTCAACATGGAACAAGAAGACGACGAGGTTTACCGGTGGTTCGAGGAATACATTCACTGGCCTGATGTGAAACTAAACTTGAAAGGTAATCGTAGGTGGGATGATGATGATGATAATGAAGTAAAGTGGCAAATGACTCGTTGGAGTATTGTATAGGTACGTTGTTGACTGTGATTGGTGCAGGGTATATTTTGGCAATGTGTATTATCATTAGTTTCTGTGTATTGGTTTGAATTTTCCACTTTTTTTCATATTCGTTGATTTGCTCGATGGCGTGTGTTGTTTTCCGTGCCATCATCTGTTTGCCCTTGCCTGGATGTCGGATGATTTGGGTGACGTCATCAGCATAAGCTACGTATTCTCCGTGTATAGGAGGTGGCATGTGTAGAGTGTGGGCGAGAGGTTACTTCCCTGTGGTACTCCGCTGTATAACTTGATGCTTGGGCCTATGTGGTTACCAATGATAATTTTGGCCTCTCTATTGTCGAGGAAGTTATAAAGAAAGGAAGTAAAGTTGTTAGGGAAGTTCTTGGATGGTAATTTTTTTATTTGAGCCCTAGGTGCCAGACCTTGTCGAATGCTTTTGCTACGTCCCTTAATATTACGTTACATTGCTCCTTGTTGTGCATTGCGTTTGCTATGTTTTCGTAAATTAGGGCTACGGCTGTATGGGTTCCTCTATGTTTTCTAAATCCGTGCTGTCTGGGGTTGTACTTCTCTTCAAATTCGAGGTGTATTCTCAGTCGGTGGTTAATTATTTTTTCTAGGACTTTTCCCGGTGTTTCTAGAAGAGAGATTGGTCATTAATTTGATAATTGAGTGGGGGATTTACCTTGTTTTGGTATAAGTCTGATGCTTGCTGTTTTGAATTTCCTTGGGAAGTAGCCAGAGGCAAGTGCTGCATTAAAAATGTTTCTGAGTTGGAGTATCATGTTGATTGGTAGATGCTGGAGTATGGGTTTGTTTATTTTACTGATGCCCGGGGCCTTGTTCTTGAAACTGTTTATTGTTTTGTGACTATCCTCTGCGGTGATTGGTTTGCTCAGTGGGGAAAAATCGTCGAGAGCGTTTATGTCTCTGCTGGGACTTGGTTACCAGGTGTGGGTTGTGTGTGTCATGTGATTGGTTACTTGTTCCTTGGTGTTCATACAGAAGTTCAGGTTGTCTTCCTGGCTTGTTTGAAAAATTTTGCTCCAATATTTCCTGAATTCAGGTTCTTGTTCATTGGGTTCAGTTAATTTGATTTGGTTGCTATTTAAAATGTAGTTTGATTCGTTGCTGGAGATTCCCATTAGGTTTTTAATTTTTCGCCAGAATTCTTTCGGGTTGTGGTAAATTGCTTCTGTGTCTGCTATTAATTTCTCCCAGTTATTCACGTATGCTTCTTTGGACATGTTTCTTAGTTGTTCGTGTATGGTGTAATATTGTCTTCTGTATTCTGGCGTCCATCCTTGTTCTTTGATTAGTTTGAATAAATTACTGAATTGTGTCTGTAGAATTCTTGATTGATGTGAGTATTGGGGGTGTGGTAATGTACGGTGAGTGGTCGTGGGTATGTGGTGTTCCATTGCTTGGATCACGTTTCCGTACCATATCTCCAGTGTGTTGTCTATTTGGGAAGTGTGTTTGTTGTTTAGTTGGGTTATTTGGTGGTTGCTTAACTCCTTTTGGAATTCCTCCCAGTTGGACCGGCTGTAGCTGTATCTCATCCTGTCAGGGATCTGTATTGGCGACGTGGAGAGTGTGGCTACGATAGGGAGAGGGTCACTGGTGGTTATTGGGTCGGGTTCCATTTGCAGGTTAAGATGGTGATGCTGGTTTGTTAGTACTATGTCTGGATGTCCGATTTGACCTGCTCTGATGTATGTGGGGAATTCCAGGCCAAGGTGTATTGCGTTGCCGTGACTCAGTAATGTGTTTAAAATCTTGCCCACGGCGTTGTTATCCTGGTGCCCCAAGACGCGATGTCGTGCAATTAAATCACCCAAGAAATATGCTGGTATGTTTCTTCTCAGGAGTTTGAGCATGTCTGCTAGTGGGAATATGGGTCTTCTCGGAGGGAGGTAACAGGTGCCGATTATAATAGGTCCTGTTGGGCAGTTAATTTCGATCGCCAGAAAGTTTTCTTGAAATGAGTCGTGTATCTTGTGTTGTATGTTTCGTTTGATGGCTATGGCAATTCCATCATGTTGTGTGTCTTTATTGTTTTTTTGGTGGACTGTGTAGTTAAATAGTTTTATTTTTTCTGAGTTTTTCTTACCATGCGAATTTATGAGGATAATATCTGGGTCTATGTTACGGTATGTGTTATATAATTCGCTTGCTCTCTGTAGGATCCATGCTAAGACATTATGTTGGATTATTTTAAGCTTATTTATTTTGAAGGCTGGTGCCTAGAGCTGGTTTGCACCATTTTTGCTGACCGGTGCTCCCCTGACACCCTCCTGTCCAGTCCCAGGCGGATCTTTGTATATGTTGTCTGATCAACTCTCTCTATTCTGTTGTGTCTTGTGAGTATTCTTCCCTTCTTGATTAGTGTTTCAATATGTGTGTCATCTAGGTCTTTGTCTGAGTATGTGTATTTAATCTTGCCTTGCCTTATTTCTGCCAATAGTCTTTCTGTTGAGACTATGGGGGGAGCTGTAGTGGAGTAAAATCGAATACCAGTTTCATGCCCTAGGTCTTTGTTCTCCGTGGTCTCTCTGGGAGCAGGTGGTGCCATAGTTCCTGCTTGATTCTTTTTTGGGTGTTGACTCTGGCGGCTTGTTCTGTTATTGTGGTGGTTTCATCTTCGCTTGCGTCTTCCATCGATTCTTCCTCGCTTGCTGGCTCGGGTTGTATGCCTGAGGTAGTCTGTTCTTGAGTTGATGGTTCGAGTGTTGATGGTACTTGAGTTGCAATGCTCTCTGATTTGTAAATTAAGTTGAAAATTTCAGTAGAAGGCACATCGTTTGGGAATTCCATGTCTGGCAGGTTGTTGGCGGCGAACATATCCCTTGCTGCCTTGGCAAAAGTTCCAGGTCTGGCTATATTCATGATGTGGGCGTGGATTATGGAGGTCATTATTTTTACGGAAAGATTATTTCCAAGCTGAAGCAAAATAGCTTGCTTTGCGAGGGGTGGTGTGGCGACTTTTTCGAGGAGCTTTGTCGTTTCTGTGGTTAGTTTTGTCACAGCTGAATATGTCATGTTTTGCTGTTCCTGCGTCTTCTCCCTCTCCTTCTCCTTCTTTTGGTTGACTACTGCTTTTCGTAAGGGGCAGCGAGTAGCCAGTGTTCTATGATCTCCTTCGCAGTTTAGGCATTTGGGGGTATCTTTGTTTTCGCACTCTCTAAAGGTGTGCCCCTTATTCCTGCATTCTGAGCAGTGCTTGGTGTCCTTGTTAGGGCAGTCTGTAGCCATGTGTGAATATTGGTAACAATTCCAGCATGGAATAATGGGGAAGAAATCCTCCTGCTCCCCCTGGCTGCTGCTGACATGGTAGTAGGAGAGACAAAGTCCCTTCTGGATTGCTCTTTGGGCCATGGCTATTTCCGTGAATCGTATTTTGAGCATGGATGGCAGTCTGGGTAGCTTGACCACTTCCTCCACCTTGGCCCATTCGTTTTTGTCTTCTATATCAGATACCAATTGCTGTTCACTTGATTCTTCGGTGATTGCTTTATCTAGTCGTTTGACCACAATTGATTTCCTTGCTCGGAGTTGAGGAGGGACTGCAACTTCAAATTTTGCTGACTTGAGTTTCCTTGTGCTGTCGTTCGATAAGAGTAAGTCGACATCATTCTCAGTCAGGCACAGGGCGATGGAGGAGTCCTTGGTCGTGATGAGGTTGGATATTTTGATGAGTAGGGTTGCAGTGAGGAGTCTTGCCAATTCGTTTTTTCTCTCGTCAGTCACGCCCCCTTCATGGGAGCGTATCCGTACCCGGTGTGCCCTCATTCCAGAGAGTATGTGGTGGACATGCCACCCATGCGTAGTTTGAGATTGGAGACCTACCTATTCCAGGACAGGAGTTTGTTACAGGAATTATAACACTCCCCACCGCCACTTGTTGGTCGAGCGGTCGTAGGGTGGTTCCCGCAACTCTGTCCGGGAAGCCCCGTCAGGGGATCTTACTTCCCTAGTGTTAATGAATGCTCACTTATAGACGTGAGCTAGTGTACCTAATTAGGGGGGGGTAGGGATTCAGGATTGTGACCCCCTTCCCAGGTGGATCCGCGCGATCACGGTTACCTAGGAAGGCTCTGCGGAGGGATGGGTAGTGCTCTTGCCCCCTTTCTTATTCACAAACTCCTGGGAGGGAGGTGAACAGTTACAGGGGGGGACCCAAGGACGAATACACCTTAGGGTGCAGGTCCCCAGGCCAGAGCGAAAAAGAAGGAACAAAAGAGGAAGAATAGCCACTGGTGTAAGTTGCACCGGTGGGGTCGCGGCAGAAGTCCGCTGCAAGAAGCCGTTGCAGAACACCCAATCAGGGCCGCCTCTGATCAGGAGTCACCTCTGATCAGTGGGGAGGCACAGAAAGGGCGTTGGCACGTGTCAAAGTGATGGTTAGTGAGGTGGTCGTTTAAGTTCAGTTTCGTTTCAGTTCGTCAACAGTAAGAGATAGGCTGGCTGGCTTGGCAGTGAGGGGTCTAGAGAGACGTCCATTAACAACGAAGGCTGGCTGGCGAGTCTGTCGTAGGTGGGATGGAAAGTCCTCATATTTTATTCCTACTTCAGTTAGCCTTTGATAGGATTGCCAATCAGCTTCCTTTATCTTCTATTTTGGTAGACTTGGTAGGGAAGGAAGATTATTTTACATACTGAATAATTATGGAATAGTGGTCACTACCACATGTATCTTTCAGGACTGACCACTGGTAGTCAAATCTGATTCCCGTTCATGAGTATTAATTATATCATTATTGTCGAGGAGCTGCTCTATGGGTGATCCCTAACGATCGTATGATGGTTCATCCCATTAGTCCAGCAGCTTGTGATAAGAATTGTGCATTTTGTGACATAATCACCAAATTTGGCGTAAACCCACTTTAGAACATGGAAAATCATAATCAGATCTGAGGGCAGCCAAAACAAAATTTTCTCATATCTCTGCTCCTAATTGTCATAACAATATTGTAATGATAATAACTAACCGGCCACGCTGCCAAACTCTCTTAGGTCTTTACATCCTCCTACTAAATATTCTCTCTATACTTACTACCTCCTAAAAAACCCCCATTACAGTGGTGGCAGCGAACTATGCGTTAACCCACGCCCTCCTCCCTTAGTCATTATATTGGTATCAGTGTACTTAACATAAACCCACGCCTTCCCTCGTGTAGCCATAACACCTGGCTCGTCAGTTTGAATATTGTTCAAAAGTGCGTAATAAAGAGTTCCTGCGTAGTAGCGTGAAAAGTGTCCCAGTGTGTCATCTTTAAGAACATAAGAAAATAAGAATAGAGGAAAATACAGCCTGCCTTTTGGCCCAAACTGAGCAGTCCCGTTTACACCCAACCCCTACTGCTCATATAAGCATCCAACCTATGTTTGAAGCTATTCAGCGTATCCGAGTTAATGATGATATTTGGTAACTTTTTCCATTCATCCACTACTCTGTTTCCAAACCAGTGTTTACCTATTTCACTCCTAAATCTAAATTTGTCTAATTTAAAACCATTGTTACGAGTTCGCTCCTGGTTGGATAGTTTGAGTACCTTTGTAATGTCCCCTTTGTTTAGCCTTCCACTTATACACCTCTATCAGGTCGCCCCTCGCTCTACGTCTCTATACTCAAGGCTCCTAATGCCCTGGATTAATCTTGTCATTCTCCTCTGAATTCTTTCCAAGGATTCTATATCCATTCTGTAATACAATGACCAGAACTAAACTGCGTAATCCAGGTGTGGTCTCACAAGAGGAAGATACAGTTTTAGGATGACCTTGCTAGTCTTGTAACTAACACTCCTTTGTATGAACCCAAGTACTTTATTAGCCTTGATACGAGAAAAAACACATTGTTTACTTGGCTTAAGGTTCCTACTTATCATTACTCCTAAATCTCTCTCGCAGTCGGATTTCTCTATGGCATCTTTGTTCATCTGATATCTGGTTTCCCTGTTTACATCTCCTATACTGAGTACTTTACATTTGTCCACGTTGAATTTCATCTGCCATTTTTCAGACCATTCGAAAAATTTGTTTAGACCTTCCCGTTGTTTTGCCGAGTCCTCGTCAGATTTAATAACGCCCTATTTTGGTGTCATCAGCAAATTTGTTTATGTTGCTGTCTATGTTGATATCTATGTCGTTTATGTATATAATAAATAATAATGGTCGAAGTCCGAGCCTTGTGGAACTCCACTTTTGACGTTGCTCCAATGGGACTTAGAGCCATTAATGCTCACTCGCTGTTTCCTGTCCTGTAACCACACCCTAATCCATTTTTGGATATTACCTTTGATGCCATGTGCTTCTACCTTTCTAATTAGTCTTTCGTGGGGGACTGTGTCGAAGGCTTTGCTAACGTCGAGATATACCACATCATAATTGTGCCCCTCGTCCACAGATTCGAAAACTGATGAAAAGAATGTTAATAGATTAGTTAGACATGAACGTCCGCTTGTGCAGCCATGCTGGGAATCATTGATCAATCTGTGCTTCTCCAGGTGATTTCGAATAGAGTTTGAAATGATTGCTTCAAGTAATATACCTACTATTGCTGTTAGACTGATTGGGCGGTAGTTAGAGGATAGTGATCTCTCCCCCTGCTTGAAAATCGGTATTACATTCGCATACTAAGCTCTTCCATTCTTTTCTCGAGTTTTAGTTTGATACATTTGGTAGAATCCTTTGGGGTTTGTCTTCGCCTCCCTTGCTATCCTTACCTCATTATTCCTCTTGGCTTTCCTTAACTCGGTTTTAACCCTACTCGCCAATACCCTATAATAATCCCGGAGGTAAATTTCGCCACGATTTATCCTTCTACCTATAGCCTTCCTTTGGCCAATGATGTTCTTTAAATAATTATTTATCCATTTAGGGTCATTGTTGTCTGATCTGAGTTTTTTGTATGGTATGTTCTGCCTTTGTGCATTAAGTAACTCATTATTTAAATTGCCATGGAACTCGGCAATCTCAGATCTCGTTATCAGGTCGGTGTCATCTTTCAGGTTCACGGCCTAGGGCGACACCCCTTCTCTTAGCTCCCTCTTTAAACTGTCAAAGTTTGCCCTTCTGAAATCTGGTATTGATTGGAATTTTCCTTACGTCTGCCCTGAAAATCTAACTGGAATCTAATTTCTTTGTGATCGCTGTTTGCAAGTTCGTTCCCTACCTCGACATTGCTAATGAGGTAGAACTAAATCAAGTATATTATTACCCCGGGTGGGTTCGGTTATATGTTGACTTAGAAAACAGTCCTGGATCGTCTCGAGAAAATCCTCTGATTCTGAGTTACCTGTAAGGTCAGTCCAATCAATATGGCCAAGGTTAAAGTCGCCTACTATACAGACTTTGTTGTGTATGGAAGCCCTGCGCATTTCATCCTAGATAAGTCGCTCATTGACTCTATCAAGATTGGGAGATCTATATATTACTCCTGAGATTAATTTTTCGCTTCCGTCGATTAATTAATTCTATCCAAATTATTTATGTATTGCGCTCAGTTTTTATTTCCATATTTATTTCACACTTCAGATTATCCCTAACATAGATTGTTACTCCGCCTCCTTTCCTGGTCTGCCTATCGGTATGGAACAGTTTGGAACCCGCAATTTGGTATTCGACCGGAAATTCACGTGAGTCTAGGTTGATCCATGTTTCAGTGAATGCTATTATATCGATTTTTTCGGTACATACCAAGGCCCTAATATCATCCATTTTCTTTCTCATACTTCTACTGTTCGTATAGTATACATTTAAGTTAGTCGTGTTCTGAGTCCTCCCCTTACCGCGTTTAGTTTTAAACTCCCTGTCTAATTTAGTTTTGTCATCATTCCTAACACTATTTCCCTGTAATCTTTCACTTTGTTTACCCGCTCCCACTGCATTCTCCTTCACCCCCGTGCTCATATGTTCTGGCAGTTTAAAGACTTCGATATTTTTTGAACTGCCCCCTCTAAAGCCCCAGCCAGGGTTGCTACTCCATCCCTAGACAGGTGCACCCCATCCCTAGCATAAAGGTCCCTTCTGCCATAGAAGTTGTCCCAGTTGTCAATGAATGGGACTGCTGTGCTGACATCAGAAGAAAGTCGACGATGAAGGACAAACCGACTACCGATGCTGTGCTGCCGGCATCCCCTATTTTCAGATACCAACTGGATGGAGGACATGAGCCATGCTGGACCATACTAATGTACTGATGTTGTTGATGATTGTTGATGTACAATAAAAAGATATGAAAGCCTAACATGTGAAGTTGGAGAATTTGTTGTGTATTTTGAAATATTCCTTCTCTGATTTTTGTTAATATTTACTACAAAGAATGTTGTTTTTTTAAGAAAGATTAGTCACTTTTTCTATTAGTTCATTTGATCAATGTTTTGCACTACGAAACGCAATGTTGTAGACATATTACTGACTGGGATTAATTATTATTTTGACACGGCCTGGCAAGGAGATGTAACACCTGTTGTTGTTGTAATTTGCAAGTTTGTCTCGGATACAATGCTAGATATGAGGGATCTTTTCATTCTATGTCCACTTCTGTGTACGTGTTTTTTCTCCTGTCAAAATAGCTTTGATCTTGGCGTGAGGTATAGTGAACTTTGTCAGATCAAACTAGCGCCAGTAGAAAAACATACACCTATGAGATTATTATTGTAAATGTAAGATTGTATTATCGCCTCAGGGACTATCTTAGATACTACACTTGATATTACTGTCTATATGTGTCATCAGTTCTCTGTGATGGAAGCTTTGGTCTTGGTGGGAGGTGTAATGATTGAATATCAGACCATAGCTTAGAGCCGAGAGAATTGCAACACATAACAGTGAGTACACCGTAGACCTCGTGGTACCCTACATACCAGGTTGACACACCCACCCCAGGACCCAAGGGACCTGACCTCGTCTGCTAATTACGTGAATTAGCGGGGGTCTTGACCTACAACCTCACCTAACCAAGATACACCTGGGCATGACTACACATGGACACAGCTGTCCAGATCTAACCAGTTTAGCGTTAATTGGCGAAAGTCAAACGCCGGCTGTTGAGGCCCCATATAAAGGGCCTGCAGTACTGCCCACGAGAGCATTCATCATGGTCATTTCGGCTGATCGTCATTATGTTCACTGGCACAGAGTCCCCTCCCCAGGTCGGGAGCGGGACTCTCCGACCAGACCCCCGGCGTCACCAGCTAAGCAGAGTCTCCCATAGGAGACAGCCCAGTCAACACCCACTGGGCCTCCGCCAGGTTACATGTGAGTCTTGTCAGAACTATCCCTAGGGTGAGTTACCTACTGTGGAAAGTGTATTCCTTTCATGTTTGTGTCCGAGTCAGTGTCGAGTAACGTAAAAATAATGTGTTAGGAACTCTGGTATAATATTGATATTAATGTGTCCATGTCATTGAGTGAATTAATAAATAGTTGTATCGAAGTGGTGTTTAAGAAGTTGTCCCTTAAGAACGTACTACGTGATACGAAATATATGTGTATTGACAGATGAGATAAGATAAGTGTATTGACAGTGTAAATAACATCCCGGCCAGGCTACCAAAGTTTCCTCTCTTTACATTCCTTCTACTATAAATATTCTACATATATGTAATCCTCTTCTGGTGAATTTTGTATCATTACAATATGATTATTGTACTGAAACACAGGTTTTGGGGTGAGCTGAATCAAATAAACTAAAACCCCTTCTCGAATTTAGATATCTAGGCATAATGAATCCAATTAAATTGAGACCTCCTTTCCATCTCTTGTGGTGTGACGCATATCCATGATGACATCCAAGATAGCTGCCATTACATAAATTTGTTATATCACGCATTGTTTTATGTCTAATATATACTAGGTAGTAGGTAGTAGGCAGCTACCAAACAGGGAGGTACTACCGCCTGGGAAGATATTGGAAGCATAATGTGTTGTCTAATGGTAGACCCTGCTGCTATATGGCATCACGAAAATTGTGACCAAGTCCCAGGTTGCTGATCTATCTTTCTGCCTCAATTACACACAATTGCAGGGTCTCAACTGTCTCTCTTACTATTGACAACGCCACAACTAAAACCTTACTCATTCTTGATTTGTTTTATTCATTCTATTTTATTCTCCTATGTCAGTTGATATTAATACTGAAGCGGGGCCTTCTCGGATGGGTCCCACTGGTCGGGAAGGTTGTGGACCCCAGGGCCGACCTGATCATCATCAAGCTACTGGGGCCTCAACTGACGCCACTACGGTTGCTGGAGGATCGGCTTTTTTCACACTTCATTTTTCCAACATTCGCAGACTGAGATCCAATTTTTCTTCTGTGGAGCACCATCTATTAACCTCTTCCCCCGAACTTCAACTGACCAAAGCAGCTTCACCCAAACCTTTTTAAGTCTCTAACTACAACCTTTATACCTACTTCCGATCTAAGGGAGGTGTATGCGCCTACTGCAATACACGTACACCTATAGCCATGAGTCGTTGCTATCCACACACCCCAACACCGAGATCCTCTACCTAGGGGATTTCAATGTACATCACAGAGAGTGGCTTGGCTCTGCAAGGGATGACCCAGGTGGAGCTGAGGCACTCTCTTTTTCCTTACTTAATGATTTGGAACAAATAATCAAACACCCTACACGCGTTCCTGATCGACACGATCAACTTGCTAACATTCTTGATCTTTGTTTTACCTCTAACCCCTCACACTATTCATACTCAATTTTTGCCCCCTTAGGGTCTTCTGATCACAACCTTATTTCTATTAAATCAAGCTGGGCACGACCACCTCCCCCACCCCCCTCTAAACGTCAACTATGGCACTATCGGAGGGCAAGCTGGCAATCCTTGCGAGAATTCTTCACAGACTTTCCTTGGGATGAGTGTTGCTTTTCCACTCGGGATGCCTCAGTATGTGCTGACAGCATTGCTGGGGTTATACAGGGCGGTATGAGTGCATTTATCCCATCTTCTACCAAAACTTTCACATTACAATCATGGTTTGATCGCTCCTGCTCTCTTGCTTGCAGGGTGAGAGATAGGGCATATCGAGCTATGAAACTATCTCCTTCTCCTATTACCCACACCTCTTTCATTACTTCTAGGAATCGTTGTAAGGCTATTCTTCGTAGGGCCAAGCGGAATTTTATTAAAAGAAAGACTGCTGTCCTGACTAATTCTTCCTCTAGTAAATCCTTCTGGTCCTTAGCTAAAAACATCTGTAACAACTTCTGCACGCCTTCTTTTCCTCCCCTCTTCCGTCCCAATAACTCTATAGCCAACTCTCCCCCTGAGAAAGCCAACCTCTTTGGCACCTTATTCTCCTCTAATTCCACCTTAGACGATTCCCACTCTACCCCTCCTACCCCTGCACCTCCTACTGAACCTATGCACTTTCCTATAATCTCCACTCGCAGGGTTGCCGGTGTGTTATCCAGGTTGGATGTGAGTAAGGCGCATGGACCGGACGGAATACCCCCTCGTGTTCTGAGGGAGTGTGCTGAAGCCCTGGCCCCTGTGCTTGCTCGCCTCTTTCGCCTTTGCCTCAAAACCCAAACTTTTCCTTCTTCTTGGAAGCATGCCTTGGTTCAGCCCATCCCGAAGAAGGGTGACCATTCTAATCCCTCTAACTATCGCCCCATTGCCCTAACTTCATCCCTCTCTAAGATTTTCGAAACTATCTTGAACTCCCATTTTCTCCGTCACCTTGAACGCCTTTCTCTTTTGTCGGATCACCAGTATGGCTTTCGCCAGGCGAGATCTACTGGTGATCTGCTCTCCTATTGCACCCATCTTTGGTCATCCTCTCTTAGGGATTATGGGGAAACTTTTGTCGTGGCCCTCGACATCTCCAAAGCATTTGACAGGGTATGGCACAAGTCTTTGCTATCTAAACTTCCCTCTTATGGTTTCTCTCCCCCACTTTGTTCTCTCATCTCTAGTTTCCTTGAGAATCGATCCATGGCAGTTGTTGTCGAGGGATCGATTTCTCGCTCTTTCTCTACCAATAGTGGCGTCCCACAGGGTTCTGTTCTTTCACCAACTCTCTTTCTTCTTTTTATCAATGATTTACTTCACACTACAATTAATTCTATCCATTCTTACGCCGATGATTCTACTCTTCACTCTTCCTCACATTTTCCCCTTCCTCCTAACTCTCAAACTAGATCTGTTTCTAGAACTGATATCATTACTTCTATCAACGCAGATCTGTGCAGCATCTCTGAATGGGGAGATACAAACTTGGTTAAGTTCAATAGTAATAAAACTCAATATTTCCAATAACACTTTGTAAAGTAGACGATCTCCCACCAATTACATTTCAGGACGCTATCATCCTCCCAAATTCTGAAATAAATATGTTAGGCCTCACCATTTCCTCCAATATGTCCTGGAAATCACACATCCTTAGTATAACTAAAGCTGCCTCCCGAAAGATGGGAATGCTGTACAGATGCCGCAGCTACTTCACTCCTGAGCAATTGCTCCAAGTATATAAGGGATTCATTCGTACTAACTTGGAGTACTGCTCTCATATCTGGGGTGGCTCTTCTTCTGTGCAACTATTAGATAGGGTGGAATCAAAGGCATTTCGTCTTATTAACTCTCCTCCTTTAGTCGACAATATCTCTCCCCTTTCTCTTCGCCGCAATGTTGCTGCACTCTCTCTCTTTTACAGGTACTTTAAAGGGTAATGTTCAGTGGATTTGGCATCCTGTGTACCGCCGGCAAGGCCGTGGGTTCGTAACACACGTCTTGCCCGCGGTGCCCACCATTTCTCTGTGGATGTCGGTCACACGAGAATAACCCGTTATAGTACCTCCTTCTTTCCTCACACAGCCAAACTGTGGAATGCTCTGCCTTCTTCTGTGTTTCCATGCTCTTACAATCTGTCTCACTTTAAAAAGCTGGTTTTCCGGCATCTTCGTGGTGTAGATTAATACAGTATCACCTTTTTTTCTATATTTTCAATTTCTTTCCGTTCTTTTCTTTTCGCCCCCCAGGCTCCGTTGTGGGTCGTTTGACGTGTGCCCGGGTGGGCTAATTCTCGTAAAAAAAAAATACACATATGTTTTCAGCCATGTTGCATGTAATTTGTTTTCTAGACTCCTATGATATACGACATGGGCACCGTGCAACACCAACAAAGGCTGTGAGGGAGCGTTCCCTACAGTTCTCAATTCTGATGAATCTATTGAGTCGACTACCTTCAGTGTGTACAGAGAACTACAGTAAGACCCAGTTATCATCACAGTTTCACTTGTGAAATTTCAAGGTGCTGGAATTAAAAATAATTTTTCATAAAATATCTGGAATTTCTGCCTGGACCCTCTGGTCTGTTGTTTTTGCGTCTGCGCATGCGCAAAGCGAAGAGTGTGACGTAGTAGTGACGTATTTACAAACTATCCAACCACCCTCAACACCTCTACCCTGTTCCACCACACTGTGTGACAAGGCGGTTACGCTGTGGTGACATTGCCGCCACAGCTCTGTGCACTGCCCATCGTGGTGTCGAAGGGCGTGAAAGAGTGCTTTGGACCTATCACCCTTGCCGACCTGGATGCCGACCTAGCGCTAAGCGACGAGGATATACCACCCGGGGAAGTTTGGCCCCTCCTGCTTTGCTTAGCCACCAGGTCTCTACCGCCACCAACCCCCCCTTGGAGTCCACAGTGACACTAACAGGGAATCTCCGTCTCTGCCTCCAAAAATCCCAAGAATACAGAGGCTTCTGCCTCTGAGTACGTGGGTCCCTCGTACACTACAGCGTGGGAAGTCGCCGAACTGGGAACACACAAATCACCCGACCACGTACAGCTTCCAGCTCACGGACATCCCACCTATTGAGCAACTTCCTGGCTCGCTGCTTCACAGCTTGCTCCTATACCTCCAACTTCTGCCTCCCCGAGCTGACTATATCAAAATCCTCTTCAAAGGAAACCCCTCGGTTGACACAAAGATACGCTGGCTAGCCGAGGTCACCAGGACCTTTCAACTCGACCGGGGCCTTGCTGAGGTCAAGATGTCTGCTCTTATCTCTCACTTCGTCAACATCCCCAGCCGACGCATGTATATCATAGATAGGGTTAAGACAAGTGAGTTCCTCTCCCTGCTCCTCGACGTTCAGGATTCACTCGAAAGGCCCTGCAAATTCCATAGCCATCTCCTCACTCGCTACCCTATATGCATTGATCCTTCCCTTGCCAAAGAAATTCCGGGTATCCACTCTGCTCGTTATTTCCATCAGAATGGAAAACCCCTCAACCGGCTTGTTGTCGTCTGGAGCCTCCCAGACCCAACCCCACCAGCCTTCAGCTTCTTCTCCTGTCTCCCATCTTGTGAACTACTCATAATGAAGACCGCACAACCATGGTGCTTCAAGTACTGGGAATTCGTTCATATATCCCGCTACTTCTTCACTCTAGAGAAATGTGCCTGGTATGCTGAGGCCAATGACTCCTGTTCATGCCCTCACCGGATCCCTTCATTACCCACTACCTCCTATGTCTCTACCTCGAGGCTACCTCCCTCAACTGCATCAGATACCTCTCACTGGAAATGTCCTCGCCATCATGAACGACGAGTCAATGTCTGGCATAGTTGCACCAGACGCCAGTCCGCCGCTCCAGCCTCGCCACCACCGTCGCCCTATGTGTCGTTGGTGGGTCTTAGTGCACCCGCATTTTTGTCGCAGGACGACACACCACCTGTCACCTCTACTAATCCTAATTCTGTCGAAGTTCTAGACCTCCGTGATGCTGTCAACTCTCTGATGTCTCGGTATACCTCACTTGTAGCATGTCTTGATGCCATTGAAGTTCGCATTGATGGTCTGGGAATCAGGCACACCACTACTGAAAACACTCTCGCCTCTCTTGTAGAAACTCAACAGGTCGTCAATACGTCTGTCACCACCCTTACTGAGAAGCTAGACGCTCTCGCCTGTTGCCTTGAGGGGACCATTTGTCTCCTGCCCCCGTCACGTGGCGTACCACAAAGCGACGCCCGTGGCACCTCCTCTTCCACACCTCGCTCTCGTACGGGTAAGCGTCAAGTTCAATAACTGGATACAACTTTACATTATCTCATGGAATGCCTGTGGAATCAGAAACGATACGAAACTTGCTGCACTTAAAGGTTATATTTATCACCATCATCCGGATATTATATTCATCCAAGAAGCCTTTGCTGCCAATCTCTATTTCGAGGGAAGGCTCCTCCGTTACTGGCTACATTCCCTCTGTTCATCTTCTCAGGAATGGTCTCATCAGTTACGTCCGCTCCTCCATACCACATCGGCTTGTACGATGCTCTGAGGATGACAATATGACCTTTAAACTTCTTGATATATCAGTGGGGGACGGCAAGATCCTTCTATGCAACTTCTATTCTGCCCCTGTCAGGATAAATCTCTCTCTCCTCCCTAGTCCTCCGATCTCTGGCAAGATCTAAATGGGCGATTTCAACGCTCGACACCCTGAGCTTGGGGTCCTCTCTCCTAATCCCATCCAAAATGGTATTCGTCTTTTTTAATACATCCGCCGTCACCAGCTGTCTCGCTGGAATATTGGTGGAGCCACTCACTCTCGTGGAGGTACCCTTGATCACATCATTACTTCTGGACTAGTGGCATCCCATATAAGGTCCTCATCCATCCATACCCTCTTCTCCGACCACGTCGCCCACAGCCTCCATTACTCACTCGCAGCTGGACCTCCCCCAAACAAGAATCGTACCCGTATTACCATCCCTCCGAAATACTGTCTGGAGATGTTCGGGGTACTTGGTTCTAACTACAGGAGCGAACATAAACACCTGTAGAGTTCTGTAGGTTCTTATTAACGAAAATATACAGGAGTGGGCTTACAAGCGCGGGTAGTCCTTACACTCCTATAGGGGTCAACTGACCTCACTCTGACCTCTCAGGCGAAATGTGGTAAGTGGTATACTAGCAGCTTCCAGATGTCGCCAGGCACATTTATCTAAGCGTGTGGTGACATGAAACAGAGGCATTGCCACACGCTACTGACTAGAGAAATAATGTGTATAAATAGAGTACATACATGGTATACATACAACATACATAATATACATATACCTTCCCCCCCCCCCCTATACGCTCATAGCAAAGTCTTGAGCTGACCTTTTCCTGTGGATCCATTCTGAGCGTCGAGGGCTTAATCACTGGGGGATATGGGACTCAGCACTGGTGACGGGGTCAGTGGGATGCGTTACGGGGCGGAGGAAACGTGACCTACCAAGACCCATGGCTATGCCCACTTTGTCCCAATGTAGGGAGGTCGGGTCCTGGACACGGACTTGGGTGCCGACACTCAACCTGGGGAGAGGACGGGCGTGGTCGTTGTGGCGGGCGACGACGTCTTGAATACGTTCTACGGCTCGGCGATCAAAATCCTCTGTCTTGGCCTGCCACCCCTTGGAGAAGGATTGAGGGGGAGCAAGGACACAAGAACGGAGGGGGCGTCCATACAAGACCTGGGAAGGGGAGCGTCCGGTGTAATTGGGTGTGTTGCGGAGCTCAAGGAGACCCTGGTCGAAGGCCTCACAGTCAATATTCCCAGAAGGGGCCACTTTGAGGATGAGGTGCTTCACGGATTTGACAGCAGCCTCAGCGTGGCCGTTGGACTGTGGGTAATGAGGCGGTGACAACACATGCCGGACTCCCCATCGGTCGAGGAACGCAGCAAAGTCCCGGCTTGTGAACTGGGGCCCTCCGTTGATTCGCAGGTGTACAGGAACGCCCACGTAACGGAAGTAGTGGCGGAACTTGCTGATGGTGGCGGCAGATGTCGTATCATTACTGCACTTGATGACAACCAGCCAACAAGAGAGACGGTCGACGATAACCAGGAAGGACTCTCCTCACACACAGAAAAAGTCGGTCGACACAAACTCAAAGGGGCGGGTGGGGTTGTCGTCACTCATGAAGGGTTCCTGCTGCTGGCTGGGTTGTAGTACTTGGCGGAGCTTACACGCCTGGGCAGCATTGGAGATGTCGGGGTCGATGCCAGGCCGGAACACAGTCTGTCTTGTACGCCGTGTGGTGGCCTCGGCTACATGGTGACTGTCGTGGAGGCGAGCCAAGGCGTGGGGACGTGAAGCAGCAGGGACAACTACCGAAGGAGAGGTGTCACTGGCCAGAGATAGGGGTAGGGCGGCAGCAGGGTAGTTGCTGCTCCCTTCGTGCACCCTGTTGGCGTATTTTATCTCGAGAATCGGTGTTGGGAATTCCAGCGAGATGATGGCCAACTCTTGGCAATGTCTGTAGGACAGCAAAGGAGTCGGGACACCATTATGCACGTCAATCCAGGCTTGACACGACCTGTTGCCAAAGGTGACATGTGCATAGAGTGAACCTAGGGCTGGGGCCATCTGAGAACCATCTGCCGTGACGCGAAGGTCCTTGGGAGGCGGTCCTAGATCACTTGGAGGGAGCCCCAAGCATTGCAAATGCTGGGGACCGATGACCGTAGCCTCAGCGTCGGTGTCGGGCAGCACCTCGAGACAGGATGACACACTGGCGTAGGTCACGATGTCGCTGACTTGCTGGGGAACTTTGGTCCTGGGACGCTAGGAGTACGCCCTCCTAATATGGGTCGGGCTTTGTCCAGGGTCGTCGTGCCTCTAATTTGGCGACTGTGGGCGGCCCTCACTGGTGGAAGGTCGCTGAAGCTTCCGCCGATGCTGTCCCTTAGGTTTGTTGGTCGGACCAACTTGTCGTAGTGGCCCAGACGACCACACACATTGCACTGGACGTGTTTGGCTGGGCACCGTACTGTAAGTGACCAGTGGCCCTTGCGGTCACAACTGTCGCAGGTAGACTCGGCAGCTGGACACACCTGTGTTCCGTGCTGCCTACCACAGCTGTTGCAAAGGGAGCCGGGCGTGGGCGTGGTGGGCGTAGGCGTTGGGGCAGACTTCTTGTCTTTCTTGTATTGGGACATAGCCCGTACGGCTGTAGGGGAGCTCGGTTGGCAGAGGTAGCACACCTGGCAGCCTCGTAGGAGCGACATACTGTCAACACATCCTTAATAGGAGAGGAAGTGTCGAAGGAGGTGAGGCGTTGGACAAGCTCCTCGTCCTTAACACCCATCAGGATCACCTGCTTCAACTGGGTCTCCTCGCACTGCTGGTGATTACCGGGACATATGTCTATCTCTTCCTAGGCTCTCTTGAGTCGTACGTAGAAATCATCAAAAGTCTCGCCCTCCATCTGTCTACAGCTAAACACTTCCCTCCTGTGGAGAGCTTCATTCCGCTGACCTTTGATGTGCCGTTCTAGAACATCCAGTACCTCCTCTACAGACAACAAAGACGTCGGGGGCACTTGCAACGTGTGTTCCAACACATGCTGCGTTCCCAAAAACAGGCACATACGTAGCTGAATGAGTTGTTTGGTCTGTGGCAAGCTCTGGAGATCCACCATTGTAGCATACTCAGTCCACCGTCGCCGCCACTCACGAAAAGTCTGGAAAGTCTCATCAGGCTTCAAGGTGGGTGGGGGTTGGACAACCACTTTGGTATAAGGGCGTTGACGAGGTATCTGAGCCAGTCGGTACCTGAGTAGTGGAAGGGCCAAGGGCTTGATTAGCAGTGAGGCTAGATATCAAAGCTGCAAACCGTTCTTTATCTTCCAATCTCCTTTGGTGGTCCTCAGCATGTCTTTTCGCTTCGTCCTGACGCCTCTCCTCCCTCATAAGCTTCATCAGAGCAATTATCTCTGAGAACGAGGCTGAGGGTCGAGGGGTGTGGGTGGGAGAGGGTGGGGCGTCGCGCACTCACTGGTCATCCATCTCTGTAGAGCTGTCATCCGTCTGATTCATCCGGGCGCTAGGAACACCGCTGCGGGAGGTCCGGGGCATAATTACTTTATCTGTATATTGTATCTCGAATCAGTGTTGACCGGTCAGCCCGTCGTATCAACCAGATCTGAGACAACAAAATTAATTGAACACACAGATAAGTAACTTATATATATATATATATATATATATATATATATATATATATATATATATATATATATATATAAAATATATATGAAGAAATGACCGAGGTCAGTGTCTTCGTGCGTTGGGTTGGTGTGTGTAGGCGTGGTGGAGCGCGGAGGGAGGCGAGGCTGTGGGGGGTGAGTTACCGTTTGAGGCAGCCTGGGACGGTCGCGCTGACGCACCACTCTTCACAAATGCCCTATATCAGCCTTCTACCTTAGGGAATCCTTTAAAACAAGGACACACACTTTAACACTACACACACACACACGAGGGGCACTTAAAGACACTTCACAGGAAATTGCGGTCACTGCACACTGCTCAAAACTCGTTGGTCATTCAAACGAATTTTTGGGAAGACAATGGCGACGGATGACGGAGTTGACGGAGGAGGTCTACAGGCCTTGATTTTACACGAACGCACTTATTTCCACTTAATCGATCACTTGATACGCACTGCGCCATGGAGATGTTCGGGGTTCTTGGTTCTAACAACAGTGGCGAACATAAACACCTGTAGAGTTCTGTAGGTTCTTATTAACGGAAATATGCAGGAGTGCGCTTACAAGAGCGGGTAGTCCTTACACTCCTATAGGGGTCAACTGACCTCACTCTGACCTCTCAGGCGACATGTGGTAAGTGGTATATAACAGCTTCCAGAAGTCGCCAGGCACATTTATCTAAGCGTGTGGTGACATGAAACAGGGGCATTGCCACACGCTACTGACTAGAGAAATAATGTGTATATATAGAGTACATACATGGTATACATACAACATACATAATATACATACACTGTCCTACCTGCATCTCGTACATGTCTAACCTTCTCCTCACATTCGATTTAAAGTCATGGGAAGTTATATTCCTTCCTGGTGAACTCCACACATAACTTCCAGTAACTACGTCTCTCGGCCACACATCAAACGTCGCTCCGAAGCCTACGCCTGGACCCTTGATGTACGTATCCTCCAGGCGGAAAAGAAGGCGGTGGGGAGCGGTATCTCATTCCATGGAAAACCGACCCTCGACCGTCTCCACCAGTAACAGTCGTCCAAAGATGATCAAATTGCCCACCAACAATGTGTTCGGACTGAATCCTGGCGTAATCTCACAGACAGCATTCACCATCAGACTAGCGTGGGAGCCATGTGGCACCCCATCAACAAGGTGGTCAAAAAAAAAGTCCTCTAGTGCCCTTCACCACAGGCCAGCAGATAATGCACAAGATCTTTTCGAAACTTGGTCAGAACAATTCCAAGCCCATAATCTCCTGGGGCACATTCAAGAGGACCTCTCCCCCCAGTCAAATCTCCACGCCCTCCGCCTCATGGCGACGTTACTGAGTCGATGAAGAGGATACGGTGGTGGAGATAACCGAGGAGGAACTGCTGCGTGTCCTCATTCGGGGTAAGGCAACTGCCCCCGGTGATAACGGTGTCACCTACTCAGTTCTCCGTTTGCTCCTGAAAGTCCCCGGCAACCCCCCTCCTCCTGCTTTACAATCTCTGTCTCTGCACGGGGTATATTCCCAATGCTTGTAATCCAGCACAATAGCACCCATTCCAAAATATTGCACTGCCAAAATCAGACCCATTTCCCTCACCTCTTGCTTCAGCAAGGTGGTGGGACACATTCTTCTTATCTGTCTCATGTCTCGGTTGGAGGACAAACTCCCATCCAGGTTGTATGGTTTCCTACCGCAACGGAGTACACACCACTGTCTCATGGAACTCTACACTCGCCTCTCCCCCATGAGTGTCTTAGCCCTCATCAACCTTAAAAGCATCGTTGATCAGATACTAGACCTTGGCGTTAAAGCTAATTTCTTAAGGTTGATGTAATAAGTTAATCAAATAAAAACAAGTGACTCCCATGACTCTTCATATTATAACTCTGCTTTGAATTATATACTTTGTGTAATCTATTTCATTGAATTTATTTGTTTTTGTTGTTGTCTGGATGTTGTAGCTAACAGCCCTAATTTCATTACAGGTTGACGAATCGATGGTGTTGGTGTTGGGTATGGTATGGTTGAGCAGGTGTGTCTTCATACTGGTGTTAGTGGTCTTCCCTGCCTTACTTGCATGAGTGTCCTACTATACATAACACTCTGAAACGTCATGATGATGCCCATGTATTTGACTCTTTAGTGGAGATGGTGCTAGAACATGGCTTATATAGTATTTTTTAATGTATCATCAGCATGAACAAGAAATGCACATTAATATATGATCCAGAATTAAGCACTCCCACGTCAGATACATCGCAACAAACTGTAACATACTGGACAAAGTCCATCTTTTGTCGAGCAATATCTGATGAAAAGCTTGTGAACCCATAAAAACACAAAAGGAGGGATCTTCGGGATATGAGACGACAGTTAATAATTTCAAAGAGTTTGCAAAGACTGGGCATGTTCCATTAGACATACAGTTATCATGACTGGACAATGGTTCTGGTATTCACAATCTCAGTCCATAACTGCTAATGATTCATTCCATGGCACAGCAATCACGTTAATGCGGTTTCCTACACAGGAACTGTGACAAAAAAGAATTGGTTTATCATCAGAATCATATTCACAGATCTCTGCCGCAGCTGCAACTGGATACCTGGTAGCACAATTGCGGGCAAATGATGTGAAAGCAGGATGTGGCCATTTCCAGAAATCCAAGAGCAAAGAGTATGAATGTATGAATGGTTGGAAAAAGGTGAAAACTCTACTGGAAAAAGAAAGGATAGACCATTGAGACAATGTGTCATGGGTTGCATTCTATGCAGATGGACAGCTGTGTTCTGACAGACCAATAAGCAATATGATTTTACTGCCTTTGTACTGAGAAGAAGAATACGCTGTTTCCAATATTAGGCATGCAGTGGACATCATTAATGATCTTGCAAAATTCCTAAACGCAGGACAGACTCCAGCATTAACTTTGGACCAGCCCCTAAAGGACATTGCCAAAAGAATTTAAAGGACATGACCCGAAAAAATATGAAGATAAATTATTTGTCATATTACCACTGCTCAGAAGTCATCATATTGTGATCCCTTTGCTAGGTTGCACAGTCCCGGACGGAAGTTCTTCATACTATCCATCACGTCTCTGTTCCGTCGTGGATCGTCAACGTTCCGTAAAAATTGGCCTGTATTCACACCGAACGTTGGGGTTTGTTTCAGTCTGTGTGCAGCTGCTTAGGAGGCATGGCGATCATTAATTAAGCATAAAAAAACTTGTAGTGAATGCAATACCTTTGGATGAAGAAGAAAGGGCTAGGTTAAGTGAAAAGAGAAGAGAGTGTTGGTATATAAATCACTAAGAAATAGAGAAGTATTGAACTTTGTTCAAGGAGCTTGAAGATGACGAACTAAAATTTTACCAGTATTTCAGAATGTCCAAGTACAAATTCAACTGTTTGGTGCAGAAAATTGAAACTAAGTTGCTTAAGAGTACCATGGCTTACAGGGAAGTCAATTTCACCGAAGGAGAAACATGTGTAGATTAGGCCACACCAAACAGTGGTTCTCAGTTTTATAACTACAAACAAACTTTTTCTATTGTGCTGCTTGCTCTGGTTGACGCTCAATATCCATTTACAGCAGTTGACATTGGATTATTCGGTAAGAACAGTGATAGGGTCAATTTTTCACAATCAAAGTTAGGAGAATGTTTAGAAAAGGGAGTTCTGAATGTACCTCAGGATACAGAGCTACATGGAACAACTTGCCTAGCACTCTCTGTCGTTGTAGGGGACGAAGCCTTCCCACAAAAAAACTTATCTAATCAGACCTTATCTAGGATCACATATTAATGGAGATGCCGAGAAGAGTGTTTTCAATTATAGACTGTTACGTGCAAGGCGAGTTGTAGAGAACACCTTCGGTATGATGAGTCAAAATTTTCAAATATATCACAGGACCCTGAAGTTACTGCCTGATAATATAGACATTAATGTTTTTGCAACTTGCTTTTTGTCCAATTGCACAAAGGACCAGAATGTCATAGACAGTGCAAGCATTAAGCCTACAAGCAGAGCAAACATTTTTAGTGATATGGCCCGACAAAGAGGGAATGCCCTTCAAGAGAGCATTCAGTGTGAGTGAGAAATTATAAACTACTTTAACAGCCCTTCTGGTTGTGTATCTTGGCAACGACTAACCTACTTTTTCCCTTTTGTGAGCCACCTCGCAATGTTGCAAGGGTGTGTCAATTTTAGTAAAGTCAACAATTAAAAAACTACTAGTCCTCACATAATGCAATTTTATATAAGGCACTTGGAAATGCCTTCTTTTTTTTTAGTTTGAAAAGTCTATTTACCTACTTATATTTGGCCACAAAGTTTTGATATATAACCTAAATATGACTCATTGTAAATCAATGTGTCATTGATATGTGTGTGGTCAACTTTGATGATTTTTGGTGCACGGCTTCTAAGCTTTGCGTAGTCACAAATGCTGGAGTTTTGATTGTCAATACATGTGCTTTCCTTCCTTTTTGACGATTGTCATTACTTCGTAATATTGCGTAAATGTGTAGTACAAATTATTTGAAATGTTCAGTGCGAGCTATACTACTTATGTAATTTGATAAGATAGATATATAAAATGGTCATTACTTTGATCCATTTGCTGGGTTGATTAAGAGAAAATGAACATATATTAAAAAAAAATGTGAATCAATTGCTGGTGTCAACTCTACAGGTCGAGTTCGTGGTAATAAATGAAGGTTTCTAGTTGACACTTTCTTGTGTTTTACTACTTTTCATATCTTCAGCGACTTATACAACACTTAGTTCTGTAAAAGTATATTAGTTATGGAGTTAGCTTTGAAAAACCTACTACAGCCAACACCTGAACTTAAAGGAGGATACCTATAAGCTCAGGTTCTTCATGTGGCATCAGTGCTATATAACGAGTGTGCGAGAGACGAGGGGTCACTTTCTTGACTCGTCTTTAACGTCTAACAGGTATGTACATAGTGCCTCACACTGCCATATTAAGTGAATTTAACTCCGATGAACTTTCTTGAATATATCAGTGTTCATGTTTTAAAGTAGTTGAATATCTTATGTGCTAAATGATACTGTAGCGTAAATGGGCACCTTCTGTGTTGATTGATTCATGCGTCCCCTTGACAGACACGTGTTGTGAGATTTTGAATTTTGACTTTGCACTTTCTTGAAACGTCTTATACGCCTAACAGACACTGTGTGTGTTGTTGCTGCTACAGAGTATCTGTAGCTGCATGCAAGCAAGATGTCCAAGGCTGGATGTCTTTAATATAGCTGGATTAATATCTGAGTGCAGGACGCACCAGGGAGAACGAGTGCAGGTTCACTGATTCGCTCTCAAACACCAAGTCCACTGGCTCCAGCCACGGCTCTACAGTAAAGCAAAGTAGCATTTCTTTGAATACCAGCGCCAGTGGCGCAAGCTTGGTGTACTCTTCCTGAATGTATGTGCTCATGATTATTGTGTAAATTTTTTGGATGGGTTTCCGGGAATACACATGTCCCAAGTTGAGAATTGAAACCAGAATAGTACTATCACCAGAATTAGTGCTTGTTATATATGTTCTCTATTTTCTAGCTTCCTTGAGAACCGATCCATGTCAGCTGTTGTCGACGGACCGATCTTTCGCTCTTTATCTACAAACAATGGTATCCCACAGGGTTCTGTTCTTTCACCTACTCTCTTCCTTGTTTTTATTAGTGATTTTCTTCACACAACAATTAATTCTAACCATTCTTAGGCTGATGATTCGACTCTTCACTCTTCTTCGCATTTTTCCCTTCCCCCTATTTCTCATACTAGATCTATCAATGCGGATCTGTGCAGCATCTCCGAATGGGAGGGGGGGAACGCTTAAATTCAATAGTAATAAAACACAGCATCTACCAATTACACTCTCCAAATTAGATGATCTCACACCAATAATATTTCAGGACGCTATCATTCTCCCAAATTCTAAAATAGATATGCTAGGCCTCACCATTTCCTCCAATATGTCATGGAAGCAACATATCCTCAACATTGCTAGAGCTGCCTCCCGAAAGCTGGGAATGCTGTAACGATGTCGTACCAACTTCATTCTTGAGCAGTTGTTTCAAGTTTATAAGTGATTCATTCGTCCTAACTTGGAGTACTGCTCTCATATCTGGGGTGGCTCTTCTTCTGCCCAACTGTTAGATAGGGTGGAATCATAGGCATTTCTTCTGTTTAACTCTCATCTTTTAGTTGATAATCTTATTTCCATTTCTCTTCGCCGCAATGTTGCCTCACTCACTCTATTTTACAGGTACTTTAACGAGCAATGTTCGGTGGATTTGGCATCCTGTGTACCGCCGGCAAGGTCGTGGGCTTGTAACACTCGTCTTGCCCGCGGTGCCCACCGTTTCTGTGTGGATGTCGGTCACACTAAAATAACCCGTTACAGTACATCCTTCTTTCCTGACACAGCCAAACTGTGGAATGCTCTGCCTTCTTCTGTTTTTCCATACTCATACAATCTGTCTCACTTCAAAAAGCTGGTTTTCCGGCATCTTTGTGGAGTAGATTAATATAATCTTTTTCCTTTTTATTTTTAATTTATTTTTACCCTTATATTTTCGCCCCCATGTCCCCGTTGTGAGTCTTCCACCTGTGGCCGGGTGGGCTATTTCTCGTAAAATATATATAATACGAAGAACAACATTGAAACTGCTTGAAAAACATATAAAATGCACTAATAGATTTAAAATAAAATAACAATGTTTGCACATCCATTAATAGGAACAAGATTGATATTTTTATCTTTTATGTAGAATTATTTAAAAAGGGAGCTTGTGCTAAGTGTTAATATATTATAACTATCTAGAAATTGTAAAATAAATTTATTCGTTATTTATAATAATTCTGAGATATTCTTGCCTGTATCTGAGCAACATAATTACACATAATTATTTCTCCATAAGCTTATTTTTGTAATCAATCATGTTCTTCATGATACATTACAAACAGAGTTTATATTAGAAAATTTATCCCACTTACTTAGCTTATAATATTAAACAAGTTTTGTCTTATTTGACCAGATGCTGTTCAAATATGTGTTAAAATATTCCTTATTCATCATGTCCCCATAATTAATATTGTAGTAAGATAATCAATATGTTCTTGAAAACTAAAAGTAATAACTTCAAAATCAAGGTCATATATTTTTCAGATGATATTTTTATATGCTGTTAGTCTTGCTAAAACAAAATGGTGAACTGCAATAAAACATTATATGTCGAGTGGTTAAATACTTCGCTGTAAGTGTTCTGTGAGGCTGTTATTCCAGTTCAAATAGATTTCATATACTGTATAATTTTCATATAATATAAAATTATTTTTATCACAGGTCTGATGACAACTGAGTACTATATGTTTAAATGCTACCAAATAAAAATGTTCGTTCTTATCCTGGTATTCATTGCATTCATCCATTAATGCACCCCGAATGGAGAATCTTTCACTTCGTCAGAAAAGTTCTATCAATATATATACAGTACAGCCAATACCATAATACTAGTGTATTTTTCCAAATAATATATATAAAGAGAAATGACAGAATTTTGTACATATTATGGAGAAAATCTGTAAAAATAAATTACAGAATTCTGCATATTTTTACAGAGAAAGATGGCAGCCATTGTTGTCAGAATTTTCTCTGTAAATTTATGTGATTTTTATTTTCATTTAAATTTTTTTTTATTTTTTTTTTTTTACTGTGTGGGTTCTCCTGAGTCGTAAGAACAACTTCAGCTTCCATACCATATAGTGAATGAATATTTTTGAATGAGGCAAAAAAAAAATGCAGGAAAAAACTCCCCTTAATCCCCTGCGCTTGAAATAATGTATATACAAATCAGCCAATAGCATCATCTTTGTTGGCCTCGCGTCATATTAGACAAACAGATATATGGATGTTTCTGTATCAGTAGGATTTTTACGTCTAAATGGTGAAGATATTTCATGTAATAAATACTACGTCACAATCAAACAAAGTACAGCCCTGTAGAGATTCAAATCTGGGATGTCTAGTTTACCAGCCCAACACTATAACCCTTTATTACCGACTTATATGTGTACAGGGAATTATTTTTATCTCCTTGTGTTTACCTGAGTACGTGCGTGTGTGATTACTTGTGTATTTAATTGTATATGTGTATTTATATATTTGTGTTTTGAATTTATCTCAATTAAAGAGACATCTTACAATGTGACATAATACAAAAGTACTGTCGTGACTTGTAGCTGACATTCAAGATATTACTATAACATTTTACCTGAAATATATAGACACTCCATTATAACATTTTACAGTCTCGCAGTTTATGTTCTATTGACTCGCACTTTTTCCTGAGTCAATGGACTCCTGATAATGAGATACTCCAGTAAGTCGATGGGTTTCCCTCCTCGTTTGTAGAGCGGAAAGCTGTTAGAGGTACTTTTATGACCCACAGACCAAACATTAAGTGCATCTGAGTCTGCCTTTTATCTGCTGATATGGAGATCGCTGCACTGATGACGAGATAAGATAGCACTCCAACAATGTTCAGACAACATGATATCAGATCAGTTGTGAGAGCTCAATAAGAAATGACATGGAACAAACAGCTCTGGATAAAAAACAAATAACTGAGAGTTTGGGTTTGTATGATAATGGATGTTGACGTATTTTCAACATTATTATTAAAAGCTCTTGCATCCCTTATGATACAATACCTTATTATTTTGGTAGACTTGATGTTAAGCGTCATTTTTCTTAGCCTATATAAAGAGCAATAACTGCTTTTTGTATTCAGTTACTAAAACGAAAAAACACTGCTGTGAAATTTGAATACATGTGATTAATGTGAATAGTAAAAACTCCTGAAACAACATATGAAAGGAACCTAGATGTCCTGTTTTTGTTATCATCAAAACTGAAAGGCAAATGAGAGAGGATCTGGGATAAAGCGAAGGGAATAAAATTGGGAGTGTCTGCGAGAGAGGAGTGAAAGTATTAGCTGAGTTGTTGAGGCAGGAAATGTGGAGATGTATAATAGAATATAAAGGTGTTAGTCTCAGAGCACTATAAAACAGAAAGAAGGGTTATAGTGTGCACCTATATACCAGGGGATAAGAAAAGTAAGGATAAACGAAATAGATTCTAGCATGATCTGAATAACTGTACTGAAAGCCTTTGTATGAGAATGAGATAGAAGGTGATAGCAGAGAGGGATTTGATGGAGGAGTTGGTAACAGGGAAGAGAATGGGATTATAAAGATATATAATTATATGGATTATCAAGGTCGATTGGGAATGGAGAGAGACTGATAGAAATATACTCATAAATAATGTTGATAATGAGGAATGCATGGTTCCAAAACATATTAATTTCTATGCATGAAGGTAGAATAGTAGAGATTATAGAAGGTTGTTATTCTATGTGTCCGACCACGTCTTGTTGAAATTATATCAACAATAAAACTCAGAATTAAGGGTAGAAGAGATTCATAAAAGTGAGCAATAACTTATAAAAGCTGATGAGGCGGAAGAAATATGGTGTAAAACCTCACTAAGGTGAGAGCTCTCTAAGTCGCATTTTCTATAAGGTGCAGAATGAGATACATAAACTACATTATTATATATGTGTAACTCCATTATGTGTGTGTTATAATTAAAAACTGCATAAGTACTAGTGCTAGAGCGGTTACATAGTGACTGTGCTGTGAATTCATTCCCAAATTGCGATACGGCATTTATGCTATATTAGTGTGTGTGTGTGTGTGTGTGCGTGTGTGTGTGTATGCGCGCGCGTGTTCGCACACTGGGTGGTGAAATGCGTCTAGTGTGGCAGCATTGTGTTAGTGTTAAGGTGCAAGCACTACTTCCTTCCTCTCGCTTTTAGCTACCACCGCTGGCTTGCCCTCGTGGCTACAGGAAAGCAACTTGCTTAAGCCTTCCCCTGCCAGTAAACAGCCTCTTCAACATCAAGACTCCTGCTGTGCCTCCTCGTGACAACACACGGTAACTGGGTGCCTCGTGGGCCCAGGCTAGACCAGCAGAGAATCTTGGAGTAGCAGTGGTGCTCCAGAGGTATTGCGCATAGACCCACTGGCATGTGGACATGTCCTGGTGCCTACCAACCATTACCCAGCTGCCTTAGGGATTAACCTCGGTAGGTATAAAGCTTCGGGAGTAAACCAAAGAACGAAAAATTTGCTGTAGAGCCCCACATCAGGCAGATATGCTTACAGAGCTCCAACAAGACCTGAATGGTGGTATAGGCGGAGGAGGTGACTACTATGGGAACCCAATAATTACATCGCCAGACGAAGGCAGTGCATGATCGACAGGCTACTAAGGCGAAATCCAACAAACTGAGCTATCGGCAGTCCATTGCATCCCCTCCTCTCCTCAGTCGTTGTAACACTTGCATCACAGGATCAGGAAAAGGAATAGCCAAGAAGTGTGGTTGTAGCCTCACAACATAAGTCAACTCAAATGCAGCCATCATCCAGCACATCATACCTCTTATCATCATTAAAACCCCTATTCCCCCATAAGTCATATGGCGAAGGACAAATAGCGACAGGGACAGGCAGAGATGACTACCGGGAGTCTCTAGTCACAACTCTGCACATGGATGGCACAGATAAGATAGTCGTTTATGCACTGGGATCTAGGCAGCAGTGCAATCCGGTCCTGTCTGTGTGACTAAGAGAGCCCTTTCGATGAGCCAATCTGCTCACCCCATATGGGAAGGGCACTAGAAAAGGTGCCCTAAATAAAGCCTGCCTTAAGAAACAACCTGATTAGCCAACCACACCCAGTAAGGTCATCCTTACTGTATGTGGTCGAAAACACAATCATAATCACAGATCCAGAAAAACAAACTATACAACCTCTTATGGTCACTGCATGGAATGTCAGGACCCTTCTGGATACTGGCACAAATGAGCGTCCTGAAAGAAGAACCGTCGTTGTGGCAAAAGAGCTGGCTAGGTATACCATCGACATAGCAGACGAGGGTCAACTCACAGAACGGAGGTATGGCTATACCTTTTTCTGGAAAGGTAAGCCCGCTGCAGAGAGAAACTGCTTCTATGGGGTTGGCTTTGCCATTCGCCAAAGCATCCTACACTCGCTAACTGAAATGCCTATTGGAATCAACGAGCGCCTCATTACGCTCCAAGTCCCACTGAATCACTCACGTCATGCTTTTCTCATTAGTGCATTAGCCCCAATACTGGATGCAGAGGATGACATCAAGGGGGCGTTTTACTCCGACCTCGACAGAGTGCTATCCTCAATTCCCAGAGAAGAAAAGGTTGTGCTCCTTGGTGACTTCAATGCCAGAGCTGGTGGAGATACTGACATTTGGCAGGAAACCATGGGGAAAAATGGACTTAGCAAGTGTAATCCCAACGGCCTACTCCTCCTTAGCATATGTGTGCTGGAAAAAAACCTCACTATCACCAATACCTTGTTTGGGCAGGTCGACAAGTTCAAGTGTTTGTTGCAACACCCAAGATCCAAACACTGGCATCTCATTCACTGCATCATTGTCAGAGAAAGATATCGCCGAGATGTCTTCATCACCTGAGCCACACATGGCTCAGACTACTGCGATACTGATCATCAGCTCGTCAAAGCCAAGCTATCACTTCACGTCGCCCCAAAATGGCGAATGCAACAAGCCTACAAAAGAGGTTTTAACACTAAGCTTCTGGAGGATCCAGCAATAGCACATGCTGTCAGAGAGCAGCTCGAACATGGGCTAATAAACAACCCGACAACAGAAAACGCAAATCCCAGGACCGAATGGGATTTTCTTTGCACTGTCACGAAAAACCCTGCAGAGAGACCTTTGTCCAGATCGAAAGAATACACCAGGACTGGCTTGATAAATATGACCCGGCAATCAATGTACTCATTGATGATAAACGTGCTGCTTTAACCGACTGGCAGAACAACCCTCAGTCTCGGATCACAGCTGATACCTTCCCCAAGAAGAAAGCAGCATCCCAGTGGGAACTTCGTATTCTTAAGAACGACTGGTTTAAAAATAAATCATGTGAAACACAAAATTTGCAGATGAACACAAAATGCACGAAGTTTTCAATTCCACTAAACCATTTTATGGGCCAATCACTTGTGGCGTAGTAGGTCCTTCAGCATCCATAACTGACCCACCTCAGCTATCCTCAATCCCTGGATGAGGTAGCTATTGCCATCAAACAGATGAATAATAACAAAGCCTCAAGGCCTGATGGAATCCCAGCCGTCTCCACTCTCTCTTGGAGAATATATAGACTGTGGCAAGGACCTCGGGATCTCGCTGCTGGCCGAAGCTGGCAAGATTATCGCCCGAGTCCTCTTAAGCAGACGTCTTCCTTAGGCGGAAACTTCCTCGCAGAGAACAGCATCGTGACCTGTACATGGTCTTCATCGACCTAACCAAGGCGTTCGACTCATTCAACAGGGAAGTCCTCTGGCAGACACTCAGTCAATTTGGTTGCCAACCAAAATTCATCGCTGTCGTGAGGCAACTCCATGTTGGCATGAATGGCATAATGGCAAACAATCTTAGTTCTTTCTTACTCGTGCCAGTACCAATGTAGCTAGTGGGGTGGACATTCAGTCCCGGATTAAGGATCATTTTAACACAAGACGACGCAAGGCAGGAACAAATGTGTCGGCAGCTTCCATTAATGAACTTCATTATGCAGACGACTTCACCCTTGTCACTCACACTAAACACGACCTACAGGAGATCCTGAACACTTATGCAGATGCATATGCACACTTTGGCCTTAAGGTATTTAAGAATAAGATTCTCTTTCAGCCAGGTCCTGGTTTGGCCATACCTCCTCCATCCATCCAGCTCAACGGTACTACCCTCTCTTAATATTACGCATTTTCAGTATCTCGGCTCCCACCTGTCCACCACCGGGGAAATCCATGAAAAAATTCAACATCGGTTCAAATGTGCATTTTCAAGCCTTTGGTACACTCCGCACCTGTGTCTTCAGCTGTAGGAAGCTGAAATTACCTACAAAGTTGCACGTATATCCAGCAGTGGTGCTACCCACCCTGCTACATGGCAGCGAGACATGGGTCACATACAGGAGGCACCTAGAGGCACTTATTAACTTTCACCAATGTAGTCTACATTCCATCCTCCGAGTTCGCTGGGAAGTGTTACGCCGTCTCTTAATTTACTTTAATATCCAGGTTCTAGGCATAACCAAACAAAAAGAAAAGTGAAGTAAAACAAAAGGGAATAAAATTTAATAAAGTAAACCTTTAAGAATTTAATTAAATTAAATACTAACACAATAAAGAGCCTCGTAGGCTGTCACAACAAATTGATTCACTATCGAAACCTTTAAGACACAAATGATACTAAAGCATCGAAACATAAAAAGAACTGCTTAAATATATAGAATAAAAGTAAAGCACTGGATTACGTTAACACTACATAAACATATAAAATGACTAACACTGAAATTAACTAACGTGAAACAACACTGAATTACTTAAATGTAACTAAGCAAGCACTGATGGACACATAAGAGACATAAATAGGTACTCACTTAGATATACCACATTGGTGGCGACAAGAACAACACAGTAATAAAATGAAGTATAAGTTACAGGTGACAAGTGTCACTCAAAAGAACGTGAACTGAATGACAAGAGGGACTGGACTGCCCTCCATCTACTGGTGAGCACTATATATAGGGTCCAGCTCCAGTCAATGCGACCAGCCAGCCGGTGAAACATGGGTCGTTTAACTATGCAGATGGTCGTTAGAGAAACAAAGAATGCTTGTTACAATACTAAATGAAGAAATAAGATTGGCTTGAAAAAATAATAACAGTTAAAACCTTAGCAGCACAGGGTAAGGTGACTAGATTATATAATAGTAAATATAACACATCATTACAGGATTAATATGGAACAACATGGAAGCATGTTATACAAAAAAAATAAAAAAATACGACACGGTCGTAACAGAAGATAAGAGAACAAATGCCAGTATTCTCGCTGACACCACCTGTAGGAGCATCGAGGTTACCATTATCCATGAACAACTACGTTGGACTGGCCATGTTACCTGCATGGACGACAGTAGGCTGCCAAAGCAATTACTTAACAGTCACCTAACGAATAGTAAATGCAACGCTGGCGGGCAACTGAAAAGTTATAAGGATAGTGCTAAATCTACCCTTTCCCCTGGGAGACGATTTCTCCACACAGTAGCGCCTAGAGGAGCACCACACAAGAAGGTGTCAATACTTTCGAATTAACCCGACTGCAAACCGAGACAAACAAGCGCCAACGCAGGAAAGACGCTCCTATATAAGCTTCTTTAGTCACCTTGAAACTCATCAACGATGGTGACTTCCTTAATAACTCATATCATTATTTCATAGCTGGATGATCACCATACACGATTCCGAGTGACAGCAAAGTAGTAGTAGCATTATACAGCAGCGACAGACTCGAGAAATCTTCCGGGCGTAAATACCAGAATTCAACAAATATTCTATTTAACCTCACCTTTTTTAACATAGCACATGGAGAGGCAGCTCACTTTTCATTTTGTAAATATTGCTGCTTGCTGCAGTGACTGTATAATCTACTTGCAACGTTCCAAGAAATTAAAAAAAATCTTGTATATACAATAAATTTCTTATTTTTTTAAATCAATTACATTTTACATATAGACGATAAACAAATGAACTTTAAAATCCAAGTTTACAAGTCAATGCAGTACTAAATCACAACTAGAAGTACTTTTCACTAGTTAATTGTGATTTAGAGGTCAAATCTGTATTTTTTATTTACAATAATATGAACCTTTTTGAAAAACTCACAGGGTCGCAAACCCTTATATAACCGCAATATCCTTCACACCAGTTGGTACTCTTTATGGAGCTTCTACTGTTTGTCAAGAAATTATTGAGAAAAGATGGTTGCATGTACTATATAGTCAACAGCAGAAGTTCGTCTCAACTGTATGGGAAAGCGTAAACACATTTATTTTATTTTATGACTAGGAGAAACGCCGCCCTCCAGGAGGCTCCACATTAGGGAGTGACAGTTTGGCAAAAGTTTTCAAAATCTAATTGCTTGGGTTGGATTATTTGTCTATCGGCCACGCTAATTCCGAATATGTTTGAGTTTTTTACATCATTGCATTAAAATGTTTGTGGATACTTTTGGGTTTGGCATGAAAAACGCGAAAAAACTGTAAATAATAAAGGGACTGGCAATGTGGCACAACCTGTTAAAATCAAGTTATTGAATTGGATTATTCGACTACTGTGTACACTGGTTCATAATATGCTATTGTTTTACAACTCAATGCTCTACAAATTATGCTGATATTTTTGCTGCAAGTCACCACATACGTCTCTCCACTTTCTTCCAGTTAGTCACTTTAGACTTGTCCCCTTCAGTTATGATGTTGTCTGCAGCTCTGATGGTGTTTGCGATGTGAGCCACTGCATCATTGGATACCTTGAACCTGTCAGCAGTTTCTCCGATCCTGTCCTCGGCTTCTTTCTCCCTTTTCCATTTCTCTGATCTTGCTCTCCTGTCGACCATAGCCTTGAACTCATTGTCATTGACATCCTTATAATCACTATCTTCTTCCTGAGCACTGTCATCCACTGCCGACACTTTACACGACATCCTCTCCATCTCCTCCTTACTCTTTGACCTCATCTTCTCAGTTTTCCTCTCTTCCTCAGCCCTTTTCTTTGCCCTCTTCGCTTCCTTCTCCCTCTCTTCTTTCAGCTTGGCAGTCACAATTTTGTCAACGCCATCAATGCAGCCCTCCCTTCCCGGTTTCCTCTGGGCTGCCAGGAAGCTTTTCTCTCGTTCGTGCACTTTGCTGTCGTCTGCCACATCAAACAACTTCTCAGCTATATCCTCGAACCTCATCTTCAGCTTCCCGTTCTTCGTTTTCTTCCTTTTCTGTTTCTGTCCATTTCCCTTCATCATCATCGTCTCCCTCCGCATCCTCCACAGGTCGTGGACTCTCATTTTCACCCTGATTTCAGAGATAGTGGGGACAGTGGCCTTCCTATACACATCCAGTACCTTCTCAGTCACCTTGTTGGTGGCATCCATATAATCAAAAGCATTTGTTCTTCTCCTTAACCTCTCGTTTTCTGCTTCATAAGCCAGGGCACTTCCAACTTCCTTGTTCAGAGGCAACTTGTTAGATGGCAGAGGCATCCGAACCCCGAACACCTTATCGTTACCCTGGCGCAGCTGAGTGTTGCTAATCTTAGGACGACCCATCTTGGTGGCGGCCCTTTGAACTAACTGCAAAACAACACAGAAAAAACAACTTTCAGCACTTCAATATCACCACCTATTGAACAATATTTTATTCAAAAGTACGGACTGAGATTTTGTCCTTAACTGTCCAAGTCAAGCTACTTGGGCTGAATTCGTTGATCAGTCCTGGGACGAATATTACCAACGGCGTGAATAGATTCCGTGGAATAAATTCAGGGCATTCCCGTCCAGGGAGCCTCAACAAACTCTGTAAATATTGCCATTGGCCTGCCATTGGCACATATACGGAGTTTGGTAATGTTCCATGAGCGGGAATGTCCTGAATTCATTCCACGGAATCTATCCACGCCGTTGGTAATATTGGGCCCTGGTTTTCGAAATATACGTATGTGGTGACTTGCAGCAAAAATATCGGCATAATTTGTAGCGCATTGAGTTGTAAAACAATAGCATATTATGAACCAGTGTACACAGTAGTCGAATAATCCAATTCAATAACTTGATTTTAACAGGTTGTGCCACATTGCCAGTCCCTTTATTATTTACAGTTTTTTCGCGTTTTTCATGCCAAACCCAAAAGTATCCACAAACCTTCTAATGCAATGATGTAAAAAACTCAAACATATTCGGAATTAGCGTGGCCGATAGACAAATAATCCAACCCAAGCAATTAAATTTTGAAAACTTTTGCCAAACTGTCACTCCCTACTCCACATTGTCTCACTGTTCAGTCCCCAAAACTTCTTCTTCCATCAATAGTTCATTAACGGTGTATGTAAGTTCCACCATGTTTTTCACTACAACGGTACAGCAAAGTATATTTTTTTAGCATTAAACTGTTATTATTTTATTGTCTAATCATCACTAAATATAACAACATCCATCATCACTACACATAACATCATCCATCATCACTACATATAACATCACCCATCATCAATACATATATCATCATCCATCATCACTATGTATAACACTATCCATCATCACTACATATAACACCATCCATCATCACTACATATAACACCACCCATCATCACTACATATAACATCACCCATCATCAATACATATATCATCATCCATCATCACTACATATAACACCATCCATCATCACTACATATAACACCATCCATCATCACTACAGATCGGTAATGTAGTTTCCGAGATTCTCGTGCGGACACACAGACAAACACACAAACAGACATACTACCCAACCAAATTACAACACCTGAAGCAGACCAACATCAGTCAATGGTATGGTAAGCTTAAAGAACTCTGTGGACTAAACAATAAGACACACCCCCTCCCCTTCCTTAGCCATCTCACTAATGTTGACGCAGCTGAGCAAACAAATAACCATTTCGCTACTATATGCCAGACGCTCCCAGGGCTTGACACAACCACTCTCTCTGCTTACCTACCAGCCCCCCTTCCCACTGACTTAGTAGAAGAATTTGACGTAGCAAAACGCCTGGACAAACTAAAATTAAAACGCTCTACCACCCCCATTGACTTACCAATGAAACTCTTCAAGGAGTTCTCCCCGGAGCTTGCTAAACCCCTCTGTTCCATCATCAATGCTTCTCTCAGTCAAGCCAGATGCCCAGCTGACTGGAAGACCTCTTATGTGTCACCAGTGCCCAAGTCAACCAGCCCACAATCCTTAAATCAGCTACGACCTATTGCAATCACCCCAATACCCAGCCTAATCTGTGAAAGTTTTGTGTTCGACTGGGCTTATGCTGATATTGCAGGAGTCGTAGACCCTCAGCAATTTGGCAACATGAAAACTTCCTCCACCACTCACTGTCTTGTCAGCTTTCTCGATTACATATACCGCCATCTCGAGAAACGAAAAACGTCTGTAGCTGTCGCCTTCATTGATTTCACTAAAGCGTTCGACCTAGTCGACCACAATATAATCATCAACAAAGCTATTGACCTCGGGCTTCGGAGAAGTCTTATACCATGGCTTACAGACTTCCTCAGTGACCGACGCCAAGCTGTACGCTTCCGAGGGGCTGTCTCCACCTTTCAGTCACTCACCTGTGGCGTCCCCCAAGGCACCAAGATGGGACCACTCTGCTTCCTTATGCTCATCAATGATGCCCTAAGAGAAACCCCTGCTCGCTGGAAATATGTCGACGACTCCACCATTGGGATCAGCGTCAACAATTCTGCTCCCAACTATACCGCCCTTCAGGATTTATTGAACAGTCTCCAAAACTGGGCCACCAACAACCATGTCACCATCAACCATACCAAGACATGGTTATGCACATCAACCTCTCCTCCGACATTGTCCCACCTCCTTCCATTACTCCTAGGTCCGAACACACTCCAGGTTGTAGATTCCACGAAGCTCCTCGGCGTCACCATAGACAACAAACTAAATTGGAAACCACACGTCAGTGAAGTTGTCAAATCCTCCAGTTTCCGTCTCCACCTCCTCCGCCGACTCAAGTCCCTCGGAGTCCCTGCACACGAGCTCCAAGGTGTTTACACAACATTCATACTTCCCAAGCTCACCTATGCCTCCCCCACCTGGTCTTCCTCCCTAAACGCCACACAACGTAAACGCCTAGAAAAAGTGCAAAAGAGGGCATGCAAGATTATTCTCTCCCCTTCCTACTCCACATATCAAGAAGCGCTCAACACACTGACCCTTTCGACTCTCACTGACCATCACCACGACCTCATCTGCAAATTTGGTAAGAAGCTTCTACACCATCCCCGACACCGGCTCCTACTACCACCTGAGATCCCTTGTCCGAGAATTGCTGTTCGACACCACAACCGCATCCAGCCCATACGTGCACGAACTGATCGCTATAAGAACAGCCCAGTCCCAACCATTGTAAAGATTATCAATAACTTGTAATAAATCAGTGTATTCACTCCCAGTAAACACTGCCCTTACACTGTCACTATGTTGAAATGAACTGTAGTTTGAGCTTTTTCCCCCATCTAGTTATTATATGTCTTATTTGTGTCACTTATGTTACTTGTATATTATTTGTAATTCGTAACCCATTCCCCAAATATGTAACTGTATATTTTCAGCCTTCTGGCTGCCAAGCTCTTTCAATAAACCGTTAATTATTATTATTATTATTATTATTATTTTTTTTTTTTTTTACTTCTTTGCTTTATATAGATAGGTTATTTTTTTTTACGGGAATAGCCCACCAGGGCACAGGTCAATGACCCACATCAGGGCCTTTGGGCGAAATAATAATAATTATAATAATAATAATAATAATAATAATAATAATAATAATAATAATAATAATAATAATAATAATAATAATAATAATAATAATAATAATAATAATAATAATAATAATAATAATAATAATAATAATAATAATAATAATAATAATAATAATAATAATAATAATAATAATAACAATAATAATAATCTGTAGTGATGTAGTAATATGTAGTGATGATGATGGATGGTGTTATATGTAGTGATGATGGATGATGTAATATGAAGTGATGATGGATGTTGTTATATGTAGTGATGATGGGTGGTGTTATATGTAGTAGCGATGATGGATGGTGTTATATGTAGTGATGATGGATGGTGTTATATGTAGTGAAGTTGGATGATGTTATATGTAGTGATGATGGGTGGTGTTATATGTAGTGATGATAGGTGGTATTATATGTAGTGATGATTAGACAATAAAATAATAACAGTGTAATGCTAAAAAACATATACTTTGCTGTACCGTTGCAGTGAAAAACATGGTGGAACTTACATACCCCGTTAATGAATTATTGATGGAAGAAGAAGTTTTGGGGACTGAACAGTGAGACAATGTGGAGCCTCCCGGAGGGTGGTGTCCTACCCTGGCCAAGCGGGAACTGATAACTAAGTTGTGTTTCTTAATTCCGTCATAAAGAAGCGTGGGATAGTGTCCTGTGTAGAACTATTACACTGGAATTACTATACCCAGCGACACGTCTGGTATCATAATTTTATCTCACAAGGATTACAAGCGTATAAGTATGTGTGTTAAGGAGATAATATATCTATATATAGTATATATATATATATATATATATATATATATATATATATATATATATATATATATATATATATATATATATATATATATATATATATATATATATATATATATATATATATATATATATATATATATATATATATATATATATATATATATATATATATATATATAAAACAAAGAAGTATGTCTGTATTTTTGTGTATGTGTGTGTCCACACGAGAATCTTGGAAAGTACTTTACCGATCTGTAGTGATGATGGATGGTATTATATATACTACTACACGTTCACTACAACACCCGTTGTAGATTCATGGATGATAGAGAGTGGTAGTAACTCTCGACAGGAGCTGCCATGCACAGGCCAACCGGCCTATTGCAGACTCCTTATTTTCTTATGTTCTTATGTTATTACAACTCCAGTACTACCAGCTCTGGAAAAACCACCAAGAAAGTCTATCAGAGGATCTGCTTCATCAAGCAAGAAGAGAATATCCTGGTCAAGAGATTGAGTTCATGGATGACATGTTCAACAGGGCGCTCATCATGCTTGAAGACAAAGTGATGGAGCTATGCGGAAAAAACCTGACTGATTTTGGATTGCCTTCCCCAAACTGAGAAGAACCAGTAGTTGCAAACAGGGAGTTGCTCACAGAGACAGACTACTCAGTTGAAGTTCTGGTGATTTTTCTTGAAGAAAATTAGCCTCACCTGGTGCCTAATCAAGCAAATGCTTATTAACAGATCTTGCAAGCGACACAAGCGGAGCAGGGAGGTATGATGTTTCTCGATGCACCTGGCGGGACAGGAAAAACATTCCTGATCAACCTTCAGTTGGCCAAAGTACGTCATCAGGGGAAAATTGCTTTTGCTGTGGCATCCTCAGGCATTGCCTCAACACTACTAGAAGGAGGACGTACTGCACACTCAATTTTTAAACTGCCTCTCAACCTCGCTCACGATGAGAATCCAGTGTACGACATCAAAAAAGCATCGGCAAAGGCAAAACTCTTAGAAAAATGCAGCCTCATAGTCTGGGATGAATGCCCTATGTCTCACAAGTTAGCTTTTGAAGCATTGGACAGGACCTTGCAAGACATACGAGAAAATGACCAGCTCATGGGTGGCATTACAATGGTCATTGCTGGAGACTTTCGTCAGACCCTACCTGTCATTCTTCGAAGCACTCCAGCTGATGAACTGAATGCGTGCCTCGAGGCATCATACCTTTGGAGAAATGTTCAGACACTCACCCTATCCACAAACATGAGAGTACATCTACAAGGCGATCAGGATGCTGGACGGTTTGCAAACCTTCTCCTACAGATTGGGAATGGAACTTTCCCTGTTGATTCAGAAGGACAAATAATCATTCCTCAAGGATGTGGAAATGTTGTAAAGTCCTCAACTGAGCTCACTAACATGGTCTACCCAAACATTATCCACCACTACAAGGATCACAAGTGGCTGCGTGAACGTGCAATTCTGGCACCAAAGAATGAAACAGTGGCTGAAATCAACATGACTCTACTCAGACGGCTTCCAGGCAGTGAGACCTCATTCAAGTATGTTGATACAGTAATCGACCAGGACTAAGCAGTCCTTCAGAATTCCTTAATTCTTTGGAGCCCGCTGGAATGCCTCCTCACCACCTCACTCTCAACATTGGATTTCCTATAATGATCTTAAGAAATGTTGAACCACCAATCCTCTGCAATGGCACAAGACTGGTGGTGAAGAACATGATGCCACATGTACTGGAAGCTACAATACTGACAGGAAAAGCTAAAGGAGAGGACGTTTTTATACCAAGGATACCTCTCATCACCACTGACCTGCCATTTGAGTTCAAGCGACTTAGTTCCCGGTTAAAGTGAGCTTTGCCATGACTATCTACAAAAGCCAGGAACAGTCTCTAAAGACGGTTGGCCTAAACCTGGTGTTTCCTTGCTTCTCTCATGGACAGTTCTATGTTGGATGCTCCTGAGTGGGAACTGGCAAAAATCTGTACATACCTGCTGCTAATGGCAAAACCAAAAATGTGGTCTACCTTAATGCACTATAGCGAGACAATGTGGAGCCTCCCGGAGGGTGGCGTCCTACCGTAACCTAGCGAAAGAACGGCCCAGAGGGCGTCGATTCCCCTAGTAATAATAATAATAATAATAACCTTAAATAAATACAAAAATTAAAAAGAAAAGGTTAATAGTGAGAAACGAAATATGTATGTTGTGTTGCCAACGTAAGAGATTCAATTGAAACCCTGCAATTGTGTGTAAATGAGGCAGAAAGTCAAAATTTTGTGATGCCATATGGCAGCAGGGTCTACCATTAGACAACACATTATGCTTCCAATATCTTCCCTGTTTGATAGCTGCCTACTACCTACTACCTATAATGCTTTAAGTTATTATTTATTTAAGATTTATGATGGGAGATCGCCTAAGAATCCATTTTTTGTATATAATTTAAATTGCATAAATATTTAATATGTTGAAATATAATGTTATTAAAAAATATATGTCATTACTGTAGGGTGGTTCATAACTGGGGAACAAGGTTCATGCTTAATGATATTTTCATTATATAGTAATGGCAAGTGCAGTACTTCTCAATATCATTATTTTCTTTTATTTTCACATTGATACTATTTACCCTATCTACAATAAATATATTCTAAGTCAATCACCTATCATAAATCCTAAATAACTAACCATTTAAAGCATATCTGTCAACTCTTCACCATATAGTGTTTCCAGATCACCTGCCTCATATCAAGCAGGTTGGTTGGGGCGAACTTCTGCTGTTGACTATACAGTTCATAGGAGCAAAGAGAGGGGCATTGAAAATGAATCAAACAGCTCACAAGTGAGGCTTTAGAAGGAGCAGCTGTGGTGTGTTGGTACAAGAAAATACGAAGGAAAATTAAGAAAACAAATGGTAGAATGAGTGACCGACGGCGCTCATTAAGGAAGAGAGAAAGGCATACGAGAGCTGGTTGAAAGTAAAGAAAGCAGGTAGCAGCAAAGGAAAAGCAGGAAAAGAGAGAATAGATTGATGAAAGAAAAAAAAAAGAGCAGATGTAACATGGGAGGAAGGATTTTGCAAGTTTGAAAGAGAACAAGAAGTTCTGGAGGGAATTGAATTGGATGAGATAACCAAATAAACAAATGGAAGAGCAGAAATCTTCCAGAAAATGAAAGAGGAAGTAAAAGGGAAATGGTGGAAAATTTGGAATAACTCAATATGTAAAAATATAACAGCTGGAAGTGACAGTTAAAAGTATCCTACTGGATTTACAACGTTGTGAATTAATTAGTGTCAAGGTGAAAGGGAAAAAACATAAGCTGCGCAGGAGGCGATACTGTAATTAATGGTAAGTTATAAGGAGAGAATGGAAACACACTTGAAATAATAAGACTGGGAGGAGGAATAGTAATAGAATGAAGTGTATAGGCTACGTAAGGAAGGGAGACTATCAATGGATTGTCAGAGAGCAAGTACAGAATAGTTTCCTTATTTAATGAGAAAGCTGGAATTATAGTAAAAAGAGTTTATAATTCAGAGGTCGACTTGGTTAGGGAAGTAGAATGACCAAGAAAGAGATGAAAGAATGGGATAAAGGAAGCAGTAGGTCACGTGAGGGAGTGGAGAGCATAGCGCTGTTAATTGGTGGCGCTGGATTATAGGACGGGAGAGGAGCTAACAAAATCAAAATCTTCTTGAAGAAACGGAGTCACACGTATAATACAACAGTAAGACTGAAAGAATGGCAGTGAATGGAGAATAAGTGTATGTTTTTACTCTTGATTTCAGTAATTTATTATTAAACGAGCAAGTAAATATAAATAATTTATAATTGTATTATAATAATTTTACGAAGTATATGGAGTGAGAGTTAAAGGTTGTTTCCAAATTAGAAATAATCCTGGATCAATAATTATGGTAGACAAAGAGAAATTAAACAAGTACAAAAGATTCTGTAACATTAGTGGTGATCAATCTGCAACAGAAATAAAAACAAATATAGATCAAGCAAGAAAAGTATTAAATTGAATAAGAAACCAGGAAAAAAGACAAATTAACTTCAAAATGAATAAAAGAGGCTGCCGGAATGCTGTGTGTGATCAGTACAGCTTTATGGGCCAGGAGATGTAGTGTTAGGGGAGAGGGCTACAAAATAAGTTAAATTTACGGGAGAACAAATGAAGAAAGTATTAATATTGATATAAACACCAAGAGAAATATATACTTGTAATTTAAATAATATATAGAATAAGGAAAAAAATAATGCTTGAAATATTGATGGGGAAAGTTGAAGGTTAGGAGGGGTGAGGGTAAAGCAGAAACAGGGATGGATGAATAAAATTAAGAGCTGGTTACTTAGAGAAATGCAAAATCTGGACGATTGATAAAAACATGTGGATGTCACTTTGATAAAATGATTTTGTGCATGTTTGTTATTATGATTGTGAAGAAAAAGTCGTCGCTGTAAACTTTTTTAACAGGTGTATTATATAATTTCTTGGGCAGCACTTTCTGGAATGAATCGTGCTAAACGAATGTAAGTAAATTTCGGTACCCATCGTAAAAGGCCTAGAGTATATCTGCCAAATCCAGAAAAAAATCTTTATTTTTTTTTATTATATATATATATATATATATATATATATATATATATATATATATATATATTGTTACGCCGTCTCTTAATTTACTTTATTATCCATGTTCTAGGCGTAACCAAACAAAAAGAAAAGTGAAGTAAATCAAAAGGGAATAAAATTAAATAAAGTAAACCTTTAAGACTTTAATTAAATTAAATATTAACACAATACAGAGCCTCGTAGGCTGTCACAACAAATTGATTCACTATCGAAACCTTTAAGACACAAATGATACTAAAGCCTCGAAACATCAAAAGAATAAAAATAAAGCATTGGATTACGTTAACACTGCATAAACATATAAAATAACTAACACTGAAATTAACTATCTTTAAACAACACTGAATTACGTAAATGTAACTAAGCAAGCACTGATGGACACATAAGAGACATGAATAAGTACTCACATAGATATACCACATTGGTGGCGACAGGAGCAACATAGAAATAAAATAAGTATAAGTAACAGGTGACGGGTGTCACTCTAAAGAACGTGAACTGAATGACAAGAGGACTGGACTGCACTCCGTCTGCTGGTGGAGTGCTATATATAGGGTCGGCTCCAGCCAATGCGACCAGCGTGTGAAACATGGGTCGTTTAACGATGCAAATGGTCGTTAGAGAAACAAAGAATGCTTGACTAGAATATATAATAGTAAATATAACACATCATTACAGGAATAATATGGAACAACATGGAAGCATGTTATAAAAAAAAAAATAGAAAATTACGACACGGTCGTAACACTTCCCCCCATAAAATAACATGTTGCTTGCACAAATTTTGATATGACACAAGTGTTCTTTCTGTGGGTCTAGATAACAGATCACTAGCATCACAGGCTAGCTTGAAAGGCTTAGAAAAATTAGGGGCTCTTAAAATAGGATATGAGCATAATACATTTTTCAAGTTTTGAAAAGAATCCTGACACCTTGAAGTCCAACAAACAATATTACCCTTCTTCAACAAATCAGTAAGGGGTAGTGCCAACTCGGCAAAATTACAAATATATCTCCGGTAATAACCCACACAACCCAAAAATCTGCGGACTTGTCGTTTGTTACATGGAACAAGGCATCTGAGAAATAGTGTTACACCTTGCTGTGGGAGGAGCAAGTTTTCCCCACCCAATTACATGTCTCAGATACAAAAATTGAACACAAACAAATTCTGACTTAGCAAAGTTTATAACAAGGCCTACATTTTCTAACTCAGTGAAGAGAGCGTCTAGCTGACATACATGGTCTGACCAAGTGTCAGAGAAAATTACAACATTAGCCTTTGAAAGGTAGCAGGGGCATTGCAAAGCCCGAAAGGCATAACATTAAATTTATAGGTCCTACTTAATGTCACAAAACTGGAGATGTCTTAAGCATGACAGGTCAATGGTACTTGCCAAAACCCTCGAAGGCAATCAATCTTAGAGAGGAACTTGGCGTTCCCGATTGCTTCGATGCAGTCGTCGACTCTGGGTAGAGGGAAGCTGTCCTTGCTGGTGACGGCGTTGACCTTGCGGAAGTCGATGCAGAATCGAAGAGTGCCGTCCTTCTTCGGTACTAGAGTGACTGATGAGCACCACTCGCTGGTAGGGAGCCTGCTTGATAGGCTTAGCAGAACCAACATCAATATCATGCACCATGGCAGTGGTACAGCCAGGCCTGTCTTGGAAGACAAGAGGAATGTTGTTGGATGGCGGCCAGCACGTCACCTCTCTGGTGTCCCGGTAGACGCTGTAGCTTCTCCTGCAACTCCACGGAGTTGGATTGCCAAACCCTGACTGATGACAGGGTGAGTGGACTTGCCCCTTCTTTTTCCTCTTCTTTCTCACCGTCTACCAAGAAAGTGTCAACGGTACACACGGGAACTGGATCATCAGCAACAGATAGGGGTGCTCGTCGTGTGTGGTACAGCTTGATGGTGTTGACGTGACATAAGCGCTGTAGTCGGCGCCTGTCAGGGGTAGAGATAATATAATTTGTGGGGCTTACCTTCTTCACCACTCTATATGGCCCACTGAATTTCGCATGGAGCGGCTGTCCATGTCTCGGCAAGAGAATGAGTACTTGATCTCCTATCTGGAACTCTCTGTGTCTGGCACTCTTGTCGTACCATGTCTTGGTCTTGGACTGCGACTGCTGTAAGTGGTCTGCGGCAAGGCTTCAACAACTTAGAAGCTTCTCTCTAACATATCCTACTAAACTTAACACACTAATGCTCTCTTCACTACTACCTAACAATCTATCTCTAACTATATGCAAATGACCTCTTACTTGATGAGCGAACAGTAGAAGTATGAGAAACAAAATGGATGATATTAGGGCCTTAGCAGTAACTTTCCTAAGAGGTACACCATGCAAGTACCTAGTGGAGGTATCAATGACTGTAAGTAAATATTCAAACCCACTAGAAGTTTTAGGCAGAGGGCCTACAATGTCACACTGTACTGTTGTAAAGGGCTCAGGTACGTGAGGTACTCTTACAAGTGGAAAAGGTGGAATAGCCTGATTGGCTTTGCCTACCTTTTGACAAAAATGACAGTACTTACAATATTAAGTGACATCTCTCCTCATACCTGGACAATAGAACTTTCTGGCCAGCCTGTTGAACGTCTTTCGGACACCTTGATGTCCAGAAAAGCGACCGTCATGGGCCAGAGCTAGAACATGTTGTCTGTAAGTGTGTGGGAGAACTATTTGAGTGACAGACGTCCAGTCCGCGTCTTCCTCTGACATCGTCGGTGGGAGCCAGCTGCGGCACAAAACACCGTCTTGACTGAAATAGCTCGTGGTAGGGCCTGAATCATTGGCAGAATCGGACACCTGGTCAAACAAGAGCCATAATGAATCGTCTTGCTCTTGCACAGCTATTAAAGCAACTCTCCCGGTCACAGCATTAACTGCGGAAGAAGTGTCTTGGGAAGCAATTGGGTTAACACTAAGTCCTTCTAAGGAAAGTGAATCATCTACATCAGGAGTTACATTATGATCATTAGTCATTGACATAGAACGAGTCACAGCACACAAAGGGAAAACACCGAGCATATCATCTTCAAGTTGTTGCAGCTCTGCGGTAGACTCTGGTCTTTCCTGCAGCACAGGAGGTGGGGTTACGTTCCCCATTTGACCTCCCGCCAAATTGTTACCGAGTATGAGGTCCACTCCAGCCACAACAAGACTTGACACGTACTAAAACAGGCAGCTCGTGCAAGCAGGCTACGTTAGCTATCCCTGAAAAACCAAAGAAGCTGCACCTTGACCCCAAAGGGAACCCAAAACGACGTATTTGTCAGTCTTCCTTGCCGCAACAACACCCTCTTTGATGAGAGTTTGGAGACAACCCGAGTCTCTCAAAATTGTGACTGGTGTTTCGACACCATCAACTTCTACCGTGCCTTGTGACCAAAAGGGACGAAAGGTACCAACGTCTGGGTCCTTCGTAAAACTCTCCTGGAAAAGATCAAAGTCTCGTGAGGCGACAACCGAAACTACACTCTCTCGTGCTTCACCTTACTTGGCTGCAGCCTTGTCCAACAAAAATCCGCCTTATGACCCGGCTTTCCACAGAAACTACAAGTAAGTTAGAAAATTTGGACGCCCCATTAGGTGGCGAACGAGTCCAGCTCCTCCTGTCAAGCACAAAATTACCATTGTTAGTATTCCCTTGTCTCGCTTTGTGGAGAGAGGGATTAAAAGTCCTTTGAACCTGTGCCTCAAAACAAATCCATCAGCATTCTTAGAAAAATTATTGCAAGTGTCAAAAGGTCGTTAGTGAATCCTGGCAAGGTCGCCAAAACTGTTACGCGGTCTCTTAATTTACTTTATTATCCAGGTTCTAGGCGTAACCAAACAAAAAGAAAAGTGAATAAAATCAAAAGGGAATAAAAATAAATAAAGTAAACCTTTAAGAATTTAATTAAATTAAATATTAACACACTAAAAAGCCTCGTAGGCTGTCACAACAAATTGATTCAAGATCGAAACCTTTAAGACACAAATGACACTAGAGCATCGAAACATCAAAAGAATGAAAATAAAGCATTGGATTACGTTAACACTGCATAAACATATAAAATAACTAACACTGAAATTAACTATAGTGAAACAACACTGAATTACTTAAAGGTAACTAAGCAAGCACTGATGGACACATAAGAGAAATGAATAGGTACTCACATAGATATACCACATTGGTGGCGACAGGAATAACACAGAAATAAAATAAGTATTAGTAACAGGTGACGGGTGTCACTCAAAAGAAAGTGAACTGAATGACAAGATGACTGGACTGCACTCAGTCTGCTGGTGGAGTGCTATATATAGGGTCGGCTCCCGCTTCGGTATGTTTAATAAGACTAGATTCTATAATGTTCCTACTGTCAATTGAATTACAAGGTAATATTGAGGAGGCATTATTCCAGCAATAAGCAATAAGCATTGCATTGACTGGGATAATGCCTCCTCAATATTACCTTGTAATTCAATTGATAGTAGGAACATTATAGAATCTAGTCTTATTAAACATACCAAAGCAGTCAGCATGAATTTGAGTAATGGCATGTACAAACTGGACAATTTTGTAATTAAGAAGATTTGTAACCAGGTGAGAAGGTTGGGTCACGTTACCCTCTGACCTGACTACCAACCGTTGCTGTGCTTTTTAAAGAGTAGTAGGGTCATTACCTAATACCTGACCATTGTGGACCTGATCTCACCCTCCTCTGTATATATAAACCTTGTTTTGTACTTCTCCTTAGTCTGTACTCACCCCTGAAGATGTGAATTACACGAAAGCGCTTGGGAACTCCCTGTTTTCTTTTTTCCTTGCGGTTATCAGCATATATATATATATATATATATATATATATATATATATATATATATATATATATATATATATATATATATATATATATATATATATATATATATATATATATATATATTTCATTAGCCCAATAAAGCACGCAGACTTCTACATTCAATCAACACCTCAACCCGCCAGGATTCGAACCCACGGCCCACGAGCACATGACTGTGACCGGGGAACGCTACCTACTGGACCACCAGGATACTAAAAGCAGTCCTAGACTCTGTTATATTTCACACAAATCCTGTTCAACGAGCTTATGGCTCCGTGAACCTCTGGTGGGGACTTCCCGTATCACATAGGTGGTCAGAGTAACGTTTTACCAAATCCGGCTTCGAAACACGAGGATCCATATATATTTCATTAGCCCAATAAAGCACCCGGACTTTTACATACAATCAACACCTCAATCCGCCAGGATTCGAACCCACGGCCCACGAGCCCATGACTGTGACCGGTGAATCGGCTGCTTGTGCATTTAACCAGGCCGTTCACATATATTTATTATTTGGGTTTAAGTAACGAAACCCAAACGGTAGTTCCTTGTTTTATTATAAAAGGGTTGTATATATAATTCCTGAGTGTAGATCGACCGTAAGTTCCTCTGTTTAAGAGTGAATGAGAAAGGGACGGCGGATTTGATAAAACGTTACTCTGACCACCTACGTGATACGGGTATTCCCCACTAGAGGTTCACAGAGCCATAAGCTCTTTGAACAGGCTTTGTGTGAAACACGCTGGGGAGTCTAGGACAGATTTCCTGGTGGTCAATAGGCTGCATTCAGTCGTGGAGCCAGCAGGTTCAGATCCTGGCCGAGATTTAATGTGTTGATTATATATATATATATATATATATATATATATGGTCGAAGGATTACTATAAATTTCAGAACTGTTGAGGATACTCCAGTCCAGTGGCTGTATCGGTGACCAAATTAAGAAGGGTATATAATAGCAATATTGTAGTCTTTGACAGATATTTTGCAAAGTAAATTTTTCGCGTGACAAGTTCACAGAACATAAGCTGATCAAGTAAATTACAACATACATAGTAATATCTTACAGAGACAGTACAACATGTTTATCGTCATAAGATTAGTACGTTCATTGAACATAACTCACATGAAGTGTGCCCTGACACCATGAGCTCTAATATTAGCGGTGAATGCGTCAACACAATGTATTATAAATGAACAGATATTATCGCCATAAAAGCACTTCTTATTAATGAACATAATGCTAGCCTGCTAGCTATTTATTGCATATTTTGCAAGTATAATACGCGAGATTGTACATACCCAGGCTATACAGGGCTGGCACGCATAAGATGAATGGTTCGGTGTCTTGTAATTTATACTAGAAGTCTCATATTTCAAGATTAATTAGGGATTACCAGGCACTGACATGCTCCCCTCTCTGCCATTACCTCTAATGATCCTGAGCTCTTCTTTGACTTACAGCATCGTTGTTCTTCCTCTGTAATTTATGTGAACTACTGGTTGAGTTCATATGTATGAATACACACACACACGCACACACACACACACACACACACATACACACACACACACGCTCACATAATTTGCAGCACGCCATCTGAGGGAATTACTACACCACAGATCCCTCACAACACCATATTTGAGAGAATTACACCACATGGGCCACCAATAATGGTGTAGGGGCCTCAACAACCTTCACAAGTCCTGGTAGAGCTCCAGGAATGTTCCCCAATGACTAAGTTATCTTCATACACTTAGCCCTACAGTACCAATAAAATAAAGGGTGTCAACATAAACTTGGCTACTGGCTAAATTTCTGACTGTTTTATCTAATATTACACACCTCTTTTTGCCTGTCAACTGATGATCTTCAACGTAGCGCCGCGTGACCAACACACCTGTGCAGCCGGTGTCGCAGAGTATCTCTACCTCATGGGCGTTGACATACCCCAGTAGTCTCAGGTCATTTCATCAGTCCACACTAACAATCAGGGTACCACCTCACCCGATGGCAGAATCACAGTCTAATCCTTGGGTGACTGTGCCAGGCAACCGCCGCTCTTTCTTTCTTAGCTGTCTTGAACCTCCTGACGAGATCCTCGTGAAGCTACCCCTAGCTATATGACCCTTCTTATGACACAGAAACAAACCTTTTCTCATGGTCGGAAAAGCTGGTGATAGTTCTTATCTGGAGTTGCTTCAGTTGTAGTTAGGCAAGGTGTTCTTCCCTCCTTTTGATATCTAGGCTATTAAATCTTCCACATGGGACCACCATTATTGCTTCTAAGTAGGTCTCAGTCCAGTTCCTTCATGGCTGATTGTTTTGGTTTCTCTTTCAGAAGTAGTCGCAACTCTAAGTGACCTGTCTCTGGAACTATTCACAGAGAATCAGAAGTCTTTAAGTCCTTTAAAGACTTTCGATTCCCAAATAGGAGTCTATCCACCGTTCTAAAAACCGAATCATGCGAGACTTAAACCCCAGTTAACACTTTCTCCTTTGTTCGGTACCGAGTCACGAATCTTTGAACGATAACCTTCTTCTTGAGCATGTATCTCTCTAAGATAGATTTCTTCACCGATTCATAATCCACTGCTTCAGTTGGCGACAAGGCAACACAAGTTGAAGAGCTTTACCAGAAGGGAAAGAGCTTAAAGTAACTGCCCACTGATCTCTCGGCCTCTCAATATATGCATCAATGTCGTCAACTTGTTCCTCAAACTTAGGTATCTTTGGCTTGGAATAATAAGGGAGAGTTGGCCTGGGTTCAGGGATGTCTGACCCAGGCTGAAGCCTTCTAGTTCATGTTTTCGTTCTCTCTCCTTTTCCGGTTCGTTCCTTCTCTCTTTCCACTGCTTCCTTTTCTAATTTCTGCTCCTTTTCCCTTAATTTTGATCTCGCATTCCAATTTCTGTTCTGCTTTCCTTAACTCATACTCTCTTCTTTTTTCCTAATTTTTCTTCTTTCTTCTCTTGCTGTCTTTCGTCTCTTAGAATTGATTGTTGTAGGGTCACAAGCTCTTTCAATTCAATTCCATCATACTAAGTCTCGTCCAGTTTGAATCAATTCTCCGAGATCCATTGTTGGTCGATTTAAAACACGTCCTCATTATGTTTCCTTCAATAGTCGTAATGTCTCCTTCTCTACTGTTACTCAGTCCTCACCTTCACTTCCAATACCTTCCTCAGTCTATATCCGGTTCTGGGCACCATTATCAGTTGTGTCACAGACTCACGGGTCTTTCAGGCGGAGGAAGGGATTGAAACTCGTAGTATAAAATTACATATTACACTATTTACACTATTTATGTATCCTTGAATTGCTTACGCACAACTCGGCGGCCCATCTTGTACCCGTAGGCGTATGTATACAGGAGCCCTGGACTTCCTGGTTCTCCGTGTTGCCCGGTTCCAGTCGGTGGCTCACTGCTGCCGTGACCATCACCACCACCACACAAATATGGCTCGATTTGCCAACTAATCCTAATACAATACATTAAAAGTTTTACACCTTATACCCTATAAAAACAGAATAGGCTCTTACATAATGTTTTAAAACCAAAACTAAATAACACTGATATAAAAAACATCGTAAATCAAAACATTAGAAAACTTCTATAAACGCTGGGCCGTGAACCATCCTCATTGACACCTTCAGGGAGGCTCCATTTACTCACTGTAGCGCATTAAGGTAGACCACATTTTGGTTTGCCGTGGTAGCAAACATGTACAGATTTTGCCAGTTCCACTCTGGAGCATGCTGACTGTCCGCCCAGAGAGAAAAGCAAAGGGAAACTGGTTTAGGCCAACCATCTTTAGGGACTGTCCCTGGCTTTTGTAGATGGTCATGTAAAGGTCACTTTAACCGGAACTAGAAGTCCCGCTTCAACTCAAATGGCAGGTCAGTGGTGATAAGATATATCCTTGGTATAAAAACGTCACTCCTTTAGCTTTTCCTGTCCAGTATTGCTTCAGTACATGTGGCATCATGTTCTTCACCACCAGTCTTGTGCCATTGCGGAGGATTGGTGGTTCAAGACTCTTAAGAGCATTATAGGGTTCCTAATGTTGAGAGTGAGGTGGTGAGGAAGCATTCCAGCGGGCTCCAAAGAATAAAAGGAATTCTGGGGTACTGGACTGCTTGGTCCTGGTCGGTGTGTATCAACAGATTTGAATGATGTCTCACTGCCTGGAAGCTGTCTGAGTAGTCATGTTGATTTCAGCCACTGTTTCATTCTTTGGTGCAAATTGCGCGTTCACGCAGCCGGCTTGTGATTCTTGTAGTGGTGGATAATGTTTGGGTAGACCATGTTAGTGAGCTCAGTTGAGGACTTTACAACATTTCCACATTCTTGAGAATGATTATTTGTCCTTATGAATCAACAGGAAAGTTCCATTCCCAATCTGTAGTAGAAGGATGAAACCGTCAGCATCCCTGATCTCCTTGTATACATGTACTCTCATTTTGTGGATAGGGTGAGTGTCTGAACACGGCTCATTCATTGGAAGGCCACAGTAGGACGCCACCCTCCCGGGGAGGCTCACATTGTGTCTGTTCAGTCCCCAAAACTTCTTCTTCCATGTGAATTCATTAATAGTGTATATAAGTTCTACCATGTTTTCACTACAACGGTACAGCAAATTATATTTTTAGCATTAAACTATTTATTATTTTATTGTCTAATCATCACTACATATAACACCACCCACCACCACCATATAACTGTCCATCATCACTACATATAACATCCATCATCATTACATATAGCACCATCCATCATCACTACAACATGTGCACCATCATCACTACATATAACACCATCCATCATAACTACAGATCGGTAAAGAAGTTTCCGAGATTCTTATTGCGAACACACACACAAACAAACAAACAAACACACAGACATACTTCTTTGTCATATATATATTATTACGAACCACGCCATCTATTGTGTCATGATCTAACTACCCAGCACTACCGAGCAACGCCATCTAGGACACGACCCGGTATGACTAGTCTTGAGTCACCACGCCCGGGTTTCCTTTCTCCATATCCTGGTTGTTGCGTCACCTCCTCCAACTCTTCTCATCAGCTCGGATCAGGAGAGTTCAGTTCCTCTGTGAAGTAACCACACTTGAATTACCTATCACCAAAACCTCACGGCACAGTGACTACCTACCATCTTCTTCAATACTCCAGCCCTACTGCGTCAGACACTTCCAGCACACACTTGAGTAACAACTCTATATTACCTCCCACTTCCACTTTAGCTAGTTGTTGTATGTTGTATAAATATGTATATACTGTTAAGCTAATGTTGCATATGTTTAAGTTAAGTATGGTTAAGGAGTAAATTATAGAAAGTTGGATATTTTTGTTAAGGAATTTATTGTACTTTATTATACACAACAAAACTGCATCCTTTGTCTACCTTTATAGATCCGATTGTCTTTGTTTGTTTAGTTTTTTATTGTTGTTGCCTGTTAGGATTTCAGGTAGACTTTTAACTATATTCTAAACCAGTTTCTAAATCCCCAACTCGTAACAATATATATATATATATATATATATATATATATATATATATATATATATATATATATATATATATATATACTACTATATATATATATATATATATATATATATATATATATATATATATATATGTAACCGGTCGGAATTTGCTGGACTTGGGGTTTATTATAGATTATAAGATGGTAATGGCAGTGAAAGCGCCCCTTTGAGAAAATCCGAACCAGCACAAGAACACTTAAATCTACTAAACAAATTGAATTGTCCGTGACCCGTGGAAGGACGTCTGTGACTGGGATGAATGAGACACACTGTAAAATTTAGACATATATTTATTCCCTCCAACACTACAAACACAATCAAATAATAGTACGCAATATGTGCACCTCTTAACTTGAACTTAAAACACTACTCTAGGGAATAAAAGTTATACATGATATAGAAATTATTAGAAACTCAGGCAACAATAAATTTGAAGTATTAAGTATTTGCTTGCACACAAACAGGCCTTAAGGGCTTTCACAAAATAATATCAGTCACTTGGAAATGGTATTAAAAATAGGAAATTAAATACTCTACCATGAATAGGCCTTAAGGGCTTTCCAACAAAATAATAATATCAGTCACTGAGGAAATGGTAATAAAAATAAAAATTAAATACTCTACAATGAATAGGCCTTAAGGGCTTTCAACAAAATAATATATCAGTCACTGAAATGGTAATAAAAATAAGAAATTAAATACTCTACAATGAATAGGCCTTAAAGGGCACTCAACAAAATTATCACCCCAACAGATGCACACTTCCCTAACCTAGCAACCACTACTCACAGGGCAGGTTATACCTGAGATCAGAATTATGAAAAAATTAGATGCATTAAAAGAATCAAATCACAGTATCCTCTGGTTCCACTTAATGACACAAACATTCAAAAACACTACTATCAAAATTATTTAAGAAAAAGTTAAACTACACACGTCAAGATAATATCAGTAACTGAAATGGTATTAACTACACTAAATATAATATTCACTATTATTAATATGTTACTGGGTCCACCAATACTCGTGAACCATACTCCAACCCAACTCAACATACACACCACGTGGCAAGGAATAAAATGTTCCTCTAGGTATCTCCTGATCCTAGACTCATGGTCTCAGTGTGTGACCATTAATTTACTCAGATAACTCAATTATTACTCTCAGTGCGTCCATAAAACGGAAGAGTGAGCCAATCAGACCTTGTACAGTTGAGAGCTTTGGCTTCCACGTTAGCAGAGGGTTTCACCTAAGCTGCTCGAGACATGTGGTGTTGTGAGCCGGGGAGAGGAGGCTGCTGACCCACGATCGTCCGTCGTCAGCTGCCAGACCGGCTAGATTCCTCAAAGAGATCCTTGATACCCCGCTAAACAGTGACAGGCCTACACTGATCCGGTGGTTCTGACGGAAACCCTGAAATGAACTCACTGTTAGCTCTAGTTTACTTTACCACTGCCCTATCTAACCCTGTCTGAGATCAGATAAGGACTTACTTGTTATACTGCAATAGCGCCTTTGGGTGGCTAGGTCACGTGACTATTTACAAATGACGGGCCTTTTAAGGGACGTCTTGTATGTCTGAATGCTCCCCCATGACTGAGAACCAGCCAGCGTCGCGTCTCCTCTCTAGGCGTTAGCTAGGCCTACGTGATATTTTCCGCCTAACTAATAATTCCTTGGGACACTCGTAACGACAACCAGACTGATAAATGATCAATAATAATTTCAAATTAAATAATAGTCCCTTAACTTCATGAATCGCATCATTATTAATTCGGCAAATTACATTTAATATCCTTATAGGCCTAGTTCCACAAACTATAGCTATGTGCAGGGGCTCTCTTCCCTCAGGCAGACAGACACTCAGTATAAGCCAATGGCGGGGGCATTCAAAATTACTCTGAAATTTCTGAATATTACATATATATATATATATATATATATATATATATATATATATATATATATAAATATATGTGTGTGTGTAATGATTGATTGTCAGACCAAGCTTACAGCCCAAGAATTGTCACATATAACAGCAAGTACACTACAGACCTCATTGGTACCACCACATTCCGGGTTGACCTCATGTCGACCCTAGTGACTTGACCTCGCCCGCTAATGACGTGGTTAGCCGGGTGACCTACAACCTCACCTAACCAAGACATCTAGGCAGGACCACCTGCACACAGCAATCCAGATCAAACCAATTTAGTGATAATTGGTTAGGGGTCAAAAACCAGCTGGGCCGACCCCATATAAAGGCCCTACAGTCCCGTCCGGGCATTCCATTCAAGTATCATTTCTGGTTCTGATTATCATTCTGATCCTGGAGAACATTCAGACATTACTCTGGAGATTCTCAGAGTCGCTTATCCTCCTCCAGGTCGGGAGGGACTTCCGACCAGACCCCAGCTGGCAGAAGCCTCCCATAGGAGGCAGCCCAGCCAAGCATCCACTGGGCCCTGCATGAGTCATCAGAGGAATTCTAGGGTGAGTTACTACTGTGGGAAGTGTATTCATTCAGGTGTCCGAGTCAGTGTCAATTAACGTAAAGCATAATATTATTCGCCCCGATATAAAGTGATATTAATGTGTCCATGTCATAGGGTGAATCAATAAATAGTTAACTTCGAAGGAGTGTTTAACAAGTTGTCCCTTTAAGAAGTAATATATGTGTATTGACATACGAGATAAGATAAGCGTATTGACGCTGAGTAAATAACATCGCGGCTACGCTACCAAGTTTCCTATCTTTACATTCCTACTCTCTATTCTTGCTATATATATATATATATATATATATATATATATATATATATATATATATATATATATATATATATATATATATATATATATATATATATATATATATTTAAATTTTAGTCCATATAACGCAGGCTTTGAACATTATAATCAACGACCTCACCAGCCATTCTCTTGTGGTATGGTCGGTAACGTTCCCTGGTCCCATGCATTAGGTCAAGGGTTCGAGTCCTGGCTGGTGAGGTCTTTGAATATATATAAATAAATATATATATATATATATATATATATATATATATATATATATATATATATATATATATATAACAAAATTGTTTTCCTTCGTAACAAGGCTAATAAAGTACTTGGGTTCATACAAAGGAGTGTTAGTTACAAGACTAGCAGGTCATCTTAAAATTATATCTAGCGCTGTGAGACCTCACCTGGATAGGCAGTTCAGTTCTGGTCCCGTATTACAGAATGGATATAGAATCCTTGGGAAGAATCCAGAGGAGAATGACAAGACTAATCCCGGCAACAGGAACCTTGAGTACAGAGACAGGTTAAAGCACCTTATTTGCACTCCCTCGAGAGACGTGGGTGAGGGCGACATGATAGAAGTGTTTAAATGGAAGTCAGGGTTAAACAAAGAGGACATTACAAAGGTAATCAAACTATCAACCAGGAGCGAACTCGTAACAATGGTTTTAAATTAGACAAATATAGATTTCGACGTGAAATAGGTAAATACTGGTTTGGAAACAGAGTAGTGGATGAATGGAACAAGTTATCAAATATCATCATTAACTCGGATACGCTGGATAGCTTCAAACATAGGTTCGATGCATATGAGCAATAGGGGTTGGGTATAAACGGACTGCCCAGTCTGGGTGAATAGGCCCGCTGCAGTTTCCTCCATTCTTATGTTCTTATATAATGTCAAGGCTTAAGAGAAGGGCAGCGTGACTAGTCAGGTCAGGTAGAAAATGGGACCCACTAAATAACTATCACATCTAGATCCAAGGTTTTCAAAGCATTTTAAACTTTGGGCCACTGACAAATAAATTTATGTTATTTAGTGGTCCTTTTGACCTGACCTGACTAGTCACGTCGCCTAGGTGTGTTTGGTGTTGCTGTGGGGATTATTGGATAGCATCATTATGACCTGACCTCATGTTTAATAAGGTCACCCTGTATATTTAAGCCTCTCTTTGTCCATGTAATCCAGTTGCCCTGAAGATGTCTTGAATAAAGACGAAAGCTAAGGTGCTCCGTTGTTTCCCTTTTCCCGTGTGATTTATCAATATATATATATATATATATATATATATATATATATATATATATATATATATATATATATATATATATATATATATATATATATATATATATATATATATATATATATATATATATATATATATATATATATATATATATATATATATATATATATATATATATATATAGCACAAATCTTTATTCAGGACATCTTCAGAGGCAACTGAATTACATAAGAACATAAGAAAATATGGAGTCTGCAATAGGCCGGTTGGCCTGTTAGCAGCTCCTATCGAGAGTTACTACCACTCTCTATCATCCATGAATTCAGCCTCCTTTTTGAAACTTTCCAGCGTTCCAGCACTTACTACAAAATTGCGAAGCTTGTTCACTCATCCACACCCTATTTGGGAACCATTTTCTTCCTATCTCCTCTTAATCCTAAACTTATCCAACTTAAATCCGTTGCTCAGGTCCTATCCTGCTCGGATATTATGGGAACTTATCTATATCCCTTTATTGATTCCTTTCACCCATAACTACTTCTATCATATCTCACTCTTCGTCTTTCTAGGGAATGTAAGTTTAGTTTCTTTAACCTATCCTGATATGGAAGGTTTCTAAGTCCTTGAATCATTTTCGTCATTCTTCGCTGCACCGACTTTAGTGAATTGATATCCATTCTATAATAAGGTCACCAGGACTGAACCGCATAATCGAGGTGCCGCCTGACTAGTGCAGAATAGTTACAATAAGACCTCTGCACTCTTATTACTTACACTTCTAGATATAAAACCAGTACTCTGTTTCCCTTATTTCGAACATTAACTCTGTTTTCTAGGCCGTAGGTCGGGCTTACAAAGTACCCTAGGTCTCTTTCAAGGTCGACTTCTAGTTTGATGTTGTTAAGGCTGTATACATTGTCAGTATTTGTTCTTCCAATATTAAGTACGCTTACTTGCTGGTGTTGAATTTCATTATTTTCAGATGCAGTTTATTTGATCCTCCTGTAATGCATTTGCCACTGAATTAATCTGCCTATTTGTTGTAATGACTTAACTTATGTCATGGATCGTATCTACTGTAGATCGTTTATGTAGATTTATGAACAAGTGGGCCTAGTACTGACCCTGGGCCCACTGATTAAACGACGCTCAGATTTAACACCTCTGTGTTTATCGGGCCATGATTTTATCAATTTAAAACTTCCCTCGATACCATGAGCCTTAATATTTCTCAGAAGCCTCTGGTGTGGTATTCTGTCAAATGCTTTGCTAAAGTCTAAGTAAATAACATCGTAATTTTCGTCATTTACTACCCGAAGATTTTCCTAAAAACGTCAACAGATTTGTTAGACAAGATTTTCCTTTGTAACCCATGTTGAGAGTCGTAGATTAATTTGCCTTTCTCTAAATGCGATCGGATGCTATCTGCTATAACTGAATCAAAATTTCCCACTAATGACGTCAAACTGATCGGCGGTGACGCTGATGCTCTGTCTCCCTTTTTGAATATAGATTACATTTGCCTGTTTCCACAGAAGAATCTGTGTTAATGTTTGCAAATAAATTTACTCAGTCTGAACTCACCCTTGAGAAGATGTGAATTACGCAGCCTTGAGAACTGTGTTTCTTCTTTCCTTGTGGTTTATCATCATATACCTGCATCAGAGTGATTTACTCCTATATATATATATATGTATATATATATATATATATATATATATATATATATATTATATATATATATATATATATATATATATATATATATATATATTATATATATATATATATATATATATATATATATATATATATATATATATATATATATATATATATATATATATATATATATATATATATCTTGATAAAATCACACAGGAAAATGGAAACAACAGGTACCTTAGCTTTCGTCTTTATTCAAGACATCTTCAGAGGCAGTGTTGCCTCTGAAGATGTCTTGAATAAGACAACTAAAATCTCCGTTGTTTCCATTTTCCCGATATTATCAAGATTTATCTTATCCACGTTTTCATTGTGGAGTTTACATGAAATATATATATATATATATATATATATATATATATATATATATATATATATATATATATATATATATATATATATATATACAGTATATATATATATATATATATATATATATATATATATATATATATATATATATACTGTATATATATATATATATATATATATATATATATATATATATATATATATATATATATATATATATATATATATATATATTCTTTTTTTTTTTTAATTCTGGGAAATTGTCACATCCACCAAGGCCCTGTTATGGTGACATTACTAAACACGAAAAACTGTTATTTTGATTTCCCGCCTTGAAATTAAATGCTTGGCTTTTAAATTACAAAAGTGCGACAACCTACTGAGTTATTGTTTTAATATGTTGAAATACACTGGTTATGTTTTACCTTTTCTAAGATATGTTCTTTAGCTATATCCGTCTCATCTTTGCTAAACTATTAATGTCCTTATTTAGTGCCACAAGTAGATAATCGGTTAATTTACATATGTATTGGATCAATATCTCTTCTAAATTGTTTAGTTAACTACTAAGTGTGGGGCGATGTAAAGTAACTTTGTTTACAGTTTTAGCCCCACATACCATTGCTGGTGAACAGGTATATCTTCCCACTTTGGTACCGTAAAACATGAAAAACTTCGTGCTTACATTAATGATATTCCACTCCACTGAAAGTTGGGCCAACCTTCGTGGACCATAGCACATTTTATAAAAGGCTTTAGTTATATAAAGCACCCTATAAATCAACTAGGAGACGTTGTAAATTTTACCCCACACCAACCCGGGTGTCGGTGAGGTGGTGCGCCATGTAGTAGAGGTGTATTTATGGTTGTGGCCTTGTGTGGTAAACAGAGTAGTGATGAACACAATAGCAATAGCCGTCTTCAGTTATTTGTTCACCACATCGCCAGTGGACGCATCTGTGTTTGTGGATTATATGTGATCATGGAATATCAGCTCATATCTAGCCAAGTATTTTGAAATATACTTTTCAGAATTATGTTTTTCTAAATAAATAAATAACATGAATTTAGTTAAGTGTCGTGTACTGTTTACCGTTTTTTTTTTTTTGTCAAACTTTAAACAAAGTTAATTCTTCAAAAAGGACACGTAGCATAAATTTTTTATACATGGTAAAATATTTGTTTTAAAACAATCTTAATCTAATTTCAACGTTGTTAGCTCAAGTAAGTGATAAGTATTGTTGGCGCTGTATGTATGCAGGTGATGAACTGCAGTGTTGGCAGTGTGTATCATGCAGCAGGTGATGATCTAATGTACAGTATTGGTACAACGTAGAACATAAGAACATAAGAATAGAGGAAACTGCAGCGGGCCTATTGACCCATATGGGCAGTCCTGTTTATACCCAACCCTATTGCTCATGTAAGCATCCAACTAATGTTTGAAGCTATCCAGCGTATTCGAGTTAATGATGATGTTTGCATTGTCCATTCATCCACTACTCTGTTTCAAATCAGTGTTTACCATTTCACGCCGAAATCGAAATTTGTTTAATTTAAAATCATTGTTACGAGTTCGCTCGTTGGACAGTTTGAGTATCTTTGTAATGTCCCTTTGTTTAACCCTGACTTCATTTATACACCTCTTATCATGTCGCTCTTCACTTACGTCTCTAAGGAGTGCAAATTAAGATGCTTTTAACTCTGTTCTGCTTCAGGGGTTTATAATGCCTGGATTAGTCTTTGTTGGCATTCTTTTGAATTCTTTTCATGATTTCTATATCCATTCTGTAATACGGACGAACTGAATTGCGTAATCCAGGTGAGGTCTCACAAGCGTTAGATATAATTTTAAGATGACCTTGCTAGTCTTGTAACTAACACTTGTATGAACCGGCTTTATTAGCCTTGTTACGAGCAAAAACACATTGTTTACTTGGTTTAAGATTCCTGATTTATCATTATCCTAATTCTCTACGGTGGGATTCACAATGGCATCGTTGTTTATCTGGTAACTGGTTTCTGTTTATCTCCATATGGAGTAATTTACATTTGTCCATTGAATTTATCTGCATTTTTCCGACCATCTCGAAAATTTGTTTTATCTTCCTGAGTTTTGCAGAGTGCTGGGTCGATTTAATTATTTCGTCCTATTTTAGTGTCATCATAAATTTATTTATGTTGTTCTATGCCGATGTTCCAGTCGTTTGTATATAATAGTTAATAATGGTCCAAGTGCTGAGCCTTGGGGAACCCACTAGTGTGGTCCAATGAGATTGAGTGCGTTATACTAATTGCTGTTTCCTGTCCGTAACCACGCCTAATCCATTTAAGATACCTTTATGCCATGCATTTACCTTTCTATTAGTTTCTTTCGTGGGGACTCTGTCGACGTATGCTGCTAAGTTGAGGGTTATACCACATCGTGCCGCCTCGTCCAATTGGATTCGAAACTTGATAAAAGACTGTTGATGATGTTAGACATGAGCGCCCGCTTGTGGCTGTTGTTAATCATTGATCAACTTGTGCTTCCAGGTTGTTTGAATAGAGTTTGAAATGTTGATTCTAGTAATTTGCCTGCTTGATGTTAAACTGATTGGGGGATAGTAGAGATGTGACCTATCCCCTTCTTGTCGGTATTATATTTGCTATCCTCCAGGATTCTTGGTACTACCTGTTTTTTTTATTATGTTAAACAACTTTTGCTAGGGCATACTAAGCTTTCCTTCCTACATTCCTTTTTAATACTGTGGCAAATTCTATCGGGACCAGGTGACTTATTAGTTTGCAGTTTGTCTATTTGATAATTAACATCAGTCATACTATCTCGTTGAATTTGTTTTCTTCACTATCTCTGCTAGAAATGAGCCTCGCATCATTTTAACTTTTCGTAGAAACTGTTGAAAATTATTTATTCAGATGCTCATTTTCGTCATTATCGTTATTGTCGGTATGTGACTGTATTGGCCTAACTATATCTCGTGTTTTAGGTTGGATACATTTCCAGAATCTTTGGGGTTTGTTCCTTGTTATCTTCAGTTCATTATCCATCTTGCTTTTCTTATTCGGTTTTAACCCCACCAATACCTTATAATACTCCCGGAGATAATTTCGCCAATGGTTTTTCCTCCCAGTTTCCTTTGCCAATAATGTTTTAAATAATTGTTATCCATTTAGGGTCATTGTTGTCTGATCTGGAGTTTTTTGTATGGTATGTTCTGCTCTTGTACATCAAGGCCCATTATTTTAATTGTCGAAACTTTAATAACTTCAGATCCTGTTATCAGGTTTGCTGTCTTCTCAGGTTCACGCCCATGCGCTGACAACTCTCTTAGCTGCCCTTTAAACTAGTCAAAGTTGCCCTTCTGAAATCTTTTTCGAACTTTAATGGAATTTTCCACGCCTGACCTGAAATCTAACTGAATCTATCTTTCTTAGGATCGCTGTTTGCAAGTTCGTTCACTACTTCGACATTAAGCACGAGGTTTCTATGTTCCACAGAACTAATTCGAAAAGGTTATTATTCCCGTGGTTGGTTATATGTTGACTTGGGAAACAGTCCGATCGTTCTTGAGGAAATCTCTGATACTGAGTTATCAACGTCAGTCCAATCTACGGCTGCTGCTAAAATCGCCTACTATACAGACTTTGTTGTATATGGAAGCCCCGCATTTCATCCCAGATAAGTCGCTCATTAACTCTACTTCTATATAGGAGGTCTATATACTACTCCTAGATTAATTTTTCCCTACTACGATTAATTCTATCCAAATTGTTTCTGTATTCTGCTCAGCTTCTTGCTCTATTTATTTACACTTCAGATTATTGATTTTATTTGCTGTTTGCAGTGGTTACTTTATTGTGCACCACATTCACTGTGGAATGTGGAGTAAAAGGATTAAGTAGAGTAGGTTCAAAGGGTCATAATAATTTGCTGTCAGGATATTATGTTCGAATGTTACACAGTATTTATTTATATTATTTGTTTAGTTTTGTACATAAGGGTACTTATTCACAAATAAGAACATATGAACATAAGAAAGTGGGATACCGTAGATGTCGACTGCCCATGTGGTGGCAGATCCTCACACCCATCCCAGCACTTCCATGTGCTCATCCAACTTCGTCTTTGAAGCTCTAGCGTCCCCGATCCCATTTATAATTCCGGTAGCCCATTCCACAAACCCACAACTCTATTACCAAACCAGTGCTTGCCTATATCCTTTCTGAATCGAATTTATCTAATTTAAAGCCATTTGTTCTAGTTATTTCTGTTATTACTGAGCTTCAGAACATCTCCATTTTACTCCTTGTTAATCCCACTTACCCATCTCTACAGGCTAACTTATCATATTCCCCAACTCTCTACGCCTTCTAATGAATGTACAATGTGTGAGTGCAGGCGTGAGAGGTAAGGCATGTCCGGCTCACACTTTGTTATTCACATTTACGTGAGGTATTCTCCAAGCACATTGCGTATTTGGTTCTGTGTTATTATAAATTTGGGATATATTACTAAGTGTATGGGATACAATCTAATATGTTTGCCATTCCTACAATAGAGATGAAGTACAGCTATCACACACAGTGTGTGGGCCGGATCTGTCCCTAAAGGTTCTAGGTATTCTTCACAGTCGAGGATTTAGGCTGAAGTGTGTGGCTACAAGGTATGGCCACACACTTTACATTTAGTTTGCTTACATCTGCTTGATAAACATACTAAAGGTAATTATATCTCTAACCTTAATCTTAGTGGTTATGTCTGTAATCTAGTGATCTTGTTACTGATGATGATGAGTTAGAAAAGTACGTTAAATAGTCATTTTGCCCAGTATTCACAAAATGAAACCCAGTACAGCTTCCAGAAGTCTGTATACAGCATAACGACAGGTAAAGTGTTGGATGAATATCAATATTAATAGTAACGATGCTAAAGTAATTAATAAACTGAAGCTCATAAATCAAAGTTCTGTTCCAGACGAGATATATGCTAGAATATTAAAAGAATGTAGAGATGAGTTGAGTAATCCATTAGCAGTTTTATTTAATAAGTCATTAAACCCGGCCGGTGCCGAAGCTTGAAATCCTGCAAATGTAGTTCTGATTTTCAAAAGGTGATAAATCGATAGCATCAAATTACCGTCCCATTAGTCTCACGTCAATCAGGTGTTGGGTTAGAGCGCCAATTATTGCTGGCTAAAAATCGTAGCTACCCTTGAAACATTCAACTTAATCTATTCTTCTCAGCACGGGGTCTTTAGGACGTTCTTGTCTCTGGCCAAATTTGCTTAGCTTTTTCTCTGAAGTATTTGGCTGTAGATAAATACAGTCATATATATAATTTATTTAGATTTCTAAAGATCAGATAGAGTCCCTCATGAGAGATTGATAAGGAAGCGGGCCAATATGGAATAGGTGGATCAGTATTAAAATGATTAGGCCATGTTAACTGCAGGAAACAAGAGTCATATAAATGGATTAAAGTCAGACTGGGGTGCGGTCAAAAGGAGTTCCTGTGCATCTGTATTAGTCTTCTGTTGTTTGTTGCGGTTCATTAATGATCTTGATTTAGGTACAACTAGTAGATTATGAATTTGCAGATGATACCAAAATGGGGAGAGTGGATAAATTCAGACAGTGACTTTGAACACCTTCAAAGAGATCTAGATAATTTTTACATGAGTGGTCAGTAGACTGGCAAATGAATTTTAATACTGATAAATGCAAGGCACACAGATAGGGAAGATGAATACAAACGTTAAGTATAAACTAGGTAACACTTGGAAATATAAAACTAGTTTGAAAAGATTCAGGTATTTATAGCAACGACTTGAAACCTAGGTGTTAATGTATTAGCGTTCGCAAATAAAGGCAACAGGATTCTGTCTATATCTGGGTCTGTGAGTAACAGAACTGCTGACGTTATCTTGAAACTTTACCTAGCATTAGTGGAGGCCACATGCGATTATAGTGGTTCAGTTCTGGTGTCCTTATTATAGAATGACATAGATTCTTTTGGAGAGAGGCACAAACACACTTGACAAAATGATCCATAATAATATTAGAAACCTTCCATATGAAGAAAAAGACTGAAAGCTTAGCTACATTCATTAGAGAGTATGTAAGTTAGGGAGATAAGGATAGAGGTGTACAAGTGAAAGTGATTAACACAGTAAAATGGAAGATATGTTCTGAAGCTCAGTAATAATGAAATAACTAGAAATAAAATGGTTTTTAAATTAGATAAATTCCGATTCAGAGCGATATAGGTACACTGGTTTGGTAATAGAGCAGGATATGTGAATAGGCAATGAGTGCTATAGCAGGATCGGGGATTTTAGAGCTTCATATCGAAGGATAGGCACATGGAAGTGCTGGGAGGAAAGGATCTGCCCTGTATGGGCCAAATACCTGCAGTATCCTACCTCTTATGTTCTTATGTTCTTATATACATGTTTCCACTTGATACATCTCATCATGGTAACCTATGGATCGACTAGTGCCTCGTTTGTAATTTGTCTTTACTATGTCCCTGACATAGATTATTACCCGCTCTTTCCTGGTCTGTGCCTAATGATATGGAAACAACGAAATCCCGCACCTGGTTTTCGACCGGTAACTCCACGTGAATCTAGGCGATCCATACCAGTGAATGCTATTATATCGATTTTTTCAGCATACCTGCTGCCCTGTATAACATATATTAATGATCTAGGAAAAAACACTGCCTATGACGTCGTCACAGACATGATATATTGGTAGAATAAAAAAAATGAATGGGAAACTTGATGTTAGTGAGATACAGACAACTTAGTCATAGTAGAGTGAAGTGAGACTGTCCTAAGGATGTGTGCGCCATGGCTGTTCAACATTTAGCATAGATGAGGTAGAAAAAGGATGACAAGGAAGACGGGTGGAGGGGTGAATCGCTGTGTTGTTTGCATCTGACACTATTTCGATGAGTATCCAGAAAGTCACAAGTCTTAGTGAATGAAAATGAAAAGTGTGTTATAGAAAAGGACCTAATGGTGAAAGAGAACAAAAATTAATTATGAAAAAATAAGAAGTGAATGGAGACGATAGGAACACAATTACCTTTAACGGCGACAGATATATTATCAAGGTATTACACATCCGGGAGTGATTGTGACAAGATGCAAGACCAGAAACAAAAGCGATGAGATAGGGAGAAACAGGCGACTTCGCGGAAAAAACATATTTGGAGAGACTAGAGGAGGGTTTGAAGGAGTACTAAAAAATGGGATGAAATATGGAAAGTATAATAGATATTAATAGGTATAACAATATGAACAAAGTTTGCAGGTGACTGATATAGCGCTACGTAATTTAAAAATAAGGATAAATAGCTATGAGGGTAAGTGAGGGTATGAATATCAATTGTGTTGACAAAGAACTCCTATAAACATCTCCTGATATATTCAGTAAAAGTAAAATACATTAATTTAAATGTCACTTATCTGTTAATTCCATCAGTGGGATAAGCAGAGCATATTAAATAAAAATAACAGTGCATGATAAATGAGATTCCAGGATGATGGATGAGAGGTGATGCAACAGGAAGTACTTGTGGCAAAAACAAATTATATGTTTATTTTGTTTCTGTTATGTAGTTATTTCTGTTTAATTTTATTTTGTGTATGCAAAATAATCTATCTCTGTCAAAACCTTATTATTATGAAATGTGCGCGAATAAAAATAAATAAATAACGGAGCAGTCAGATACATGCGTTCTTATTCTCGAATAAGACGCTCAAAATTTTCCTGTAAACTTAGGAGACTGTAGAAAAGGAATAACATTATGGAATAAAGATATAGAGAGAAAACAACAACTGTTTTTGTTCTGGACTTTACGAGTCAGTCTCTGGCGGGAAGATATGAGGGAACACAAGATATGTGGAAAAGTTTGGGTTATTGTGAGGCAGATATACTCAGGGTGAGGAAGAGGGGAATAAATATACGACAAAAGCAAACGTGAACTATGCAGAGATAAATTTTCTGATTGAAAGAGTGAAGAGCGCAATGACTGGTGAAGAAATAAGGTGATCTGAAATTTCCAAAACTCACGGGAAGTAATTAACTTCGCTGTAAAAAAGTTTAATGAGTTTAGTGAATAATTAATGATAACATTCAGCTGCTGCTGCCGTTACTAACCAGCATAATGGTCGTGAGACCTAATGATGTCTCAGCGTTTACGCTGAGCTATTGTGTGAGAACTTCGCGCTTTGATGAGAGGCTTTAGTGTTGTTCTGATCACTTCGTTGCACATGTTGTTAGTATAAATGTACATAGTTGTTTTTCGAATAGAAGAAAACACTGATGACTCATCAAATAATAGAACTCGATCTACCAATTGACAGTTGTAAACCAGAACTTGTACTGATAC